>NC_064812.1:57503909-57841613 GCF_023721935.1 Panthera uncia | reverse complement strand
CACACACACACACACTCTCACACATATATATATGCAGCTTTAGAATTTAAACTTTTTTTTAATGTTTATTTTTGAGAGAAAGACCATGAGCAGGGGAGAGACAGAGAGAGAGGGAGACAGAGGATCTTAAGCGGGCTCTGTGCTGACAGCAGTGAGCCCAATGTGGGGCTCAAACCCACGAATCACAAGATCATGACCTGAGTGGAAGTCAGATGCTCAACTAACTGAGCCAGCCAGGCATCCCTAGAAAAATTTAATCGAAAGAGGTACAATTTGAGATTGAGATTAGGCAAAACTGCAGTAAATACATACCATAACAACTGTAATTTAGTACAAAAAGAGCGTGTCATCAGGTTTAATAGTAAGTGGGGGTGGAATGGGAAAGCTGGTAATCTGTGTTTTACCTTGTTTTTAATATAGGATGGATAATACATTCTTCAGGTTATACATATTTTTTAATTAAAACTTTTTTTAATGTTTATTCATTTTTGGAGGGAAAGAGAGTGAGAGCGGGGGAGGAGCAGAGAGAGAGGGAGACACAGAATCTGAAGCAGGCTCCAGGCTCTGAGCTGTCAGCACAGAGCCCAACTCGGGGCTGGAACCCACACAACAGCGAGATCATGACCTGAGCCAAAGTTGGACGCCCAACCACCTGAGCCACCCAGGAGCCCCTAGGTTATCCATATTAATCAAATATGCTTTGGAAACAAAATTCCACTTCATATTGTGGCAAACCCACCCTACGTTCCTTAGGTTAACATTTTTACACTATTAATCGTACTGCTATAGCTAAATCAACTAAATACCAGTTAATGTAGTGTTGCTCAAAAGACCTACAGACAGCAAGGTCTATACTTACCTCAAATATACTTACCTTTAAAATAAAGGAGGAAGCAATAATGTTCCATATGAGTGGTACTGGGCAAAATACATAATGAAATATTACTCAGCCATAAGAAAGAATGACATTTTGCCATTTGCAACAACGTGAATGGGCCTCAAGGGCATTATCCTAAGTGATAGAAGTCAGACAAAGAAAGGCAAATACCATATGATTTCTCCTATATGTGGAATCTAAAACAAAACAAAACAAAACAAAACCAAGCTCATAGATACAGAGAAAAGATTGGTGGTTGTCAGGGGCAGGGAGTGGGAAGATGGGGGAGAAATGGGTGAAGGAGATCAGAAGATTAAAAAAAAAAAGAAATTCAATCTTAAAAACCTACTTGAAACCATAGTTCTGTGACCCATCTTGACTGTTATTTTATAACATTAAAGTGGAAAAATGGAACATAATGTGATATTTTTAAAACCAAGTAATAAATTGGTTAATTATAATTATGCAGAATGCTTAAATGTACCTTAGTAAAGATAGATTATTTTGAATTATAAAAATGGTTTAATATTTATTATTTTTGGTCAATTTGTTTAAGTTTGGTAGGAAATTAAAATGGAAGAAAGAGATGTACAGAAAGATGATTCAATGCAATTTAAGTAGAATCATTTCTAAACAAGTGACTCTGTGATACTTTAAAATAAAATTTTATTTTATTTTTTTAACGTTTATTTATTTTTGAGACAGAGACAGAGCATGAATGGGGGGAGGGTCAGAGAGAGAGGGAGACACAGAATCAGAAGCAGGCTCCAGGTTCTGAGCTGTCAGCACAGAGCCCCACGCGGGGCTCGAACTCACAGACCACGAGATCATGACCTGAGCCGAAGTTGGACGCTTAACCGACTGAACCACCCAGGCGCCCCTAAAATTTTATTTTTTAAGGCAAATTGCATTGAAATCACTCTAAAAAAACCCACTAAAGATTCCATTAAACACACCAAAATGATTGAAATGCAGCATTTTTTATTCTTCTTTTCTTTAGTATCTTATGCATCATACCTGCCTCAAAAACTCTTTACACTGCCACATGAAGATTCCTAAATTCTTATCGCACAACAGACTGCTAGAGCTATTTAATTCATCCTCCTGTTTCTCATTTCTTCCCATCTATACCACAGTTTCTCTGTTATCTGCTTCATTTTTTTCTTTTTTCTTTTCTTTTTTCTCTATTCTCTCCTTTCTTTCTTTCTCTTTCTCTCTTTCTTTCTTTCTTTCTTTCTTTCTTTCTTTTCTTTTCTTTTTTCTTTCCTTCTATTAAAGTTTTGCCTCCCTCTGTTTTTATCTTTTTTTTTGCTTCCCTTCCCCTACGTCTATTTGTTTTGTTTCTTAAATTCCACATATGAGTGAAATCATGATATTTGTCTTTCTCTGACCAACTTCTTTCACTTAGCATAATACACTTTAGTTCCATCCACATTGTTGCAAATGACAAGATTTCATTTTTTTTTTGATCACTGACTAGTATTCCATCGCATATATACCACACCTTCTTTATCCATTCATCAGTCAATGGACATTTGATAGTGCTTCCATAAATATTGAGGTGTACATGCCCCTTTGAATCAGCATTTTTGTCTCCTTTGGATAAATACCTAGTCATGAAATTGCTGGGTTATAGGCTGTTCTATTTTGAATTTTTTGAGGGATCTCCATTCTGTTTTCCATAGTAACTGAACCAGTTTGCATTCCCACCAACAGTGCAAAAGGGGGAAACCTGCTTCATTATTTCACCATATGCTCAGTCATACTTTTCTGCAGTCATTGTGCAAGACGAATTTTTGTATGTGTGTGAGAAAATGACGGTACATGTATTCATATTTTAGAAAGCTATAGATTATAGCACAAGAGGCTTTCAGCAAAACAATATTTTATAAAATAGTTCAAATGAGGTTTGAAAAAATGTTTCTTTTATTATTTTTTTAATGTTTGTTTATTGATTTTGAGAGAGAGAAAGAGAGAGGCACAGAGAGAATCCCACGCAGGCTCGACGCTGTCAGTGCAGAGCCAAATATAGTATTTGATCTCATGAATCGTGAGATTATGACCTGAGCTGATATCAAGAGTCAGACGCCCAATCAACTGAGCCACCCAGGCACCCCAACAATGCTTCCTTTACATAATCTAGCTGTCTTCCTTGACATGGAAATGAAAGCTTGATAGCATCATATTGCCAGTTCTCTACAAATTAATGTATGCAGTCATAGAAACTCTAAAGATATTCCTTCAAAATATTATGGAGCTTAAAAACTAATTCTAAAATCTGTATAGAATGGGATGGGTTCAGAAGTAGCCTAGGTAGTTCAGGAATAAGAAGAAGGATAAAGAGCTGTCATTGTAAGGTAAAGTTATCACCATCTGCTATACCTATATTTTATGGGTTTTTTCCTCTTTTTTCTACAAATAAAATATGTTTCTTGATGGAATATTGTCTCTCCATCCCATTATTGTATCCCTTATTTCTTCAGCAATGCCTAGCACATGATAGCACTTTATTAATATTTATGGAAAAAACTAATTATACACATATTATCTTTAGGTCAGTGTAGTAATTGTGGAAAGTAGCCAAATAGCAAAAGACCAAGAAACAAACACAAATATACTTGGGATCTTAGTATAAATCAAAGAAAGCATTAAAAGTCAGTTAGACTCAAAGGAGTCAGGACTTTTTGGTCAATTTCATAACTGGGACAAGAAAAGAAAAAAAATAACATGAGCCTGAAACCTCTTTTCTGCAAAAATGAGTGTAAGTAAAGATGTTAGGTAACTACATTAAAGACGGAACCAAAGAATGATGGGGACACCTGTAAAAGTCATAGAAGTCATCTTGAAGGGGCTGCCACTGGCCAAATTTGGGATAATTTACACATCAAAATAAATATGATATTGGGAGATAATATATTGAACAAATTAAGAATCCATGAGTCAACATTGATATAAATGAATGAATGAATGCTGAATGAATAAAGGAATGAGTGAATAGTGAATGTTCTTCATTGCAGGAGAATGCCATCTCATAAATGTAGAAGGAATGATAGAAATATAAAATTACCATTTGCCAACCATCATAAGGAATTAGATGCTAGAAGGGGTTAATGTAAATATGTGCTTGAATCTAAATAAACATTGGCTATATAAAATAATGTAATATAAACAAAATAATATAATCTAAAATAATAATATTATAGTCTAAATTGTTGGATTAAAATTTAACAAGACAGAACTAAAATGCTGGACAAGACCATAATATAACTTTGGACAGGTTGACTAGAGTTAAAGCATACTACACTCTTTGTATTAATCAGAAGGAGGAAGAATAAGGATTGGTTTTAGACCTTTAAAGTTAAATATGTTTTGTTGCAAAAATCTGCAAGAAATTTCATTTGTCACTAACAGTTACAAACAAAATGTTGGTTGGGGTTATGGTAATCCAGACTAGGAAAGCTGAAGAACTACTTGCAAAGCTCACTCATATGCCCGGCAAGTTAATGCTGACCGTTGACAGGAGACCTCATTACCTTGCCTCATGAACCTCTCTATAGGACTCCTTGGGTGTCCTTTCAAAGCAGCAGCTGGCTTCCTCCAGAACAAATTATCTAACAGAGAGAGAGATAGAGATAGATAGAGAGAGAGAGAGAGAGAGAGAGAGAGAGAGAGAGAAGCCCCAATGTTATTATGACCTAGCCTTGAAAATCATACTGTTTTTTCCATAATATTTTATTGGTTACATATGATAGCTTTATTACATATAGAAGGAACTGCACAAGGGCAGTGATTATCAAAAGGTAAGGATAATTGGGGGACATTTTCTAAGTTGACTTTTAAAAAATGCATATTCTACAGTTGCTGGATATGGTATTATAAATACACATTAGCCCAAGATTTTTATCTATATTAATTAAATTTTCTATATTCTTATTTTTTAATTAAAATAATGTATAGTACACTAATAATAAAGCATACAAATCTTGAAATTTGACAGATGTGTACATCTATGTAACTAACCCACATATCAAGAAGTAGGACATTACTGGGGCACCTGGGTGGCTCAGTCGGTTGAGCGACCGACTTCGGCTCAGGTCATGATTTCTCAATTTGTGAGTTGAAGCCCCACATCGGGCTCTGTGCTGACAGCTCAGAGCCTGGAGCCTGCTTCTGATGCTGTGTGTCCCTCTCTCTCTGCCCCTCCCCCACTCATGCTCTGTCTCTCTCTGTTTCAGAAATAAACATTAAAAAAAATTAACAAAAAAAAAAGAAGTAGGACATTACTAACACCCAGAAATCCCCTCCAGGCCTCCTCTGAGTAACTACTTCTCCAAAGGAGACTGGCTTTTGACACTGTAGTTTAGTTTTTCATGCCTTTTTAAAAAAGGTACATAAATATAATCATACAGTATACACTCTTTTGTGCCTACCTTCTTTTGCTCAGTTTTATGAATTTCAACCATGTGGTTTCATATAGCAATGGTTCATTCACCTTCAGTGCTATATGGAATTAGACTATTTGATTACATGAAAACATTTCTATTGTAGCTGTTAATGTTCATATAGGTTATTTCCAGTTTTCATCTATTACAAAGAATGAACCTCTAAAAAGTTTTGTACTTGTATTTGGTGTACAGATGCTTATAGTTCTATAAATGTATATAACTACAGTGAAACTGTGGAGTCAGAGTCCCAAGTGGTTTCGAGTTATATTCCTTCCATAGGCATATGAAAGTTCAGTTGCTTCACATTCTCACCAATCCTTAATGTAAACTTTTTATATTTTAAAATTTTAGCCCTTCTAATGTATGCACAGTATAACTTGTTATAATTTTAATTTACATCTCCCTCCCTGACACTTAAACAAAAGTTTGTGTATAATAAATATACATATCTATTAAATGTAAACTTTTTTAATATAGAAGATATGTTCTGCACAATTTAAAAATAAAAATTAAATATTTATTGTAAATTCTATATAGGCAGTTGATTTTTATATGATGTTTTGGTGATTTGTATGGAACTCTTGTTTCTGTAGCTAATCTTTGGTTGTATTTCTTTTTTTTTTAAGTTTACTAATTTATTTTTGAGAGAGACAGAGAGAGAGAGAGAGAGGGGAGGGACAAAGAGAGAGGAAGAGAATCCCAAGCAGGCTCTGAGTTGTCAGCACAGAACCCATTGTGGGGCTCGATCTCATGAACTGTGAGATCATGACCCGAGCCAAAATCAAGAATTAGGCCTAGGGCGCCTGGGTGGCTCAGTTGGTTAAGCATCTGACTTTGATTCATGATCAAAGGTCATGATCTTATGGTTTGTGAGTTCAAGCCCTGCATTGGGCCCTGTGCTGATAGCTCACAGCCTGGAGCCTGCTTCAGACTCTGTGTCTCCCTCTTTCTCTGCCCCTCCCCCACTTGTGCTCTGTCTCCCAAAAATAAATAAATAAATGTTAAAAAATTTTTTTTAAAAAAGATAGGACACATCATATTTTTGTTTATTATAACATTATAAATGAATTGAAACTAATTGGAGATTAATCCTCCCCTCTTCATTTTTCTTTGTTTTTAAAAGGTTGAGTTCATGGGGTGCCTGGGTGTCTCAGTTGAGGCATCCCTTTAGCTCAGGTCATTATCTCACACTCTGTGAGGTCAAGCCCCACGTCAGGCTCTTCGCTGACAGCTCAGAGCCTGGAGCCTACTTCAGATTCTGTCTCCCTCGCTCTCTACCCCTCCCCCACTCACACGCTGTCTCTCTCTCTCAAAAATAAAATAAAAACATTAAAAAAAACTTTAAAAAAAGGTTAAATTCATCTTGTTATCAAGTTAAAAGAATTTAAAAGTATATACAATAAAATATGAAAGATTCTTTTTATTTCATTTTCCTCACAACTGAACTCTAATTTAAGACAAAAGTAGTGAATTGTTTGGTTTGCATTATTCCAGAATGTTTTCCTGTAAATCCATTTCTAATTTATTTGGTGTATACATGGAATTATACACAGTACTCCACAACTATATGTATTTTTTAATTGAAATAGTTTCATCAACATATATTCATGTCTGTACATTTGGTTCTATATGCTTTTTATTTTTTTAAGTGTATTTATTTATTTATTATCCTACTGAGCCACCCAGGCACCCTCATGTGTTCTATTTTATTCTTTAAATTTCAACCATATCTCCCACAAATTAGATATTTTATTTTACCTATTTATCTTTGTAAATAATTTTTTCACTTGTCCCAAAATAATCTTCTCTAATTCTCTTTTGTATTATATTTTTATATTTTTTTAGTTTTTATTTAAATTCCAGTTAGTTAACATACAGTGTAATATTCATTTCAGGCGTACTATATAATGATTCAACACTTCCATACAACACCTGGTGCTCATCACAAGTGCATTTCTTAATCTCTATCACCTATTTCACCCATCTCCCCAAAATAAAAATTCTGCACAGTGAAGGAAACAATCAGCACAGCTAAAAGGCAACCTGTAGAATGGGAGAAGATATTTGCAAATGCCGTATCTTATAAAGGATGAGTATCCAAAATATATAAAGAACTTATAAAACTCAATACCCAAAAAAATGAATAATCCAATTAAAAAATGGGAAGAAATGAATAGACATTTCTCCAAAGAAGACATCCAGATGGCCAACAGACACATGAAAAGATGCTCAACATCACTTATCATCAGGAAAATACAAATCAAAACTACAATGAACTATCACCTCACACCTGTCAGAATGGCTGAAATCAACAACACAAGAAACAAGTGTTGGGGAGGATGTGGAGAAAGTGAAACCCTCTTTCTTGTACTGTGGTGAGAATACAAACCGGAGCAGCCACTGTGGAAAACAGTATGGAGGTTCCTCAAAAAGTTAAAAATAGAACTGCCCTAGGTTCCAGCAGTTGCACTACTAAATATTTACCCAAAGAATACAAAAATACTAATTCAAAGGGATACAAGCACCTTGATATTTATGGCAGCATTATCAACAATAGCCAAATTATGAAAATAGCCCAAATGTCCATCAGTTGATGGATGTATACGTATATATACATACACCACATATTCTTTATCCTTTATATACATATATATACATATACATATATATATACACACACACACCACATCTTCTTTATACACATACACACACACACACACACACACACACACACACACACACACACTAGAATTTTACTCAGCCATGAAAAGGAATGAAATCTTGCCGTTTGCAATGATGTGGATGGAGCTAGAGAGTATTATGCTAAGCAAGATAAATCAGTAAGGGAAAGACAAATACCATTATGATTTCACTCACATGTGGAATTTAAGAAACAATATAAACATGCATAGGGAAAAAGAGAGATGCAAACCAAGAAGCAGACTGTTAACTATAGAGTATATTATATTTTTAAATTAAAAATAGAAAGACTTCACCACAAGGAAGATGCTAGGAAGACTAGGTATTCTGAATCATTGGAGGCTGTGATAATTTTTTTCAGTTATTTCTCTAAAGCCTTTTAATATGTCTAATTTCTTTATTACTGAATGGCAGCTAATGAGGAAGCCATTCTTTTTAATTGCATTCATTCTTACAGTGTGTTGTTCTCAACCCAATAATTGTTCTTCCAGATAATTCAACACATACATATGTCAAATTTCTATTCTGGAAGGGCAAGGAATATATTTTTGAATATAGTACAGGAAAACTCCAGATGCATACTTATTTCTTGTGTATAGAAGAATTTATGTTAATTTATTAGGGTGGGAGAATTAGGGAGATTTTGTTAAAGGGTACACATTTGTGACTAATAGATAAATTAGTTCTGACAGTCTAATCACAGCATAGTGATTATAGTCAACAATATATATTATAAACTTCAGAGTTGCTAAGAGACTAGATCTGAATTGTTTTCACTGCAAAAAAAAAAAAAAAGATAATAATGTGACAAGATAGAAGCGGCAGCTAATGGTATGGTGGTAACCATATTGCAATATATAGATATATCAAATCAACAAGTTGTAAAATTCAATCTCACCCAATGTTATATCAATTATGTCTCAATAAAAATAAACTTTTAAAAATTTAAATAAACTGTTAGCTGTTAGATCAATTAAGAGTAAGAAAAACAAAAATCTTTATTTTACCTTCACTTACTCCTTCCTTTTCTAATTCTCTTCCTTTTTTTTTTTTACATACATCTGAGTTTCTGACCTATATTATTTTCTCTCTTTCTGATGAATGTCTTTTAATATGTCTTGCAAGGTAGGTAGGTCTACTGGTAACAAATTCCTTTAATTTTGTTTGCCTGAGAAAGTCTTTATTTCTCCGCTTTTGAAGGATAATTTTATAAGGTACAGATTCTAGGTCTTTTTTTCCTTCTCTCAGTACTTTAAATATTTCACTCCACTATCTTCTTTCTTGCATGGTTTCTGAGAAGCTGGATATAAGTCTTATCCTTGTTCCTCAATGGGTAAGGTGTTTTTTTCCCTCTGGCTTCTTTCAGGATATTTTCCTTATTTTGTATTTACTGTAGTTAGAAAATAATATGCCTGGGTATAATTTTCTTGGCATTTATTCTGTTTGGTATTCTCTAAGCTTCCTGGATCTGCGGTTTGATGTCTGACATTAATTTGGGGGCGTTCTGTCTTTATTGCTTCAAATATTTTGTTTTTCATTTCTGTCTTCTCTTTCTGCTATTTCATTTTTCGTATATTACACCTTTTATAGTTGTCCAGCAGTTCTTGTGTATTTTCTTCTTGTTTTTCAATCTTTGTTCTCTTTGCTTTTCAGTTTTGAGGTTTTCTATTGAGACACCCTCATACTCAGAAATTCTTTCTTTAGCCGTGTCCAGCTTTGATGAGCCTATCAAAGGATCTTCATTTTGTGACAATGTTTTTGATCTCTAGTATTTGTTTTTTTTTATTTGTTCTTAGAATTTCCATCTCTCTACTTACATTGCCCATCTATTCTTACATGCTATCTACTTTATCCATTAGAGTTCTTATCATATTAAACATTGTTGGTTTATATTTCTGGTCTCATAATTCCAAATCCTTGCCATATGTAAATCTGATTCTGGTGCTTGTTTTGTTTCTTCACACTGTATTTTTTGCCTTTTAATATGCCTTGTAATTTTTTCTTGATAGCCGTACATAATTTTTAGAGTAAAAGGAACTGTGATAAATAGGCCTTTAGTAAGGTGGTGGTATGGTATGGTGGTGTGGGGAAGCATTTTAGCTTCCTATAATTAGGAAGCTATATAATTAGATCTATAATCCTATAATTAGATCTATAATTATATCTATAATTAGATCTCAGTCTTTTTATTTATTTAATTATTTTGAGAGAGAGAGAGAGTGGGGAAGGAGCAGAGAGAGAGGGAGAGAAAGAGAGTCCCAAGAAGGCTCTGCACTCTCAGTGTGGAGCCCAACATGGAACTCAAATTCATGAACCATGAGATCATGACCTGAGCCAAAATTAAGAGTCAGATGCTTATCTGACTGAACCACCCAGGCACGCACCCCGCATCTCAGTCCTTTAATGAACTTGTGCCCCTTGACTGTGAACTTTCCTCCTCATCCTACCCCATTATATATGGGACATAATAGCTGTGATGCGCTAGAGTTGTGTATTTCATTTCCCAGAGTAGATTAGGCTGTGATGAAATCCCAGTAGTTTAGACCGTGATGAAATAATTTCTCCTGAGTATAAGCCTTGTTAAGAACCTGGAAGATATGCCAAGTGAATAAGCCAGACACAGAAAGGCAAATTTCATGATCTCACTTATAGATGGAAACTTAGAAAGTTGAACTCAGCTATAGAATGGTGATTACTAAGGGTTAAGGATAAAGGAAATAGGGATATATTTGTCAAAGGGTACAAACTTTCAGTTTTAAGATGAATAAGTTCTGGAAACCTATGTACAGCATCATGATTATATACAATATACAATATATTCTGTTATACTACATACAGTGTACTATATTAAATAATAATGTGCATTTGAAATTTGCTAAATGTCAAGTGTTCTCAGCACATACAAAGAAAATACAATATATTATATACTATATTATAAACAGCATACTTTAAACAACAGTAATAATAATATATTGTACACTTGAAAATTGCTAAGAGAGTAGATCTCAGTTTTTCTCACCCCAAAACAAAATGTGACTATATGAGGTGATGGATATGTTAATTAGCTCGTTGTAGTAATCATTTCACAAAGTATACATATATCAAAATATCATGTTGTCTACCTTAAATATATACAATCTTATTTGTCTGTTATACCTCGATAAATCAGTGGAAAAAACGGAATGAACATGCATGGTTCTTACTCAGTTAGATGCAGATGTGATGGTGGGAGCTGAACTAGCCACTTTGGTAGTAGACACAGAAGCCAAGGGTGATAGTGACAGAGCTGCTCTGTCAGCCCTGGTCCACTGACATCTGGGCTCTTGTAAGTAAGAAATAAACTTCTTATTTTTTTTAAAAAAACAAAATGCTACAGCATACATCCAAATGGTTCCTTTTCCTCTCCTTCTGCTAGAAGCAGGAGGAGATTCTTCTCTGATACTCACTGTGAGAATCTGGTTAAATTCCTGAAGGTCAAACCCACATAAGTATGGGAGCACCTTATGACTGCTCACCACTTGAGTTTTTAACTCTCAAACTAGTCCACTCTGAGCCTCCAGCAATTTGTAGAATTACAATTCACAGTTTCCTACCCCAGCATTGGTTCCTGTGGAGGTTCTTGCCCAGAAAGTTTCTGTTCTGGTAAGTTGTGCTTCTCTGTATTAACTAGTCTCTCTAATTATGAGGGCAGCAGTTTGTCCTGGGACCTCACTTCTCTGACAGACCTAAGAAGAGTTGTTCGTTTTTCAGTTCTTTCAGTTTTTACTTGATGTTACAACGTAGTGATGACTTTTAAGCCACTTCCATGCTCTACCAGAATCTGGAAATCCCTCTGATTATGCTTTTCACTTCACTTTATCGGTCTGTGCTTCTACTCCAGACACACTAACCAAGATTTAGTTCTACTAATGTTCTTTGCTCTCGAATATGATTACATCAAAAGTGAGAAAACTCTTTCAAGAAAATTAGGTTTCCGTGGAAAAGAGAGTTATGATTAGTGGAGCATTGATGGTGAGACTAGGGTCATGGTTTGATGAATTGGTTAAAGGGGATAAGGCAAATAGCAATTTTGAAGTCATTAGGCAAAGAGAACGTAAGTGATGGAGCAGGGCCCAGAAATGAAAATGAATTTGACACAACTTTCTTCCAAGGATGGCAGAAATTTAAATATCTCACTCTTGGGCAGCAATTACTGATTATGATTAGTGAGAAAGGAACTATAGTCTCAGAAAGTTTAAGTGACTCACTCAAAGTTACAGTGGCCAATTAGTGTAAGAAGATCCTGACATCCCAAACACACCAATGACTATCATAATTTGATTTTAAATACTTTACCACCTCACAGAAATATGATGCCAAAAATTTTATCTACCATGAGTTTTGTACCTTCGGACCATTGCTCTTTTTTTTTTTTTTTTTTTTTTTTCAAAAGTGAAGTTAATTTTGCAGGGTTGTTTTTAACAAAATTGACTCTGTCAGAAATATTTTTAAGAAAGCCATTAACCATCACATGTGTAGTACTATGGTTTCAGCTTGGGCCTTCATTCTACAAAACCATTTCTTCTGATTGTGAAAGGACTTCTATACTAAGCGCCATTTCATCTTGATTACTTTGGACATGATATAAATACACATTTATATGCAGGAAAATAAGAGATGGCATTTTATTTCAAAATTATCATGATATTGGGGCGCCTGGGTGGCGCAGTCGGTTAAGCGTCCGACTTCAGCCAGGTCACGATCTCGCGGTCCGTGAGTTCGAGCCCCGCGACAGGCTCTGGGCTGATGGCTCGGACCTGGAGCCTGTTTCCGATTCTGTGTCTCCCTCTCTCTGACCCTCCCCTGTTCATGCTCTGTCTCTCTCTGTCCCAAAAATAAATAAAAAAAAAACGTTGAAAAAAAAATTATCATGATATAAAATGAAGTAGATACGAATAATGAGAAAAGTGCATTTTAATACTAAAGGAGTAGCTGAAACCATAGCACTTATTCAGTAGATTGGCTTTTTCAGTATAATGATGAAATTGTGCAGGCACACAATGCAATACATTAAATAATATATCAACTAAATACTGTTAAATCACAATTTAAATAGACTATCCTTGATTGCTGAAGTTCAGAGTATACACTAGGGAAATCAAGTTGTTTTGAACTAGTTATATGGTCCTTAAATAAGTTATGCTTTGCTAATGCATTTGCTTTTGTACATAATTTTGTTCTAGACAAAAGAAGATTCTTATATAAATACCTAATATAAAATAAGATTACCAAAATATGCTCTTATCACAATGAGAAATGCAATCCTTCTCCAAGTCAGAAATTTGATCTTGGTAGTACTCGTAATGAAAGTGGCATTGTTTTAGAATCAAAAGGACATTAGATTTTGTTAAGAGAAGTGCATTATACAACAGTCTTTGTCATTAAGTAATCATACAGTTTGGGGATGGTCATCTAGCTTTGCCAGATTTCAGTTTCCTAACTGGAAAATGAGAGTTACATAAAATAACTCAAAGATTTCTGGTTCTAATATTAAGTATCATTTGGAAAGAGCTTACCATGTGCTAAACAATTTATAAACCTTTTAATTTTGTGCATAACAATCTGTAAGGGAGATATTACTCTCATTTACAGATGAAAAGCCAGAAGTTCAGAAAGATTGTGTATTCACAATTAAATAGTTAATTAGTTGTAGAACCAGATTTTGAATCTCTCTTTCAGTCCCCAAAACCCACTTTATTCCCTTTCTGTCACGGTAACTATTATTTTTGACTAATACTATTTGCTACCCATTTTTGAAATGACATTCTTTAAGCTTTGTAAAAAATAAAAGAAGCAAACATTAATTCCTCTTGTCTTTTCTGAAGAAAAACAAACAAACAAAAATTCTACAACACACAGTAGGAGGAAATCATCACTGAAGGGCTTGCAGTTGACAGACAAAGGCATGTCTCCCTCAGTCTCAGGAAGTATGTAACAATGTCGCTGTGAATATGCAAAACCTACAAATCAGAAAGTGACGACCTGTGCTGTTGGCACGACTCTACTCACAGTCGGACCTGCCCACAGTTATTTTCACATGCTAAAGTACGTCTGCAGGTGATTGATTTCTCCTTTTAATAATGGAGGAAAAGGAAAATTGACTTTGCAGTAACTGAGCACTCTATGTAGGGATTGTGGAGGTGATGTGGAACTATCCCATGAAGAAGGCAATAGTGAAAGGGAATGAAGGTGTATACCTTCCTTGCCCTTCAGGTGGAAGCTGTTATGACAAGTTAAACAGATGACCTTGAATCTCTCTTGAGTTTTGCATCCAGTTTAAAATCAGAGAAAATGGGGCCCCAGGTTGGCTCAGTCGGTTAAGTGTCCAACTCTTGATTTCGGCTCAGGTCATGATCTCACAGTTTATGAGTTCGAGCCTCACATCGGGCTCTGTGCTGACAGTGTGGAGGGATTCTCTCTCTCCCCACCCCCGATCACTCTGCCCCTACCCCACTCACACACACATTCTCTCTCTCTCTCTCAAAACAAACGTAAAAAAAATTTTTTTAAATTAAAGTTTTATGAATAGAATACTCACAGGGTAAATTTTAATTGAGTGATTCTTATGATTCATATGAATATTTTTAAGAGATAGTCTTGGGCCTACCTGGCATCAATACATTTTTGCTACTGGGGGGCTGGACCCTCTGCTCTTCAGAGTCACCTGTTACCCAGTCAACCAGCCTCTGTTAACACTTCTGAACTAGAAGGAGACATTACACTACAGGTCATTTGATCTGGATTTCATGAAGCCTCCAAATGGCTCATCCCAGAGTGAGGTAAGAGCATGAACTACTCATAACTTGAACTTTGACCAGTGGGAAAGCAAGAGTTAATGGAGCCATGCAGATGAAGTCCCCCTTTAACCCACCTACCATGAATTACTCTGAGAGAGTATTGTCTGTATAGCCCATCCAGGAAAGTCCTGCATGCTGAGTGACATTGTGACTCTTCCCAGCCCATCATGAGATAGTAGTGAGCACAGTAATGTGCTTCACATGGCTTCACATCTTTCCTTGCCTCACTCCCCTTGGTACTCACTCTTGCTTTTCTGGTTTTGTACTCTCCTCCAATAAAGCATCATCACTGGCATCCTTGCCTCTGATTCTGTTCACTGGGAAATGGTCTGTGACAGTGGATGTGCTGAACTATAGAGATGATAGAATAATTTGTGAGAACCACAAAGAGTAATCTGGGTTCTGTCAGTTGGAAGGAGAAGTCAAAGTAAAACTAGTCTTTATAGATATTCAAGGTATGCTGGGCACAATGCCTCATTTTATCATATAATTCTCATTATAAAGATAAGGAAACAAAAACTTGGAGAGATCTGTTAATTTGCCCAAGCCACAGCTTTTATAGAAAAGTGCCAGGATTCAGAATTAGGGTTTTTTTTAATCCCTAAACTGTAAACTGTCTATAACTAATAAATGGAGGAGGTGAAAAAAGACACATTTTTGTATGCAGACATCCTAATTAAAATTTCAGTATGATAATTCACACATAAACAACTAAATTAGGAGTTCTTCCTTAGAAACAACAGGAGCTAAAGTAAAAATATTATAACCATCCTGCCATTGTGTTCCTTCTTCCAAGTTGTGTCAAATAAAGTAATTTCATTTAGGAAACATTTTGAAAAGAGTGCAAACTCTTAAAATATAACTAGTGTATAAAAAAATGACTCCAATAAAAAAGAATGAAAAATCCAAAGATTCATTGTACTGCCGGCATATTGTTGGCAGGTATTTTAAAATCCCAACTCCAGAACTGAATGTTCAAGCTACGTAAGGGAAATGCCCAAGGGCAGTTGGTCTGGGCCTGGACCACCACTCAGACCCGTACACTGGCAGCAGGTAGTCAGTGGTGAACTTTTCAGCACAGTTGAAGGCATTTACAGGAAAGCCAAGATTGAAGGTGAAGGGAAATGAAATGGAGGAAATGAAACAGCTGTATTATTCAAATGTGCTGCAGACAAATCTTCAGCTCTGGAAAAATGCATTCTGTATTCCAGGTAAATGTATTAGGTTAACTGGTTCCAGGTGTTTTAAAGGATAATTGATTCATTCAAAAAACATTTTTTAAGTACCTACTGTGTGAAAAGCAGTGCCATTAAAAAGAATGCGTGAACAGACTTCAGTCATTTCTGGAATTCTTCCCAAATCCAAATCATCAGTCTTTATTTTATTTTCATACACTCACAAAATCAGAATTTTCTCCAGTATAATTATTGCTTAAGGATCTGGGAGGTTAATATGCAGTCATTCTATTTACAATCTATACTTTACCTCAAAGGTTTTCTCTCCCTCTCCCCTAATAACCTGAACGATATTTACTCTGGTATTTTTTTGTGAAAAATTCCATATGTTTAAAATGCTTTGACTTTATTGTTTGCTACAGAGAATTTTCCAGATTTTACCTAGAGAATTCTAAGGTAAAGCACATTATGAATACTAAGAAAATTTCATTGTTTCCTGAAGTAGAAGATCTGGATAAAACAAAACCACAGAACATAGTATTATTCTTTGTCCTCAGTTTGTGGTGACTACAGGAAAATAATTAATACAACTGAAATAGAGTTGAAATTAAAACAACTGAGGATAGGGGCGCCTGGGTGGCGCAGTCGGGTAAGCGTCCGACTTCAGCCAGGTCACGATCTCGCGGTCCGTGAGTTCGAGCCCCGCGTCGGGCTCTGGGCTGATGGCTCGGAGCCTGGAGCCTGTTTCCGATTCTGTGTCTCCCTCTCTCTCTGCCCCTCCCCCGTTCATGCTCTGTCTCTCTCTGTCCCAAAAATAAATAAAAACCGTTGAAAAAAAATTAAAAAAAAAAAAAAAAAAAAACAACAACTGAGGATATTTATTATTATTACTTGCTTGTTACTTAAGCATATTTTACTATGAGAAAATTCTTTTGACAGAGGTATTGATCCTTTAGAACTTCAGTTTCATTTCATTGTGCTGGAAGTGGAACATAACGTAGTGACTTCATAATTGTAATATATATGAATATAGATGTCAGCCAAGATTCTTTGGCCAAATTTTAGTCAGGCTTGTGAACCCTCTCCTAGGCTCATCTGTGCATTTTCTTGTAAAATCCAGTTTTAGTAAGAATTCTACTAACTTAAGTTAGCAGGAATCCCCCCACCATCAATATCTGATTGGGTTCCTCATCTTTCATGATCCCCAAGTGATGTCTGATTATACTGGTCTGTCTTCTGGGTAAGCCAGAATTCCTCTTACCACTGTTTTCTCTTAGTTCTTTTCCTTTTTTAAAGTGTTTATTAATTTTTGAGAGAGAGAGAGAGAGAGAGAGAGAGAGAGAGAGAAGGGGAGGGGCAGAGAGAGAGGGAGACAGACGATACGAAATGGGCTTTGCACTGACAGCAGTGAGCCTAATGCAGGGCTCCAACTCAATAACTGTAAGATTGTGACCTTGGAGGAAGTCAGACACTCAACTGACTGAGCCACCCAGGCACCCCTCTCTTAGCAATTTTCTGCCCACTGAACTCCACCCTGCTTCTTGGCTATAAGTTCCAATTTGCCTATGCAGTATTTAGAGTTGAACCCAGACTCTCTCCTCCATTGCAAAATTGCATTGTAGTAGTCCCTATACCTATCACAGTGGTGCCCCATCCCTTTAAATAAAGCCTCCGTTAATGTGCTTAAGATGTATCATTAAACATTTATTCTTTGACATTCCTTAATTAATATTTAAAAAAATAATAATACTGTGTAAATATCCTGGAGGGCAAAACCTTAGGCACATCATTTATTCTTTTTATTCTTTTTTGCTACTCTGACAGGTTGAATTCCATTGCTCTGTCTTCGAGCTGACTGATTCTTTCTTTTGTTTCATCTAGTCTTTTGTTGGACCGCTCTAGTGTTCAACTTTCATTTCCAGTTCAATTATCATTTTCTTCAGCTCTGTGACCTCTATTTGGTACTGTCTTATATTAAGAAATTCTCACTGTGTTCATCCATTCTTCTCTCCAGTTCTTTATGACCATGACTTTGAACTCTTTATTAGGTACATTACTTATCTTCATTTTATTAAAGTTTCTTTTTCTGAGGTTTTATCTTGTTCTTTCATTTAGAATGTATTCCTCTGTTTCTTCATTTTGCTTGACTCTCTATGTTGGCTCATTTATAGTAGATGAAATAACCAATCTGTCTCTTACTATTGAAGGAGTGGCCTCATGTAGGAGATGAAACTTGTCTTTCAACCCTGCCTCAGTTCCTGGTTGTCTCACAAACTTCTGTGCTTATGCAAGCAACATATTACATTTTTAATAACTCCTAGTAGTTGAGGATGTGCCAAGACTGATCAGTGTCCCACAGGGGAGGATGTAGCACCTAAATTCTGGCTGACTGGAAGCAGCATCAGCGTTTAAAAGTGTACACATACATACAGTCCTATGGGACTATAAGCATAAGCCCTACTGACCCCCAGAGCCTGGAGATCTAGAGGCATCCCCTGAGCAGCAGTTACAGAAATTGCGACTCCAAACTAGCGTATAGACTTTTTTTTTAGTGATACTGGTGAACTGGAGCAAGGCAGAGGGAGAGCACCAAGATGGCATCCATAGTCTATATTCCTTGAGAGCAGCTCCGTAGGCCACTAAATGTGTGCCAAACCTAAGGCCCGCCTGTCAGGCCAAAGTTCCAGGACAAAGTGGCTTCCTTCACAGAAAGACTGGGGAGTGTGCCTCAGCCCACTGTCTGTGCAGTTCCTGGGGGTGGTAACATGCCAAAAACTCTCTCTCCAATTTCCAGAGTCCCATGGGACCCAAGAATGCAAGCCCCCATTAGCAGGCAATCAAGGGGTGTCCCCTCGGCAACAGCTGTGAAAACCACAGGAGCCAGACACAAACACCAGGGCACCAGACATGTGTAAAACCCCCCTTCTAGAGACACTGGAGCACTGGAGCACAGCAGAGGGTGAATGCTAAGATTAAGCATATAAAATATATTGAGCAAAAGGTTTAACTCACATAATATTCAAATATGCAGGAAATTAATGTAATAGCTTTTACTTAGTCTTTAAGTAATTGGGCTTTTTTTTTCCTATGATTCTACTCACTTGCTAGCAGGAAGAAAATAAAAGGCCAATCTAAGTCATTCGCTGTTCTGATCATTAAAATAATCCTAGGAAGAGTTCACTCTCCCCCAAGAAATAAACACATGTGGGGCAACTCTTAGGAGCTGCTTCCTTCTGTCTTCATGGGGGTGGAAGATTACAGGAACTATGAGAAATTATCTTTCTAGGCTGTAGTCTAGCTAGAGAATTCTATTTTGCATATCAAAAAATGAACATAACTTCATGCCTTCTGTAGCGAAGTATAACTCTCTTCCATTTCCACCTACCTCCACCAGATAGATGGACAAAAACACCTCTTGTTTACCAAGATGAAAGTCACCTCAAAGGAAAAAGAGAACTAGACTGAATGTTTTTCATAATGTTACCACATGACAATGAAATTCCTAGGAATGCAATGCATTCCCTTAGCATGTGAGAGTGACTTCATACTACTTTACTCTTTACATATTTCCACCTTTAAGACCAAATCATTTTTCTATTTTTTAAATTAATTAATTAATTGTATTTATTTATCTTGAGAGAGTGAGCAAAGGAAGGGAGAGAGAGAGGCAGAAAGAATCCGAAGCAGGCTCTGCGCTGTCAGTGTAGAACCCAATGTAGGGCTCCATCTACTGGACGTTGACATAGTGTCCTGAGCGAAGATCAAGAGTCAGATGCTTAACGGACTGAGCCACTCGGGGGCCCCATTTTTCTATTTTTGATATTTTATTTATTATTTTTCTTTCTTTAACCCACCATTCCTTCTTCTGTGTAATGTCATAACGTTTTTGCAAAATTTCCCACGAGTTCATTGATGCTGCTTTGGAAATACTAATTTTTCCTTGCCATTTAATTTTAACTATGTTTGTATGTAAGTACTGTTTCTCCTTGTGACCATTGTTTGACTTCTACAAGGTAAAAATAAAGGGGGTTGAAGATAGGAAGGTATGTGATAGAAACATAGATCCTCTTTGACTTATCCAATCAAACTTACTTACATGGTATCAAAAGATGAGGACCTCTCATATAATCTGCTGGCTGCCCCCTGGCTTCCATTAACAGAGTCTTCTGCTTTTTAATGTATTTAAGTGATTCATGCCACATAATTTTTCTACTTTTGAAAGTACATTCACAGTTTTTGAAAACACCAATCCAAAATTATCTCAAAACCTAGTCTAAATTTAATATATCCATAAAATCAGGTTTACAAAAATCGAGGCTTACCTTTCCTTCTGGCCTACCTAAAATATTTTACAATAACCACAACAAAAGGAAACATGAATACAGTACTTTTTTTGAGCCAACTGTTAAACTTAATATATATTAATTTACTTAATCCTTAAAACAATCCCAAAAGATAAGTACTAAACTTTTCCAGAACATACAGATGAAGAAACTGAGGCATGGTGAGTTGAGTTAACTTATCCATAGTTTTACAGTTAGTGCAACATCATTTTTTGTAGGATTTTGTAACCAGGATATATCTTAAATTTTGAAAGATCTCTGAACCCCATGAAATTCTGTGAAAAATTTGGTTAGGTATTCAAATGTGGATTTTTCTAGGTAGAACATCTCTATCTTTGCAGTAGATTTTGAAAGTAGTCTAGTTTCAAAAAGTGGTTACAAACTAGCTAAAGAATTTCAAGTGTTATTCTCTAAGTTATCTAAAAGTATACTTTTTTGTAATTCTTCTCAATCTACATTGGAATCCAATAAATATGTTTTTTATTTGACAGAGCATCTGTCTTAACTTAGAGGTATTTAAATTGATAATAAGAGAACAAGTAAATTAACTGAGCAGAAATAAATGAAATCACAGTTCATTCATTAATCATCCTTACTAAATTATAATAATAAATGTAATCTAGAAATGGATAGGAATATAGCAGTATTTATCTCAATATACGATTAAAATTATATTTCTCAAAGAACATAGCACAATAAAAATATATGTTATTAGATCAAGGTCAATATGTTTAGACAGTATATCATAAAAGTAGGTTTACTGAAATCCAGCATGATACTTTACCTTAAAATTGAAGATTTTTCTATAATTCTTGTAGAATACAGGTGATAATGAATATGTATTTGTTTTTGTTTCAAATTACAAAATTTATTTGAGTCTGTGATGTGGGGTTATTTGATATCCTTTTCTTAATATTTATTTGACCTTATATTTGCTTGTCAACAAATATAATTTCAGCACTTGAGGTCATATGAGCTGTAATTATGACACAGGCACACACACACACACACACATGAACATCTCTAATGTGTAATTTGTTTTTTAAGAGGCATATTTAGTAACGTCTTCTCTAGAATTTACTTATTTATATTCACATCAAAATGTGAACTCAAAAAGTATACTTTTAACAAAATCACTTTAATTCTTATCCAGTTGCTTTGATGGTTCATTCATAAATATCCAAACCTAGCATTCTGTGTTAGCATAATTTTATTCAATAGAGTAGATAAGAATAATATACATTTATTTTAGAAATGGCGGGATCTGATAACTAGACTGGTCAAGAATATCTAGAAATATGAAATGAGTCATTTAAAACAACTGAGGCCGGTGTGACATCTTTGGAGGACAAGATTACAGTCTTGAAATGGCAATGAGAATGGTTTATGTTTACAATTCTTCATGATTGCAGGCTTGTCATGAAAATAAATTGCCTGTAGTCCCTGCCATTTTCTATTCTTGTCTCATCATGATAATAAGGAATCAAGGTTTTTTTATATTCAATATATTCTGAAATGCAATTTCATATAAAGATGTGTAGGGTACTAAAACGCTTGCTACCTATGTTTACTTGTAGATTTCACTCACATTCATATTTCTGAAGGTGTTGCCTGCTTTGCCTACTAATACATAAAAATTAAACCAAGATTCTGAAATATGGATGCAAATGATAGTATCCCCCAATCTCACATTAATTTCTTACACGTGAATTTTTTTTTCTAAATTCAGAAATGCCCAAAATTTTATCCTGTAACCACTGGTAATTCATGAAGTAGAATGGGAAAAGGCAATATTATTGTCGTACTGTTTTGTTTTTTTTTTTTTCAAAGAAACATGAATGTTTTGTGTGGTTAGGTCACTTGCTATCTTATTATTGTTTCCTAAACTACTCCCATACATCAGTCTATGGTTGCAAGGTTCTGATTTTGATATGTAAGATAATTTTCCAGTCAATCTGAGCAAGACTGTAGTGCATAAATGCTGGAATTATCACCCTATTAAGAGAATACAGTTGGAATAGAGCATGCTAGTATTTTTTAAACAAGAACGGAAGCTGTTAGGTTCAAAATCTTAAGAACTATCATAAAGATCAATACTATGTGTTTACTCTCAACATGATCATGTGATTATATATTTGGGGACTAGAAGAATGTCAAAAAATGAGTAAAAAAAAAACAAGAAAATTGTGGAGATTTAAAAAAACTCTTCGGAATCATAAATAAACAAAGAAATAAATGTCAGGATAAAACTATCTTACAAAGTTTGAGAAAGAGCAAAATACCTCGTACTTTCTCTGTTATAAACCTTCTCAGAATTTAATCATTTAGTTAATTCTGTTGTATGTTACATCATTAGCTTCATGAGGACAGATATAGCATGGCTATATGTCTAGTCTCTGGGCACCTGTGTTCAACACATGGTGGACACTCAATAAATGTTTGCTAAACTTGTGAGTATTTATCTTGAATATCCAATAAAGAAAACTGAGTGGAGACTATAGAAATATTAATAGGTTTTAAAAGTAATAAGAATGCCAGCAATATTGTATCAAATATTGAGGTAATTAGAGAAAAAATAGGAATATATTGACAATACAAAAATATAAATACACGTGTAGCTTATAGAATTGTGCCTCACTTTATTGTGCTTCAACAGGTAGTTACATAATTAACAAAATTGAAGGTTTGTGGCAACTTCACATAGAATAGGTCTATCAGCGCCATTTCTCCAACAGCATTTGCTCACAGTTTGGTAATTCACACAATATTTCAAACTTTTGCATTATTATTATATTTGGTACAGTGATCTGTGATCAGTGATTATGACTTATGGAAGCTTAGATCATGGTTAGCATATTTTAACAATAAAGTATTTTTAATTAAGGTATGTACATTCTTTTTGTTAGACATACTGCTATTGCACACCTTAGTATAATGTATACATAATTTTTAGTGTAAACATAACTTTTATATATGCATGGAGAAACCAAAAAATTCATTTGACTTGCTTTGGGATATTCACTTTATTGTGGTGGTCTACGATGGAAGCCATAGTCTCTCTGAGGTATGCCTGTATAATATAAAAAATGGAAAATCTTATTGCCATTTGGGACGCCTATGTATCCTCCCACCCCTTAATATTATTATAAAAACTTTGTTTTAACTAAGCTGCTCTATTTTTGTTACCAGTTTCCCTTATTACAAATTATATTTCCTTATTTAACTTTTGCACATATTTTCCTATCAGTGAAAATTGGCTTTACCCCTTATACCAATCATGATTGATTCGTATTGGCTATGTTGAGGATTGCAGAGACTACTCTGTGTTTAGAGAGGAAGAATGCTTGACCCTATTAGCAATGTCTGCAGAGAGTAAAGGTATTAGTTGAGGCAGCCTGAACTCATATGTTTGCTGATGTTTAAAATCTTTGTGTACAATTGTTTCTCCCCTTCTTTATACTTACCCAAATGCCACCAAATCTTCAAGGCCTAGAATACATGCTATCTCTTCTATAATAGCTTTCATAGCATTAATGCTAAATGATCTCATCTTTATAGGTATAAATATTTGCCTAATTTTATTGTTGATGTTATTAATTATGTACCCTAATGATTTTTTGAACCATGAGATTGTAATCTCTTAAGACCAAAGGCTGTATTCCATGTAAAATCTCACTGTATCCCAATTGAAAGATAGTTTTATATGTAAAATTAATCAAGGCAGGTTTCTATATTGGCATACTGGTGTGTTCCCTGTTAAGGTTAATTATCAGCAATATATGCTTAAAATTAGTATGTAAGTTCCTACAGTTTTACATATTACTATAGTATTCTACTGTAAATGTGTTTTATTGTGTAAAACTGGTTTCAAGTTAAAACTTTTCCAATTAAACTTTGTCATAAAGTCTCATCTGCATCTTAATTCTTTTATTATTTTTATTGGCATCATGCTTGAGAATTTTCCCCAATCCCTATTTTTAAAATATAACATATTTAAATATATTATACAACAAAATTTCATTATTTTGAAACTCTGATATGTTTAGAATAATCCTTTGCATTGTGAAAATTTTTCTCTATTCCAAAATTTGCTGTTGGTAGAACCAGTCTCTTTTAATAAACACAAAATTGTTCTTAGAGGAATGTTAGCATTAATATACTAAATGCAAAATGATCTTTCAAGTTCAGAGAGAGAGGGAGACACAAAATCTGAAGCAGGCTCCTGACTCCAAGCTGTTAGCACAGAGCCCAGCGTGGGGCTCAAACTCACAAACCATGAGATCATGACCTGAGCCAAAGTTGAACGGTTAACCAACTGAACCTCCCAGATGCCCCCAAATTAATCCCAATTTCTAAGTTTGAGGTTGAAATGTCCTTCTGTGTATGCATCATCTTTGACAACAGGCATCACCTGACAATCTCATCCTCAACCTTAAGTTTAGCTGAAGCTTCAACTTCTTCTGGAATGTTTGATATAATCACCTAGATCCTCGTCCTGAGAAAAAGGTTCAATCCTTTCCTCTCCATATTCCCACGGCATATTCTAAGATCCTCCAGTTACTTCCGTTAGTCTTTATCACCCACATTAAATTTGTTTGTTTACATGTATATCTACATCACAACTTGTATCTTTTTTGGAAAGCTATGCTTTTTGGCTTTTGTTTTGTTTTGTTTTTTGCATTTTATATCCTCAGGGCTTGCTACTGATTAAATAATGAATAGAATAAATAAATACACAGAAAATTGATTCACTTGGTGCTAGTAGAACTTTCAATGCATCCTACAGTTAATGAATCCAGATCCAAAGCTGTCACTGACACTTGAGAGCTTGGGAAAATTACTTAAGTTTTCTATACCTCAGACACTTCTTGAGGGAATGGAGATATATGAGATGTATGGTTGTGAAGGTGAAATTGAGAAAAGCACAAAAATTAATTGTAAGCACACAGTGTGTCAAACAAATAGTATGCTGTAAATAGGTAATTTGGGTTATTTTTCTTTGTTTTGATTTTGCTGTTATTGCTATTTAAATATAATAATTACACCACTAAGTGACTACTATAAATAAAGTATGTTTAAGGGGTATCCTGGTTAACACCCAAACTCTAAATTCCCTAATTTCTCTTCTTGATCATGCACGAGGCAGAGAGATGAGGAAGCTCGTGGTGGGCAATGAAAGAGGTAGGAGGCTGGTGTAGGTTCCATGAGGTTTCGGAGTTAACTGCTTCTTATCCAGTATAGGGGAGAAAGGCCCTATATGGAAATGAAGAAGAAAGTCAAAGTCTAGAACAAGTTGGAAATCAAAGCAGATAAATCACAGGAGCAAAATATGATCTTACAAATGTGGCCAACTGGAAAGAAGACTAAAGCACACAAATGAGAATTGACCCTACAGTAATACCAAGGATACATGGGTGTGCTATGGGTGGTGATTGTTTGCTTCTTTACTGGTATATTTTTAAATGTAGATTTTGGTTCAAATCATTTGGGGCATGACTACACGTTACACATGCATTTAAAAAGGTTGAAGCAGAATAGTATATTTGGGTTATTCTCTTGATCCAGCTAACATTTTAAAAATATTTTTTCAACCTACCTTTGAATGCTCAGGGCCCCTAATCAACCAAGCAATCAATAAAAAGTATATATTGATTACCAAATATGTCCAGCCCGTGCTGGTCTTTTAGAAGTCTAACAGACACCGTCAGGGACTATTTAGGTGATTGAGTGGGTAAGACCCTTACACACATAAAACAGATCTGAAAAATCTGACAGTAGAATTTCAGCATTTATTATTAAACAACATTAATTGTATATCTTCCTTAAATGTATTGAACAATTTCCTAATTTCATAAAAAGAAGAAATTTAATATAAGTAAATGGCTATTAATAATTAGCATCCCCAGTATAAACATTATTGGCTATTCTCTAAGTATAGTACTCAGCAATTTTTTTTTTATATCAGAAGCAAAGCACTTATTTCTAAAGCACTCATTTGTAAAGCAAAGCACTCAATTCAGAATTGTTGAATTAAACAATAAAGAATAAGGGCACCTGGGTGGCTCAGTCGGTTAAGCGCCTGACTTCAGCTCTGGTCATGATCTCACAGCTTGTGAGTTCGAGCCCTGCGTTGGACTCTGTGCTGACAGCTCAGAGCCTGGAGCCTATTTTGGATTCTGTGTCCCCCTCTCTCTCTGCTCCTCCCCTGCTCATGCTCTGGCTGTCTCTCTCAAAATTAAATAAACATTAGCAAAAATTTTTTTAAAAGAATAAAGACTAAGTTCTCAGGGTGCCTGGGTAGCTTAGTCGGTTGAGCGTAGACTCTTGATTTTTGACTCAGGTCATGATCATGAATCATGACTCAGGTCATGATTCAAGCCTTGCGTCTGACTCTGTGCAGACAGTCAGTGCAGAGCCTGCTTGGGATTCTTTCTCTCTCTTTGTTTCTCTCTCCTTTTCTCTCTGCCCCACCCCCACTCATGCATGCATGTACTCTCAAAACTAAACTTTATTTAAAACCAGAATAAATTGTCTTATATTAAATATTCCTTATATAAAATATTTCATGTCTGAAGTGACATGTGTACATTTAAATGTAAAATTAAATGCAACACTGTTGGATACAAGTTCCACAACTCACTTAATCTCAAAAATAAAAATATCTATGAAGTCTGCATAGTGAGGAAAACAATTAACACTCAGTAGTCATGTTTCTATTGTGTCTCCTTTGGCATGTGCTGGGTACTAAGGAAAGCCTGAAATACATACTTAACTGAAAGAAATCTGTGCAGCACTAAAGGCATTTCAGGCAGACTGAACTGCATGTACAAAGAAACAGATTCAAGGGGGAGAGAAAACTTGGTGAACTCAAGAGATGGCAAGGAATTTTGGTTTGACTTACATGAAGGGAAATAGAGGATAGGGCAGAGAAGAGAAGATGGGTGGATCCAAATGGCCAAGAACATGGAATATTCTGCTTGGATTATGAATATGGTTCTTAAATATCAGTGTGTTTCATGACAGAAAGAAATTAAGGAATCAATCCCATTTATAGTTGCACAAAAAACCATAAAATACCTAGAAATAAATCTAACCAAGGAGATTAAAAATCTATACACTGAAAACTATAGAAAGCTTATGAAAGAAATTAAAGAAGACACAAAGAAATGGAAAAAGATTCCATGCTCCTGGATGGGAAGAACAAATATTGTTAAAATGTCGATATTAACCAAAGCAATCTACATATTCAATGCAATCCCTATCAAAGTAACACCAGCATTCTTCACAGAGCTAGAACAAATAATCCTAAAATTTGTATGGAAGCATAAGAGACCCCGAATAGCCAAAGCAATCTTGAAAAAGAAAAGCAAAGCAGGAGGCATCATAATCCCAGACTTCAAGCTATACTACAAAGCTGTAATCATCAAGACAGTATGGTACTGGCACAAGAACAGACACTCAGATCAATGGAACAGAATAGAGAACCCAGAAATGGACCCACAAATGTATGGCCAATTAATCTTTGACAAAGCAGGAAAGAATATCCAATGGAATAAAGACAGTCTCTTCAGCAAGTGGTGCTAAGAAAACTGGACAGCGACATGCAGAAGAATGAACCTGGATCACTTTCTTACACCATACACAAAAATAAACTTAAAGTGGATGAAAGACCTCAATGTAAGACAGGAAGCCATCAAAATCCTCGAGGAGAAAGCAGGCAAAAACCTCTTTGGTCTTGGCCACAGCAACTTCTTACTCCACACATCTCCAGAGGCAAGGGAAACAAAAGCAAAAATGAACTACTGGGGCCTCATCAAAATAGAAAGCTTCTGCACAGAGAAGGAAACAATCAGCAAAACCAAAAGGCAACCAACAGAATGGGAGAAGATATTTGCAAATGACATATCAGATAAAGAGTTAGTATCCAAAATCTACAAAGAACTTATCAAACTCAACACCCAAAAAACAAATACAGTGAAGAAATGGGTAAAAGACATGAATAGACACTTCTCCAAAGAAGACATCCAGATGGCCAACCAGCACATGAAAAAATACTCAACATCACTCATCATCAGGGAAATATGAACCAAAACCACCATGAGATATCACCTTACACCTGTCAGAATGGCTTAACATTAACAACTCAGGCAACAACAGATATTGGCGAGGATGTGGAGAAAGAGGATCTCTTTTGCATTGTTGGTGGGAAAGCAAGCTGGTGCAGCCACTCTGGAAAACAGTATGGAGGTTTCTTAAAAACTAAAAATAGAACTACCCTACGACCCAGCAATTGCACTACTAGGCATTTATCCACAGGATACCAGTGTGCTGGTTCGAAGGGACACATGCACCCCCATGTTTATAGCAGCACTATTAACAATAACCAAAGTATGGAAAGAGTCCAAATGTCCATTGATGGATGAAAGGATAAATAAAATGAGGTACACATATACAATGGAGTATTACTCGGCAATCAAAAAGAATGAAATCTTGCCATTTGCAACTACGTGGATGGAACTGAAGGGTATTATGCTAAGTAAAATTAGTGGGTCAGAGAAAGACAAAAATCACATGACTTCACTTGTATGAGGACTTCAAGAGACAAAACAGATAAACATAAGGGAAGGGAAACAAAAATAATATAAAAACAGGGAGGGTGACAAAACAGAAGAGACTCATAAATATGGAGAACAAACTGAGGGTTGCTGGAAGGGTTGTGGGAGGGGGGATGGGCTAAATGGGTAAGGGGCACTAAGGAATCTACTCCTGAAATCATTGCTTCAATACATACTAATTTGGATGTAAATGTTAAAAAATAAAAAATAAAGTTTAATTACAAAGTTAAAAAAAATATCAGTGTGTTTCAAAATCACCTGGTGACATTGTTTAAAAATGCAACTGTAACCAAGGAGGTGAAAGACCTGTACTTTGAAAACTACAAAACACTGATGAAAGAAACTGAAGATGACACAAAAAGAAAATATCCCGTGCTCATGGATTGGAAAAATTAACATTGTTAAAGTGTCCATACTACCCAAAACAATTTATAGATTCAGTGCAGTCCCTATAAAAATACCAAAAGCATTTGTCACATAACTAGAACAAATACTAGTGAAATTTATATAGAACCACTAAGACCCCAAAGAGCCAAAGCACCTCTCTCCTCCCACTTCTTTCTCTTTCTTTCTTTCCTTCTCTTTCTTCTTTTCTTTCTTTTCTCTTTCTTTCTTTCTTTCTTTCTTTCTTTCTTTCTCTTTCCTTCTTTCCTTTTTTCTTTCTTTTTCTTCAGCTGCAATTTATTGAGGAGCTACTACCTACCAGTCATTTCATTAGTGAAAAGATTCAATGTGAGCAAAACTGGGTACATTTCCTTGGAATGTCTTTGGTTTTGGCATTAGCACAATGCTGGATGGCCTCATAGAATAAGTAAGCAAGTATTCCTTCTGCTATCTTCTGAAGGAGATTGTAGATAATTGATATGATTTCTTCCTTAAATGTTTGATAGATTTCACCAGTGAGTATATTTGGGCTTTGTACTCTCTGTTTTGGAAGGTTACTAATTACTGATTCAATTTCTTTAATAGGTATAGGCATTTTCAGATTATCTGTGTCTTATATAAGTTTTGGCAAATTGTCTTCCAAAAACTTAGCTCTTTTTATCTATAGGTTATCACATTTGTGGGCATAGAGTTATTCATAATATTCCTTTATTATCCTTTTAATGTCTATGTGATCTGTTATGATGTTACCTCTGTAATTTTTTCTTTTTTTTAAATGTTTATTTATTTTTGATTGAGAGAGAGTGAGCGGGAGAAGGGCAGAGAGAGAGGGAGATAAAGGATCTGAACCAGGCTCTGTGCTGACAGCAGCAAGCCCAATGCAGGGCTCAACCTCAGGAACCACAAGATCATGACCTGAGCCAAAGCCAAACATCAACGGACACTCAGCTGATTGAGCCACCCAGGCGCCCGTACCTCTTTAATTTCTGATATTAGTAATTGATGTTTTCTCTCTCTTTTAGCTATCAAAAAGCCTTTTCAAGGCTTCTCAATTTTATTATTTTCAAAGAACCAGCTTTTGTTTTCTTTGATTTTCTCTTTTATGTCTTCAATTTCATTGATTTATGCTCTAATTCTTATTCTTTCTTTTCTTCTGCTTACTTTAGATTTAATTTGTTCTTCTTGGAGAGTTAGATTATTGATTTTAGATTTACAAAAATTTTCTAATGTATATGTCTTTTTAAACTACAAAATTCCCTCTAAGTACCATTTACACTACAACTCACAAATTTTGGTAAGTTGTATTTTCATTTTCATACAGTTCAAGTTTTTAAAGAATTCCTCTCGAGATTTGTTCTCTGACACATGTGTTATTTAAGAGTGAACTGATTCAACTCCATCTGTTTGGGGATTTTCCAGTTATCTTTCTGTTATTAGTTTCTAGTTTAATTCCATTGTGGTCTGACAACAGACATGGTATGATTTCTGTTCTTCCAAATTTGGTAAAATGTGTTTTATGACCCAGAATCTGGTCTAAGTAAGTAGTCCTTGTGAGCTTGAGAACAATACGTATTATCCTGTTGTTGGTTCAAGTAATCTGCCGATGTCAGTTATACCCACCTCACTGATGGTAGGTTATTGAGTTCAACTATGTCCTTACTGATTTTCTGCCTGCCAGCTCTATCCATTTTTTTTTAATTTTAAAAAAATGTTTATTCATTTTTTTGGGGTGGGGGGGGGGGTGCCTGAGTGGGGGAGGGGCAGAGAGAGAGGGAGACCCAGAATCCAAAGCAGGCTCCTGGCTCTGAGCTGTCAGCACAGAGCCCGACGCGGGGCTCAAACACACAAACCATGAGATCATGACCTGAGCCGAAGTTGGATGTCCAACCAACTGAGCCACCCAGGTACCCCTCTCTGTTTTTGATAGAGGAGTGCTGAAGTCTCCAGCTGTGATAGTGGATTCATGTATTTCTTTCTGCTGTTTTATCAGTTTTTCCCTCGCATATTCTGATGTTCTATTGCTTTGAGCATTTAAATTAAGGATTGTTTTGTCTTCTTGGAAAATTGACCTTTTTATCATTATTTAATGCCCTTCTTAATCCCTCGTAACTTACCTTGCTTTGAAGCCTGCTCTGTCTAAAATTAATATACCTACTGTTGCTTTCTTTTGATTAGTGTTAGCATGGTATATTTTTCTCCATCCATTTACTTTTATTCTTTAGGTATCTTTATATTTAAAGAGGGTTTCTTATAAGCAAAATGTAATTGAGTTTTGTTTTTTTTTATCCATTCTGACCATTTCTGTCTTTTAACTGGTCCATTTAGTATATTAACATTCAAACTATTAATATAGTTGGATTAATATCATATTTGTTACTGTTTTTTATTTGTTGCCTGTTCTTTATTCCTATTTTTGACTTCCACTCTTTTTTGCCTTTTGTGGTTTTAATGGAGCATTTTATGATTCCATTTTTTCTCTTAACATATGTTACGCTATTTTTAGTGCTTTTTATTGAATTCCTTTGACTTTGAGATATATATTTACAACTAATCCAAGTTCACTTTCAATTTTTTTAGTGTTTGTTTATTTTTTTTTTAATTTTTTTAACGTCTATTTATTTTGAGAGACAGACACAGAGTGTGAGTGGGGGAGGGACAGAGAGAGAGGGAGACACAGAATCTGAAGCAGGCTCCAGGCTCTGAGCTGTGAGCACAGAGCCTGATATGGGGCTTGAACCCACAAACCATGAGATCATGACCTGAGCCAAAATCAGACACTTAACTGACTGAGCTACCCAGGCACCCCAAGTCTACTTCCAAATAATATAATGTCACTTCACTGGAAGTGTGAATACCTTATAATGATAAAATAATTCCAATTCCCTGTACCTCTCTTTTGCTATCATTGCTGTCATTCATTTCACTTATATATAAGCTAAACATAAATATATATTTATACATAAGATATGTACATAAGCATATGTAATCTGTTAGATCAATTAAGAATAAGAAAAATAAAAGTTTTTATTTTATCTTCACTATTCCTTCTCTGATGCTCTTCCTTTATTTAGATCTGAATTTATGACCTCTTCTATTCTTTTCGTCTCTGAAGACTTTTTTTTTTTTTAACTATTTCTTGCAAAATAGGTCTATCTGGAACAAATTCAAATTTTGCTCTGAGAAAATCTTTAATTTCCTTTATCTTTTAAGGGTACTTTTACAGGGTACACATTCAAGGTTGGTGGTGTTTTGTTTTGTTTTTTGTTTTCTCTTAATGCTTTAAATACTACACTCTGCTCTTTTTGCCTGCATGGTTTCTGAGGAGGAGTTGGGTATAATTCTTACCTTTGTTCCTTCACAGGTAAGAAGATTTCTTCTGGCTTCTTTCAGGAGTTTCCCTTATCTTTGATTTTCTATAATTTGAAAATTATATGCCTACATGTAGTTTTCTTGGCATTTATTCTGCTTGATTTTTCTTGAGCTTTCTGAATCTGTAGTTGGGTGTCTGACATTGATTTGGGGACGTTCTCAGCCATTTTTGTTTCAAATATGTCTTCTGTTCCTTTCTTTCTTCTTCTGGTATCCCATTATGTATATGTTACACCTTTTGTGGTTGTCCCACATTTCTTGGATATTCTGTTCTGTTTTTTGTTTTTATTTGTTTTATGTTTTTTGTTTTTTTTTTTTTTTTCAGTATTCTCTTCTCTTTGCTTTTCAGTTTTGGAGGTGTCTATCAAGATACCTCAAGCTCAGAATTCTGTCCTTAGCCATGTTCAGTCTATTAATGAGCTCATCAAAGGCATCCTTTATTTTTGCTACAATGTTTTTGATCTCTAATATTTCTTTTTGGTACTTAGGATTTCCATCTCTCTGCTTATTTTGCTCATCTGTTTTTGCATGCTGACTAACTTTATCCATTCAAGCACTTAAGATATATATCACAATTATCTTATATTCCTGGTCTGATAATTCCAGCATCCCTGTCATGTCTGGCTCTGATGCTTGCTCTGTTTCTTCAAATTGTGGTTTTTGCCTTTTAGTAGGACTTTTAATTTTTTCTTGGTAGAGACACATGGTATACTGGGTAAAAGGAACTGCTGCAAATAGGCCTTTAGTACTGTGGTGGTGATGTGGGGGGGGGGGGGGAAGAGTTCTATAGTCCTATAATTAAGTCCCAGTCTTTTAGAGTCTGTGCCTCTGGGCTGTGAATTTCACAAGAGTTTCTCAGGCTCTCTCTCCTTCCCTTATGTAGAATAGATGGCTAGAATAGGCTGGAATTGGACATTTTCCTTCCCTCAGGTCAGTTAGACTGATAATATCTCACAGGTTAGACTCTGGCTAACTAGTTTCCCCTGAGGGCAGGCTCTGATGAAAACAAAGAACTGTGGCATATATCAAAATGATTCTTTTTCTTCTCTTTTTGCCTGAAGCATGAGATGATTTTTCTCAGATTACTGTGATAGCCTGGTCAGGCTCCTGAAGTAAAAACTGACAAAAGTATGGGAGCCCTTTATAACTGCATCCCTCCAGACTTTTTTTTTAACTATGAGGGCTGTCCACATTGAGCCTCCAAAAACTTCTAGTGGCAGTTTGGGTTTTTTTGTTTGTTTGTTTTACTCTGGTATTGGTCCAAAAAGCAGTTTCTGCTCATGGTTAAGTTTTTACTCCCTGTGTTTACATGTCTGCCTCCCCAATATTGGAAGCAGTGGTTTGCCCTGTGTCCTCCACTCTATTATGGATCAAGAAGAGTTGTTGATTTTTCATTTTGTTCATCTTTTTACTTATTGTTAGGGTGGAGTGGTGTCTTCTGGCTCTTTACATGTGGAACAGAAACTGGAAGTCTTCTAGATAGATGTCCTATCTTGTAGTTTGCTCTTCCTACCTAGATGTCTTACAGGGGAGAAGACTAATGGGAAATTAATGGACGTGGTTAAGGGCTAGGAAGAGGTGCATTAGAAACTAACCTCATCAAACCAATGTGATGTCTTGGTGGTGTGAATGTTCAGTGGGAATAAAGAAGACACATTTATAGATAAGAATGATATGTTTCTACCAATGCAAAGAATTTTGAATCAGAAATCTTACATTCGAGTATAACCCCGTTCTTCCACCATTAACTTACATAAACTTTTTTAAGTTACTCAGTGCTCAAGACTTACTTATCTGTAAAATGATAGTAAGCGTAAAAATGTTAAAAGGCCAGCCAGCCCACAACATTAAAAGACCAAATAAGATGAAAGTGTTTTATAAATTATAACAGGCATGTTGATATTATGTGACACTATTAAACAAAGTACCATATGAAGAAATGCTTATGCTCTCTTGAGCTTAATCTATAAATACTCATTGGCAATGATTTGTTTGCAAGCGTTTATTGTGACAAGAAGTGTAGCTATAAATTGCCCATCTCTTTGGCATTTAATTATCACAATAAAATGAGCAATGGTCATAGAGTCTGCACCTTTAGAACTGATTTTTTTGGTGATTGTTGAAATTCCTTCTTTTAACTTCTCACTGGAGGATTTTGAAGAACCAGCCAGTCTGAAATTCCTATACAAGCAAATCTACCTTTAATGTAGTCACAGTTCCATACGTTAAGTTATGGAGTTAAACTCAGGTTTCCAAAAAAAAATCTTCCTTAACAAAAAACATAAATACTCTGGCTTTCCAACTTTTATAAACTGGGTCAAAATTAAATTTCAAGAGTGAGATGTTTCCTTAATGTTTCCTTAAATGAACTGTTGACAACTCTTTGGACCATTTCAGTATTAAATTTGGCTTCCCTCACAATAAGGCTTCTTCTGTACAGATTGTTAAAATCTAGTCACCACACAACCGTAGATCCAGAATTTTCATTTTTGCTCCAAAATGTCACTGGAAGGGATTTTGTCCTTACAAACTGCATAAAATTTACAGTAGTATATTTGTAAAAGCAGAATGCTGAAATAGATCTGCTTTGATTCCTTGGTAAAGAGAAAAGGGCAAGAAGCTTCAGCTTCTATTTACCCTGGCATTAGCTCAAGATAAGCCTTAAAATTGCTTTTTGGTGTACAAACAGTGTGGTTTCTCCATCAAAAGGTTATTTGTTATAAAAGGGCTTTATTCTGTAAGACATTGGGTACATTCACTTTTTAATTAGAGCTGCCAAACTCTAGGCCAGGGTGAGGTCAAAATCATCTTTTTATGATGCTCTTTTTCCTGATTATAAAAGTAATAAGTGCAACAGAACCAATTTCTTTCCCAGAGGATTCTCTCAAGTTAACTGCACCATGAAAAAAAAATTAACCACAAACTGATGCCCCAGTGTTGCCCTTTCATGTCTTGAAGGCTTTTTTAAATGCTGCATTGTGGTACAGAGAAACTATGTTTGGGCTAAAAGTGGGGTTGTGTTGTTATTGTTATTTTTTCTGTACTTCTTTCTTGTAGTCCTCTGGCACTCAATGAATGAATAAATGAATATATGAATGAATAAGTGAATGAGCTTTTACATGAGACATTCTTTATTTTCTCATGGCCTGCCAGATGGGCAAGCCACAAAATACAGTGGCAATCAAATACAAATTTTATGCCACTTCAGTGTTTATTGCTGAGAATTATGGCGCAATATCAGGAACACAGTGACTAAACATGAGAATTTTTATCACTTAAGTCAGTAATGAAACAGTGACAGTATATTTGAGACATTAATTGGATTATTTGTGGAGTCTTTTTTTTTTTTTTTTTTTGGTGATGAGTTTTTTTTTAGTTCTTTATATATAGTTTTTTACATTAACCCCTTATTGGATATATTGTTTGCAAATATCTTCTCCAGTTCAGTAAGTTGCCTCTTAGTTTTGTTAATGGTTTCTTCTGCTATGCAAAATCTTTTTTATTTTGGTGTAGTCCCAATAGCTTATTTTTGCTTTTGTTTCTCTTGCCTGAAGAGACATATCTAGAAGAATGTCGCTAAGGCCAATGTCTAAGAGATTACTGCCTGTGTTTTCTTTAAGGAGATTTATAGCTTTAGCCCTTGCATTTAGCTCTTTCTTTAGTTCATTTTGAGTTTATTTTTATGTATGGAGTAAGAAAGTGGTCCAGTTTCATTCTTTTGCATGTAGCTGTTCAGTTTCTCAACACCATTTGTTGAAGAGACTGTCTTTCCCCCATTGTATATTCATCCTCCTCCGTTGGAGATTAATTGACCATATAGCATGGGCTTGTTTCTGGGGTCTCTTTCCTGTTCTAGTGATCTATGTGTCTCTTTCTGTGCCAGTACCACACTAGTTTAATTGCTATAGCTTTGTAGTATATTTTGAAATCTCTGATTGTAATCCCTCCGCTTTGTTCTTCTTTCTCAAGATTGTTCTTGCTGTTTAGATTTTTTTTTTGTGGTTCTGTACAAATTTAGAATTATTTGTTATGATATATTTGAGATATGAAATCAATGTGGTTTTTTTTTCACTACAGATTCCTGTTTTTCACATCCCCTTATCAATTTAATTCTTTAATTTTTCATTTTACAGAGGTAAGGTGAACAGAGCTTAAAACAAAGACCATTCTTCAACTTTGAGTATCAAGCTTTTTAAGTATGCTTTCACAGATAAATGAAACTTTTGAAAAATAAAATCTTGTTTCAAAAATAAAATAGAAAGAATATATTATTTCCAGCTCACAAAACACCCCTTTGCAAAGCCAGAGCAAAGTTTGAAAGTTTGAGCTTAGGGGTTTTCTATGAAAGACACAGAAGAGAGGCTGGAGCCATGTAAAAAATAAGTCCCTGCCATTCAAAGGGAAAGGACAGTCCTTTGGTGTTGGGATGGGATTGGAAAGATTTGGAAGAGAAGACATCATGTGCAGAATCAACTTTCCCTTCACTCAACCACTCAGCTAAACCCTGAAAGACAAGGCAGGATGTTCTGATAAGAAATAATAAAGCCCAAAGAAGGTGATGGGGTTGAAAGTAAAGGCCCTTTTTGTGCCTGGCTTCCTATTTAAAAAGCTGAGTGGAAACAGTGTTATAGGGCATATCATAGCATCATGGTTCTTCCAAAGCAGGATGAAAGTAGAAATTTCAAGCTTGGGCCAGTTCCCCATAGTCTGTGTGGCACACATATTGGTTCTTAAGGGATTAGAGAGGAAATATGGACATGATGAGAATCCTGGTGGACCATGACTTCCAGAGTGGCCCTATTGCAGGATACCAGTGATATGAAGTCACCAGGACACCACCATGAGACAGCATGGACTGAACTAGAAGACTTTTCTTTCCCAACTCGCAGGACAGGTACTGTTTGCCCTCCATTGTATCCTACAATATTCATACAGAAAAGAGAAAGAAAAGACCCTTCTAGATCAGAAGAAATTTGAAATGTCCATCCAAAAGACACTGACAACAGGAATAAATATTGGCATACTCAGACTAAGGTTTGATTTTGCTTTTCTCTTTTTTTCTCTCCTTAATCAGTGAGAAAGAGTACTTCAGAGCAAGATGAAATCAGATACAGAAAATAAATCATACCACATTTTAACATGTCTGAGTTGTATATAAATTCTGACCCCACTAAAATGGCATTACCCAGACTTTCCTAGGAACTCCTCAATCTCTGCTTCCATTTTTGACTATGGGACTGTAGCAAGGTAATATTAACATTCCCAGGTTAACAGTTGCATTTTTGGAGGAATAGGGCAACTTGTTCATTCTGAGGAAAATCCCACAATTGTGAATATGCACAACTATGCTCTCCCACACAAAATGATAGTAAAGGCTGATTATGCTAAATCGTTTCAGTATTATTGGTTACAATTTTAAATATAAAAATGTAAGTTATACTTAAAACCATAACCAAAACAAACTAACATAAATGGCTTGGAAATATTTCAGAAAAAAATATATCGAAATGAATGTTATTTTTGGAAAATAAAGGTGTGCTAAATTAATGTACCTTACACAAAGTTTTCTAAGAATCGATTATGTTAAAAACTAGTACTTGACACAGTTGTGGTACTCTTGGTTTAGTTATTTTCATTTAAAAAAATTTTTAATGCTCATTTATTTTTGAGAGGGAGACAGAGTGAGAGTGAGGAAGGGACAGAAAGAGAGGGAGCCACAGAATCCGAAGCAGGCTCCAGGCTCTGACCTGTCAGCACAGAGCCTGATGTGGGGCTCGAACTCACAAACCATGAGATTATGACCTGAGCCGAAGTCTGTTTTGCCTAATTTTCCTTATGAATGCATTGACACAATGAAAGCAAAGTGAAAATGTGATCATTTGGATAAATATAATTTCTTGAGTAACTTCAAGAAATAAGCCTCTTATTTTTTATTTTTAGAGTAGTGTTAGGGGTAGTCCTGATATCCTTTCCCCAATCCTGCATTTTAATTATGTGAATATTGTACTTAGATTTTGCCAGTGAAAATAAAGCCCAAAAGATGGAGAAATGTTTATCACTTAGATCTCAAGTTCTTAACCTATAAAATCAAAAGTTTGGACCAGAAGAGAGTTAATATTTAAATGTTCAAAGTTTTGTGATTTGGACATTCTTTAAAATTCATCACATTAGTCTGATACTTACAATAAAATCAGAAGAAAAAAACACACATACATAATTGCATTCATATCCATTATAGCATCACACTTAAGTTATTTCAAAACTCCATAAAAATTATGTAAGGAATTGCTTAAATCTTTGGTTTTGTAGAAGGAAAAAAAAAACCAAAACACTGAACTTTAAAATCAAGAAAGGCCCCACATAGCCATCTGGTGGCTTCTTAGGGAAATACATCTGAATCTTCCCATCAATATTTGAAAATTGTTATATTAAAGATAATAAATTATTCTAAGTATTTGTATGATTCTAAATATAATCTAAAACATTTTAATTACTTCTAAATTTATATTTGCTTTTATATTTTTCTTCAAAGCGTGAAGATTTTCCCATCCTAATATCATTGTTCTTTGCTATTTATTCTAAATTAGTTCATTGTTACATTGTTAAGATACAGCTTCTCTAAAACATCATCCCCACATAGACTAAGCACTTAAAGTTAGATAACTTTCTACATTGTCTTTTTATAAATACCTATATGTATTACTTATATATATAGGATCTTTCAATCAATACAATATACTATTATATATATATATATATATATATATATATATACACACACACACACACACACACACACAGACACTATACTTTTACTATTACTTATATTGCTTATACTTATACTTAATATGTATATATATACTATTAAGTATCAGGCCTCATAATCATATGGAAGGCATAGCCCAAGTTTTATAAATAACACAAAAAAGTGTGTAGTAATAGATAAACCTATGCTAACATTGTTAAGCTTCATGGAAGTATAAAAAAATCAGAGAAAGACCTCATGTAGCTCTAAATAAAGGTAATTACAGAAAAAAAAGCCTATCTGTGTATTGCTTTCATATACTATATATCATTTACATAATTTTCAAAGATTCTGAATATGTGTTTTAAAAAAAGGCTTTGTTTTTAAGATAGTTGTTTCTAAGCAGTGACATAAAAACAAGTTTATAATATAATATGAACATGATTAAATGAAGAAAAATTATAAAATATTCTAACTGAGGTTTTGTAGGCAGAGACAAATATATGTAAATTTATTAAAAGAATGTTTTGCTATGTGCCTGTATAAAAAAGGAAAGAAAGAAAAATAAATTTAAAATTATGAAAAATAATCCATGTAGTATATTTTCCCAAAAGGCAACAATATTCTCAATATATTAAAATATAAGGACTGTTCAATAAAGCAAGTAGATGAGGTTATCAGTTCATTTGCATAACACAATGATTCTATTGGTAACAGTGTTTTGCTAGGCTTTTATGGCATCATTCCTTATGAAGGTTAATGTAATGTTCACTTAAATATGGAGGCTCATCTACACATATAACTGAGGTGAAAACTGCTTAGAATTGATTTTCAAATGTGTAATATCTTTATCCTGTATGATTTTATTGCCAATTTTAAGAATAGTGAGTTTTTCAGTCAATAAAACTTATAGAAGCAATATAGTGAGGTGAGGATACCAATTTAGAATACAATCACTCTGATAACTAAGGAAAACATTAAAACAGTCATCAGCACTTATTTTTCAATTCTAACATTTCAATCCAGAAATGTTACTGTGAACAAGTTCTCATTAAAATTTGAGACTTTTAGGGTGCATCTGGGTGGCTCCGTCGGTTAACTGTCTGACTCTTGGTTTCAGCTCAGGTCATGAGCTCAGGGTTTCATGAGTTTGAGCCCCACATGGGGCTCTGTGCTGACAGTGTGGAGCCTGCTTGGGATTCTCTGTCTCCCTGTCTCTCTGCCCCTCCCCATTCATGCTGTCTCTGTCTCTCTCAAAACAAATACAAGAAAAAAAAGCTTACAAGGGTGAGTTAAAAAAAAACCCACGAAACTAAAAAACTGTGACTTTTAAAATCATTGTAGTAGAAGTAGAACTTAGCTAAGATGATCAAGACTAGTTTCCTCAACGTCAGACTTCTCAGTGTAATTTGTCCTCCTCTCATCCTCAAGCCAAGAAAAATATGGAAACATTAATTTGTTTAGATTTTATTTTTTAGAGGTGTGTTAGGCCACAGAAAAGTTAAGAGGAAGGTACAGAGATTTCCCATATACCCTCTGCCTTCCCCCATTGTCAACATCCTCCACCAGAGTGGTACATTCATTAGGACTGAGGAACTTATATTGACACACACACCAAATCATTCAGTCTATAGTTTACCTAAGGGTTCACTTTCGGTATTGTACATTTAATGGTACGTTTTATGGTTCTGACAAAGGTATAATGACATGTATCCATCATTTTAATATCATACCAAATATTTTCATTGCCATAAAGTCCTCTGTGCTCCACCTCTTCATCCTCCCAACCCCCACCCTCAACCACTGGCAATTGCTGATCTTTTTACCGTCTCCACAAGGCTTGACTTTTCCAGAATGCCATATAGCTTGCAGCCTTTTCAGATTAGCTTCTTCCACTTAGTATTAAGTATTTAAACTTCCTCCATGTCTTTCATGGCTTGATAGTTCATTGCTTTTTACGGCTGAAATATATCCCCTTGTCTGGATATACCACAATTTAATCCATTCACTGTTTTTGATTTTGGCCATTCGAATAGATGTGCAGTGGTATCTTGTTTTAATTTGCATTTCCCCAATGACATATGACATGAAGCATCTTTCTTCTTGATGCATCTGTGCATCTTCCTTGGTGATGTGTCTTCGGCTCATTTTTTAACTGGGTTGTTTGTTTCTTATTGTTGAGTTTTAAAAATTCATTGTATATTTTGGATAATAGTCTTATATCAAATATGTCTTTTGTGTATATTTTCTCCTATTTGTGGCTTATCTTCTCATTCTCTTGACAGTATCTTTCACAGAGCAAACACTTTTAATTTCAGTGAAGTCCAACTTATCAATTCTTTCTTTCATGAATTGTGCCTTTGTTATTGTATCTAAAGTCATTGTCATACCCAAAGGCAGCCCTATAGATTTTCTCTTATGTTCTCTTCTAGGAGTTTTATAGTTTTGCATTTTATATTTAGGTCTATGATCCACTTTGCATTAACTTTTGTGATGGATGTAAGGTCTGTGTCTAGATTTTTGTTTTTTTGCATATGAGTCTCTGGTTATCCAGCGCTGTTGAAAAGACTATCACTGCTTCTTTGTGTCTTTGTCAAAGAACGGTTGACTATATATGTGTGTACCTATTCCTAAGTGCTCTATTGTGTTTCATTGATGTGTTTGTCTATTCTGCCAATACCACACTGTCTTGATTCTTTCGTTTTAAAGTCTTGAAGTTGCTACCGTGTGTCCTCCAAATTTGGTCTTGTCTTTCAGTATTGTTGTTGGCTATTCTGGGTCTGTTTCCTCTCCATCTACACTTTAGAATAAGTTTGCTGATATCTACAAAATAACACTCTAAGATTCTAATTGGGATTGCATTGAGTCTATAGTTCAAGTTAGAAAAAACCGACATATTGTAATATTGAATCTTCCTATCCATGAATGTGGAATGTGTATCCATTTATTCAGTTTTTTGTAGTCTCTTCATCAGAATTTTGTAGTTTTCCTCATATTGATCTTGTCCATGTTCTGTTAGGTTAATACCTAAGCATTTCTTTTTTTTTTTTTTTTTTTTTTTAGGTTCTAATGTGAATAGCACCATATTTTGATTTAAAATTAAAATTTTTTTTTAATGTTTTACTTATTTTTGAGAGAGAGAGACAGAGACAGAGACAGAGACAGAGAATGGGAGGAACAGAGAGAGAGAGGGAGACACAGAATCCAAAGACAGGCTCCAGGCTCTGAGCTAGCTGTCAGCACAGAGCCTGACGCAGGGCTTGAACCCACAAACCGCAATCATGACTTGAGCCAAAGCTGGACGCTTAACTGACTGAGCCACCCAGGCGCCCCAACCATATTTTGATTTTAAATCTCACTTCTTCATTGCTGGAATATATGAAAATGATTGACTTTTGTATATTAACCTTGTTACCTGTAACTTTGCTATACTTATTAGTTCTTGGAGTTTGTTATTATTGTTGTTATTGTTAATTCCTTAGGATTTTCTACATAAATGATGATGTTACCTGTAAACAAAAATAAATTTATGTCTTTCTTCCCAATATACATACCTTTTATTTCCCTTTTTGTCTTATTGCATTATCTAACACTTACACTGCAGTGTTAGAAAGGAGTGGTATAAAGGGACTTCCTTGTCTTGTTCTTGATCATACCAGGAAACTTTTATTTTCTCAACATTAAGTATGATGTTAGCTGTAGGGTTTTTGTATATATTCTTTATTAAGTTGAGGAAGCCTCCTGCTATTCTACTTTGCTGACAGTATTTAATATGAATGGCTATTGGATTTTGTCAGATGCATTTTCTGCATCTGTTGATATGATCATAGGATTTATTTATTTTGTTGATGTTATGGATTACATTTACTGATCTTTTTAAAAAATTTTTTTTCAATGTTTATTTATTTTTGAGAGACAAAGAGAGACAGAACATTAACAGGGGAGAGGGGAGAGAGAGGAAGACACAGAATCCAAAGCAGGCTGCAGGCTCTGAACTGTCAGCACATGTCCCAACACAGGGCTCAAACCCATGAACCATGAGATCATGACCTGAGCCAAAGTCAGATGCTTAACCTACTGAGCCACCCGGGTGCCCCCACATTTATTGATTTTTTCATGTTGAACCAACCTTGCATACCTTGAATAAATCCTACTTGGTCATGGTGTATAATTATTTTTTGCGTTAATGCGTTGAATTTACTAATATTTTGTTGAGGATTTTGCATCTATGTTCATGAGAGACATTGGGCCTGTAGTTTTCTCTTCTTGTAATGTCTTTGTCCAGTTTTGGTTTTAGGGTAATACTTGCCTCAGAGAATGAGTTAGGATGTATTTCTTCTGCTTCTATCTTATGAAATAGAATATAGAAAAATTGTATAATTTCTTCCTTAAATATGTGGTAGAATTCACCAATGAACACATCAGGACCTGATGCTTTCTGTTTTAATTATTGATTCAATTCCTTTAATAGGTATAGACCTATTCAAATCGTCTATTTCCTTTGTCAGTTTTGGCAGATTGTGTTTTTCAGGGAAATGTTCCATTCATCTAGGTTAACAAATTTGTGGGCATAGAGTTATTCATAATATTCCTTTATTATTTTTTTCATATCCATAGGATCTATGGTGATGTCTTCTCTTTCATTAATATTGATATCGATATCTATGTCCTCTTTCTTCTTAATCTGGTTAGGGGGTTATCAATTTAATTGATCTTTTCAATGAATAAGCTTTTGTTTTTACTCATTTTCTCTATTGATTTCCTGTTTTTAATTTCATTGATTTCTACTCTAATTCTTATAATTTATTTTCTTCTACTTACTGTGAATTTAACATTCCCCTATTATTCTAGCTTCAAAGATGGAGAGTTAGATTATGACTTTAAATCTATTTTTCTAATATATTCATTAAATGCTATAAAGTTCTCTCTAAGCACTGCTTTTACTGCATCGCACAAATGTTGGTAATCTGTGTTTTCACTTAAATAGTTCAAAATATTTTTAATTTCTCTTGAGATTTCTTCTTTAGAAGTATCAAATTCTGAAGATACAAAAAAAATAAGCAAATACGTGTGGGAAGAACTGAAATCATATATATGATTCATATATATGAATCCTATTGTTTTGTATTTGGGGTTTTTTCAGATTTGTTTCCTACACCTACCTAAGATTTTTGTCCAAGCTTTGCAGAGTGGCAGTATCATAGCCAATGAGGTTTACTGAGGCGTGATTATTGCTAATTGAAAGCTTTTCCCAATACCCCACGATGATGACTTGAAATATAGTATACATTGGCAATTTTTGATAGTCTCTAGGGAGACTGGGAAAAAAGGAAGGTTTTTGTCCAAAATGTTGATATAAATGATGTATATCAAAAGGTTTATGCCCTTATTACTATCCTGAGAAACACGGGTTGCATTTGTTTTTGTGTGTGGTGTGTGCTTTTTAAAAAAAAAAAATGGGTGAGAGCAAAGATTCTGGAGTAGATATTCCTAATCTAAATGCCCATTCTACTGCTTAATAAATATCTCTTATTGAAAAATGTCTGAGAGTAGGGTAATATTGGTAATATTTTTTTCATTGTGAAATAGGGATTGTTTTCATGTTTATAAGTCACATTTTTGTGCTTCTTACTCTTTTGTTACTTTTGTTACTAGGCATTGTGTATAGAACAGTGGAGATTAAGATACAATTTTCTTTTATTTAGTTTTATGTATTTCTCAGAAAATTCAAGCATTTTTCTCTGCCTGACATTTAGGGTGAAGGGCTAATTATTTAGATACATCCTAAAATTGAGTTGAATGGGGGTTGGGTTATACCTTTAAATTCAATTGACTTTGCCCATGATAAGAGTAATATCCAACCTTTCATGTTGCTACCATTTTGATCATATTATTATTGTTATTATTATTATCATTATTTTAAAGCTTATTTATTTATTTATTTTGAGAGAGCGAGACAGACAGAGAGAGAGAGAGAGAGAGAGAGAAAGCAAGTGGGGGAGGAGCAGAGAGAGAGGGAGGGAGGAAATCCCAAGCAGGCTCCACACTCAGCAGGGGCCCTATGTGGGGCTCCATCTCACAATTGCAAGATCATAACCTGAGCCAAAATCAAGTCGGTCACTTAACCAAGTAAGCCACCCAGGGACCCCAATCATATTATTATTTGAGGCTGGACTGCAGTTTCAGATATTTTTGAACCAAGTGGCTTTGGAAAAAAGCAGAATAAAATAAGCCTTGGCTTGGGTACACATGTAACAACCCATGACTGAATGTGGTTCTGTTATTTCATTCTGGTTTTTTCCAAAGCCACTTTTTTTTCTTTTTTTTCTTTTTTCTTCCTTCCTTCCTTCCTTCCTTCCTTCCTTCCTTCCTTCCTTTCTCTTTTCTGTTTGTTTTTTGTGAGGGATGAAACTTACGTTTACATTGGAGGAGGCAGGGGACAATTGTTAGTGCTATTTGTTTTGTATTTGGGGGTTTTTCAGATTCTGTTTTGTCTTTCCGGCCCATCCTTTTTTCTAAGACCTAGATGATTCCTTCTCATCCTTCTCTCTTTTAATGACAGGGCCTTCCTCTGTCCATTCCTATCTAGACTAGATGCCCACTTCCAGTAATGGAAGCTGACACCATGGCTCTCTGCTTTCATATGGAGAGCTTATTTTGTCTGGAATTCAATTCATTGAATTCACTTTCCTTATATTCAATGTTCTTTACTAGTTGCATGGGACGTTGTTGTTGTTGTTGTTGTTGTCGTTGTTGTTAATTTTGTCTGTGTTTTATTGTTTTTGCTATAGAAGCAAGGGTTTCTCACAGCTGTACATGCTAAGAGGAATGCCATTTATCTGCATTCCATATTAGACACAACATCATGTAGATCCAAGTTTAAATGAGGTAAAATAAAAATTTAGAGAATTCTATTTATTAAAAATTTAAAAAGAATACATATGCTTAAATCAATGCATAATTCCAAGTTGTCTGCTTATCTTTCTATGGCTGCACAAATATTTTCAGTGTCTCAATGTCTCAATGTAGCTTTAGGATAAGTATTGATAATTATTAGGGCAAGTTCTCCTTCCTTTTTCTTCCTCGAGACTGTCACGGTTTCTCTTGGCTTCTTGACATTTCATCAAAACACCCATTCCTTCAATTCTATTTTAAGAGGAATTGAAATAACCACATTAATATATGCCATAGTACAGTGACCAATAACCTTCTAAAAGCCTTAATGTCTTTTCAAAGACTTACTGTCCCACATTAGACTTATATTAATGAATTTTCAGGTAATTTGATAAAATGAACTAACTTCTCAGCCAAAGGTTATGTATATAGTTGAAATGTGTATGTGTATTTTAAATAGTCTTTCTGCCTCCATTTCTTTGCTTGTGTACTTACATAAGTACAGAATTCTCTTTCATTAAAAAAAAGAGACTTCTGTTTCATTTTACCATTAAAATCTTCTATTCAAATTTCTTAACAGGATTTAGTACTGCATGATACCTTCTTTTATGGTTCTGTCCCACACATATCCCTTATTCATATGAACTTTTATTGAATTTTCATTATAGAATTTTGTTATGTATTATTCTCGTATTCTATAATCCTTTCACACCTCTTGAATTGGGTATTATGAAACTTCTGGTTGCAAGTGACAGAAACCCAACTCAAAAAGCTTAAATATAAAAGTAAATGTATTGGCACTACATAACTAAACCATAGAAAGACAGGGGTAGAGCGTATTTCAGTAACACAGGCTGGAGCTTGGAATTCAAATAGCATTAGCACTCTCTCTTATTTTTCCTCCAGCTTTCTCCACCCGCAACCACCATCACTGGTGTAGACTCTATATATTTTTGACTCAGGTATTCCAGAGTAGTAGGTAACTTGTCTGGGTTTATATCTTAACCAGTTTATGATTCTAAAGGAAAGAGCTATTTTCCATCTACTGTAGAAATTTAAGGAAAGACTCGGATTGTCCCAGTTTGGATCACTTCCCCACCTCTCGCACACTATGACCAAGCGGATACAAAACTCTCATTAGCCCAGCCTGAGTTATGTTCCTGTCTTCGGCTGGAGAATGGGATAGGCTAGGGTAGAGTACTCTGACTGGCAACCCATCGTCACCTATCAGAACACGTAGGGTTCTGTGAAGTAGGCCCCAATGTCTGTATGTGTGTGTGGGAGTTACGTGTGGGGATGTTCTGATATTACCCAGAAAAGAGGAGGATTTCTTGGCAGATGGAAATAACAACAAACTCTTGGAAAGCTTATCCTTTAGTGGCTTATTTTTCCTATTTCTCTTCTGAAGAGAGAGATCATAGGAAATATGTATGGCCTAAGTTTATTGATTAATGCTATAGTTTTAAAAGATACTTATAAGAAATTTTGTTTTGTTTTGCAATTATATTTGGACTGAATTGAAATGATCTTGTTTTTTATACCTTTTTTTTTTTTAATTTTTTTTCAACGTTTTTTATTTATTTTGGGGACAGAGAGAGACAGAGCATGAACGGGGGAGGGGCAGAGAGAGAGGGAGACACAGAATCGGAAACAGGCTCCAGGCTCCGAGCCATCAGCCCAGAGCCTGACGCGGGGCTCGAACTCACAGACCGCGAGATCGTGACCGGGCTGAAGTCGGACGCTTAACCGACTGCGCCACCCAGGCGCCCCTATACCTTTTTTTTTTAACATTGGTGAGGTATATTTATTTTTGAGAGAGAAACAAAGCATGAGTGGGGGAGGGGCAGAGACAGAGACAGAGACAGAATCTGAAGCAGGTTCCAGGCGCCAAGCTGTCAGCACAGAACCCAATGCGGGGTTTGAACCACGAGCCACAAGATCATGACCTGAGCCAAAAACATACACTTTGCCGACTGAACCACCCAGGTGCCCCAAGAAAGAAAATCAGAGAATGATAGAATGTTTACAGGATGATGTAAAAATGTTGAATTCAAACAGTTTAAGATTCATATCAATCAGTGGTAGAGCATAGGAAAATATATTTATGTTAGTTGTACAGCTGGAATAATTTTCGCTGTCTCCCCAAGTCTTATGTGTAATTCTAGGCATAACTTATAACCCTTCCTTCATAATCTTAGTGATCTGTGGAATTCTAGCCTTTACTAGCCTCTCCTTTGACTGATCCTACTCTGCTTATTTGTTTTTGTACTGCTCCAAAGTAGAAATTTGATCATTAATTTGAAATCACAGAATAATGGGATGTTTATCTCCCTTAGTCACTTCTCACAAATATGTCTTAGCTGTTGGGGTGGCTCAGTCAGTTGAACGACTGACTTCGGCTCAGGTCATGATCTCAAGGTTTGTGAGTTCGAGCCCCGTGTCGGGCTGTATGCTGACAGCTCTGAGCCTGGAGCCTGCTTCGGATTCTGTGTCTCCCTCTCTCTCTGCCCCTCCTCTACTCATGCTCTGTCTCTCTCTGTCTCAGAAATAAACATTTAAAAAATTTTTTACAAATATGTCTTAGCTGTCTCAATTAGGTTCTATATTTTTCCAAGAAAACAGCATGCCTTCTGCTTCTCTTTAAGTCTGTATAGTACTGATCATAGTTCTGAACATACAGTCTTTCAGCTAATATTTGTGAACAGTAAGGAGTCAGAATAAATGTCAAGAACTTTCAATAGGATGTGTCTTGTTACTACTTTGAAAGTAGTTTGGGAAAAAAGCATAATGCCTGCAAAACATGCATTCTTATATTTACTGTTACAGATGCCAGATCTTTACCATCCTCCAAGAGATCTGGAAAAGAAGAGGATTAATGTCATAACCCTGGCTCCTTAATAGACAGGTGAATTTATGCCACTAGAAGTGTATAATCAGGAGAGGAAAGGATGGGAAACTCTGCTGGCTTCTGTAAATATATCTTCAATATAGGGGGACCAGATATTTCTCTTCTTACACCATTCAGGCTGGAACAACAATTTAGATCCTTCTGGAGTTCATCTTCAATTCTTTGGAGAAAATGACAGCGTATAAATAATTGAAAATAAAAGAATTCTTTCAAAAAATGACCGAAGTCTACCTTGCCTGTATTACCTGAAATAGAACAAAGAATATATCTATTTCCCTGAGAAAGCATCTGTGTTAGGGTCCTTTTCTCAATTAAACTTATTACCAGAGCCCATGAAAGTTATAAGGCAGGAGAGCCATTATTAGAGAGCCAATATTAGAGCAGCAGTACATAGCGGAGACTAGAACCCAGGTACTAGCCCTATGTAATGTGGTTTTAACGGGTCTGCCCTTACTAAGAGGAAGATGGAGACATAGGTTTTCTGTATTCATGACAGCTATACCCTACGTCTGTGGCCTTGCTAATACACTGGATACACTTCCAACATGGCATAACTAAATCAAGCAAATCCATTTCTCACTAATTACCATGCATCGCTCTCTTCTACACCTCATGATTTCAAATTTGGGTCACATGGGGAACCTGGCTGGCTCAGTTGGAAGAACATGCAACTCTTGATTTTAGGGTCATAAGTTTGAGCCCCATGTTGAGTGTAGAAATTATCAAAAACAAAGAAACCTTAAAAACAAACAAACAGGGGCTCCTGGGTGGCTCAGTTGGTTAAGCACCCGACTTCGGCTCAGGTCATGATCTCATGGTTCCCGAGGTCGAGCCCCATGTCAGCCTCTGTGTTAACAGCTCACAGCCCAGAGCCTGATTCAGATTCTGTCTCTCTCTTTCTCCCCTTCCCCTACTTATATTCTCTCTCTCTCTCTCTCTCTCTCTCTTATCTCTCTCTGTCTCTCTCAGAAATAAGTAAACATTTACAAATTAAAAAATTGAGGCACCTGGGTGGCTCAGTCAGTTGAGCTTCCAACTTCATCTCAGGTCATGATCTCACAGTTCATGGGTTTAAGCCCTGCGTTGGACTCTGTGCTGACAGCTCACAGCCTGGAGCCTGCTTCAGATTCTGTGTCTCCCTCTCTCTCTGCCCCTCCCCTGCTTGTGCTTTGTCTGTCTCTCTCTCTCTCAAAATAAATAAACATTAAAAAAATTATTTAATTAAAAAATAAAAACAAACAAATTCAGGTCACATAATTCTTCAGTCTGTAAATCACTTCTGTAAAAACTCAAATCAGTTAAGAAAAAGATAACATTTTTGTTTCCAAATACAGAGGAACAAGATCACAAAACAATATGACAGTGATGAAAGAACACAGTTGGCCTTATTCTTGAATTCCAGCACAGAAAACATTTAATTTCCTAATACATAAAGACTCACAGATAGTTAGCAGCTGTTTTTATTGTAATGCAGGCTAGTAAAGTTTAGCCCGATTTCTGACTTAGAAGTATGGTTCTTCTTGAGGCCCAAGCATGGCCCCTGGTAGTGGCTTATTTCTCTTTGCACCATTTAGACCACAAGTTTTTTTGGGGGGGGGGTGTATTGACTGGCCATATCTGATTCCCTTCAGGAGATTTGAAGCCCAGAATTTCCCTTGGTCAGTAGGGAGTACAGGCAGAAGAAAAGGTCGTGTATCTATGCATATATGAGTCTGAGGCAGCCTTAGAGGGGCATGGCCCAGAGTGAGATCCAAATGGACCTTGTGCCCCTGAGAGAAGTGTGGAAGTAGCCAAGAGAAGTGATTCTAGAGAAAGCATGCAGTCAGGACCCAGGAACAGTGACACAACAGCTGGTAGGTCAAGGACCAAGAATTTTCGGGGACCACAGGCAACTTAGGAGAAGCCAGCAGGGACAGATGGATACTAGGTACTCTTTACTGTTCAGCGTTTGGTGTTAAGAAAGCTACTGAGAATTTTGATGAGGTGAAGGTGAAGGATTGAGGAAGGATCCTGAATTAACTAAGATCACCTGGAGTTGACTAAGGCTCATTTTCTCTCACAGAGACTGGAAACTTAAAAACACATTGTTTGCTATCAAAATATAAATTTCCATTTCCAGTACAACTGGTTTTGTGGACTGAGAGTCACATCTAATACATTTGCAAAGCAAATTTGTTTCAAGAAAACAGATAATCAGCGGCAGTTACTTTAGGTTTTAAACTTTGTCTTTTGTGAGTTTCCATTATTGTGGGAAATTATTTAGGAACACAGAGAGCTGAAGAAAAGCAGACAGCAGCAGTTCCAGAGCAAGGCCCTAAGCTCTTCAAATGTGAAAGCAGACATGCCCAGGCCTGTAAGGACTGTAGGCAAGAGGAGCGTTGAGAGGCCTGTTTGCGTCGGGGGTGGAAATGCTTTGTGGGAGGAAATGGATATTAGTGAAGTGGTGTTTTGTGACAAAATTTCTCAGTTTTGAAGAGGACAAAGGACAAAGTCTCCTCAGAAATTCAACCTAAATAGAGCCACAGGAATCTGGTTAAAGGATAGTTGAGGGACAGAGGCCCAGGGAGATTTGAGTATAACTTCTGCTTGACACACAGATGGACACAAATGGCTAAGAACAATTAATTCTTCTGGTCTTAGTGATGGTGGGGCCATCAGTTCACTTTTTTGTCCCCTCCTCTCCCTGGTGGCCACTTGATGTTCCAGCCAGTTGTTCCATAGGGCACAAGTCACTGCGGCCAGTGTGAAACAAGGGGGCTTATAGGTTAGGCCTACATGAAATGTGAAATAGAAGGTGAACAATAATGTTATAAAATATGTCATAAAATAAACTGTTTCCTTTTACAATAAACACTTTTGGCAACAAGAAAGCAAAAAAATCATAATTGTCAAAAAATTTAGTACTGAAATTTGTTTCTCAGGACAATTGATGATAAATATATAACTGGTCTAAAATATTTGCTGACCCTATCATCTACGGTGGGAGTATAATGATATTACTAACCACATAAAAAACAGAAGAAACAAACCTGATCAAAAAGCATTAACAGGGGCGCCTGGGTGGCTCAGTCGGTTAAGTGGCTGACTTCGGCTCAGGTCATGATCTCGCGGTCCGTGAGTTCGAGCCCCGCTTCGGGCTCTGAGCTGTCAGCACAGCCTGTTTCAGATTCTGTGTCTGTTTCGGATTCTGTGTCTCCCTCTCTCTCTGACTTCCCCCATTCATGCTGTCTCTCCCTGTCTCAAAAATAAAATAAAACGTTAAAAAACAATTTTTTTTAAAAAAAAAAAGCATTAACAACTATTTCAAAAGCAGCAGTTAAGTTAAAAAGATTATGGTTGAAGACAAAGACTGAACGAGTGTGGCTGCAGAAGGTACATTTACCTATCACACTGTGATGCATGACTTTTCTTATGGATCAAAAATCTGGGAGCGCCTGGGTGGCTCAGTCCCTGGGTGGCTCAGTCAGTTAAGCATCCGACCTCAGCTCAGCTCATGATCTCATGGTGAGTGAGTTCAAGCCCTGGGTCTGGCTCTGTGCTAATGGCTCAGAGCCTGGAGCCTGCTTCAGGTTCTGTGTCTCCCTCTCTCTGCCTCTCCCCAGCTTGCACTCTGTGTGTGTCTCTCTCTCTCTCAAAAAATAAACATTTAAAAAAAATGTTATTCTGAATCAATTTCAACTCTTTTATATTGGAACTATGGGTAATCATTGTATAAGCCAATTTTAATAACCATAATTCCTTCATACAATTTATAGAATTGGAGAGCTTTGAAAGTTTATTTTTTCTGAAGTGAAATATTTGATGTTGTTATGAATGCCACTGTGAATTCAACTAAGAAGATAAGGTTAAAGATAATTTTTTTGTATTGATAATTTAAACTAATATGTTTTCATGAGATTTGGCATCATGATCAAACAATGTAATTTTTCAGTTAGAAACCTATGGACCAGAACTATACATGGAATTAGTTGTACTGCAAATGTAATTCACAATTGCATCTGTATTAATTTTCTATTCCTACTGTAACAAATTACCACAAACTTCCTGGCTTAAGCAACACACATTTACTCTCTTATAATTCAGTAGATTACAAGTCCAACACAGGTCTCACTGGGTCCAAATTAAGGTGCACCAGGGCTACATTCTTCTAAGGAAGCTCCAGAGGGGAATCTATTTTGTTGTCTTTTCCAGACTCTAGAGGCTGCCTACATTCCTGGTTTGTGTCCCTGTTTCTCCATCAGCAAAGTAGCATCCTTTGGACCTGCTTCTGTCACCACACCTCTTCCATCTCAAGGCCCTTAACTGACTTAATTTACACAGTCCATTTTGCTATGTAAAATAACATGTTCGCAGCTTCCAGGTTTGGGCATAGAAGTCTTTGGGGGACCAATATTTTGCCTACTACAGCATCCAAATAAACTGTGATATCCTACCAACCCAAATACAAGCTTCTGTAAAGACTCTGAAGTTTAACAGTCTCACGGTTACAAATCTACAAACAATAATAAGCACTATAAAACAAAATCAGAAGGGCCAGGAGAACATAGAGCAGAAAATATTTCCTTGAAGAAGTTTGAGCTGATACCTGAAGGATGGGTAGAAGATCAATAAGCCAAGATTGTTCAGCCGTGTCAGCTATAGATCACAATGCTTTCAAGAAACTAAAAGAAACCCAATATAAAGGATGTCTAATGAGTAAGGGGAAGAGTGCCATAATCTAATACCCACACAAGAAGCAGAGAACAGATCAGACAGGCTTTTTAGATTGTTAACTTTTTTTTTTTTTTTAAATCTTAAGTGCAGTGAGAAGTAATTTAAGAGTTTTAAGCAGGAGGAAAAGTGTGGTAATCAAATTTGGGATTTTATAAAATGGTTCTGGCTTCACTGTGGAAAATATGGGAAGACACAAAAGTAGATGCAAGTTACTCAGAGGGTAGACACAGGTGCTATGGACTCATAATCTACTCTTAGACATCTGAAGGTCACCTTGATCAATCTCAGGTCTTCTCACACAAACCTGGTTTTCTTTAGCATCCTCCATGTGAATAAAAAACTATCTAGTCCTGCAAGCCAAAACCTTGGAGACCTCTATGCTATTCCCTCTCCCCACTTCCCAATATCCAAGTCCCATTAGCTTTGTCTCCTAAATAGGTCTTGAATCTGTATCCATCTTTCTATCCCCACTGCCAGACCCCAGTAAAAACTGCTTTCATTTCTTGCCTGAAATCTTGCACTAGCCTTTTAACTGATCATCCACATAGATTCTCGCCCTGTTATTTGTACTGCAATTGGTGTGATTTTTCAAAAGTGCATATTTTATTAAAATCCTTCGATTATACTTTGCATTCCTCACTTCCCCCTCTTCACATTCACACAACACACACACACACACACACACACACACACACACACACACACACCATACACACATTTAGAACTCATAGGTATACTAGGCTCTCTCTGTCTCATGATAGGGCCTTTTCATGTGCAAGTTTCTCAGTCTTTCTTTCTAGAATGTTTTTCCCTATGCCTAGATCACTCTAATCTCTTTCATATCCAAATAACTCAGGGAAGCATTTCCTAATATTTTGGGGGTTTTTTATATGCTCTCATTAAACAGTAATGTGGACATCTGGACCCAAATCCAGCTGAATTTGATTCCTAAGCCCTTGTTTTTAATCGCTAAGATATACAACCCCCCTCTAGTATAAGTTCCCTTCTCCATTGTCCCATAGTTCAAGAAAGGCTACACTATTGAATATGTAATCGGTTTTCAATTTGATTTTCGATAAGGACATGAACCTAAAAAGCAAAAGCCCGACCAACATTGAATGAACTTTTTGTAAAAGTAATTTTTTAACTAATCTTTGTGCCCAACATGGGGCTCAAGTTCACAACCCTAAGATTAACAGTCACACGCTCTACCTACTGAGCCAGCCAGACACCCCTTTTTTTCTTTTTCTTTTTTAATGTAAAGGTAATTTAGTGTTTAGTAGTTTTTGTTTACACCTCAAGTAGACACTTAATAAATGAGAATTAATGATAAGGATTTCCAAAGTCATGCTTTAAGAACAGACATAGCAAGTGTATTCGTTAGTGCTTCCGTCTGGAAGCAGGACAAATGAACCAGAGCCACTGGGAGGGCTCTCACAGCCATTAACCTTCATGAAAAAAAAATTGTGAACTCAATGGGTAACTCTGCAAGTCGTCTTAGCAAGTAAAAGAATAAGTAAGAAATCCTCTGTTCTTAGAGAAAAGAGGTGAGATGTACTAATGAGGCTGCTTAGAGAGGTTTGCATTTTCACTATTTGTGCTGAGATAGATAAAAAGGGCTCCAGTCTCCAAGGCTGTCACTCCATCACCCTTCACAACACTAAATTCTCTTAATTCTCTTTTTTTACTTTAACAGCTAAGGATGTTATCACTTACTCTGAGGTCACTGAGAGGGTAATACCACTCTTGGTGACGCTAATGAAAAGGTACAGTGGTGTCATGAGTTAATTGCATAGTTACCACACAATTACCAATTTATGCTCTGCGGATGTTAACAGAGAATGGAAGGAGCTAACATTATGTGTACTGAATACTGCCTTATATATAAGAACAGTGCTTGGTAGCATGTGACATTTGCATGAACGGGTTTAACTCACATAAATAGAGAGGATTGAGAAAACGTATGCTTTCCCATATTATTGTTCTAAGGCTACTTAAAAAAAGACCTTATAACAATGATCTTTCTTTTAACTATCTCCTTCCAAATCATTCAGATTTCAACTACCTGGTTGCTACATTTAAAAAAATTAATATTCAGCGACAAAAGTAGTTGTTTCACTCCTGAATATAAGCTTCAATTCAACTTTGTTTTTCTGTAAGAAAAACATGGAAGTCATATGATGAGTAAGATGTACAGAAGGTAGAAATAGATTAGGCTACATGGACTCAGTTTCCACAACAGAAAACAATTCATTAAAATACCATTTTTGTTAGATGTAAGTAAATCTCTTTTTCCGGTATTTGGTTCGTTCTTTACTTCCACCTAATTTTCAGGATCTTTGTATGTGTTTTCCCTTTTGAATCAAGTTTATTGAGGTATAATAGGCATATGGTGGAATTAACTTATTTGAAACATACAATTCAGCAAAACCCACCAAATTTAAAACAAGGCTTGTTTGGTGACCCTCTGAAAGGTGGCTTCACTAAAAGCTAGGAATTGATTGCTTCTATAAAATGATCCATGGCATCTCTAGAGTGACCTCTTCAGAAATTTTACCTGAACACTAAGCAGAGTCCATATCTTACCTATAACCATACAGATGAAGAGTAAATATACGTAAAATTTCTATCAAATAATGTCATGTTAAACAGTTTTCAGTTATACCCAACTTTAATCTACACGTTTGCTGATAATGAGGCACAATAATGAGCAGGGTGATAAGAGGCTGTGATAAAAGTTATGAATTCCTGACATTATTCAATCGAATATGTGCATTAAGTATGAGGCACTTGTAGAAAGTAGAGATACAGTAGTGAACAGGACAGAAACCATGCCTGTAATTTGTTTCTTCATCCTTCTTAACATTTTTATAAGCTATTCAGTACTGTGTACTAAATCAGTTCCCACTTAAACTGACTAGAGTAGATTCTGTTCTCTGAATGCTGACCAATAACAACTGCTAATGCTTTCTTTTATATTTGCATGGTCCCAAAGTCTTCTGTCTTTCACTGAATATGCCTTGACTGCTGACTCAGTATACTGCCCACACTGTAGAGTACATATGGGATTACCTCCCATTTCCATCGATGGGGAAAGCAATTTTCCAATTGTTTAGAGGTTGAATAGAATCTCCATTGCGCAGAAAAGTGACCCCCATTATGCTCGTCCTTAAACAGCTCCATGCTCATGGTTACATAGGCTGAAAAATAATGTTAAGGTTAATACTTGTACACATCAGGATCAGGATTGATTAGAATAGGTTCTCAAGTGTGGTTGTTGGAGCAGCAGCAGCAGCATCACCTGGGAATCTCTTAGAAATGCAGATTCTTGGTACAACCCCAGATCTAAGTCAGAAACTCAAAAGGTGAGGTCCCAAAATCTGTGCTTTAACAAATCTTCCAGGTAATTCTGGCACACACTTAGTTGGAGAAACTCTAGGCTGAATTATGTTCAAATAATAAACTTGTTATAACTTAAAATACCAAAGGTTTATATCTTGCCCATGCAGGATACTGTGTGTGTGTGTGTGTGTGTGTGTGTGTGTGTGTGTGTGTATCACCTGGGTGCTGTCTTCTATGATGTCCTTGCTTCAGAACCCAGGCTGAAGGGATGCTGCCGCCACCATTTTAGAGGGAAAAATATATCTGGCGATAAAATGTCCTGTCCTAAATTTATGCAAGTTGCTATCACTTACTTAGAACTCACTAGCTAGATGTGGTTACTTGGTCCCACACAATTATAAAAGCCTCAGGAATGCTATCTAACATATCCCTGGAAGCTTGGATTCAGAAAGTTAGTGAAAAGCTTTTATGATGACCACAACCCATAATCTGAGAATCAAATATTTGACTCATTCTCATTTATGTAGTCAAAACATACTCACCCTCTAACCAAGGGAAATAAAACAAAATTCCCATCCAACAGAGCATCAGGCTCAAAGTCTATATTCTTTGGGTGATGCCTCAGTTTTTAAAGTTGGGGGTGATGTGTGATAGTCTTTATAGTAGGCCTGGATGTAGTTCTTCCTGATCTAGGCACCTGTGCATAAAAGAGTAATCTCACCCCAGTACCAATAGTGGGACCCTACACCCTATGAATAGTGTGTTCCTTCAGGCTCTCCAAGAAACAGATGCCAAGTTGCAAATAAACACATAATTAATTTGTAAGGGGTAACGCCTAGGAAAGAGAATGGGGATAGATCCAGAGAAGGGTAGGAGAGATATCAGAATGAAATGTAAATCTGACCCTGAATGAAGGAGAAAGGAAAGGAGTGTTGGGTATAAGCATCCTAGATGGCTGTGCTGTCAAAAAAAAAAAAAAAAAATGCTCAACCTAGGCTTTTAGGAGTTTCTATAGCCAAAGTCAGCTGTCGGAGTAATTCTTTATCTCCTAGAAATGGGCTACCTTAGTATCCCTGGTAACTCAGTCACCAACTGTGAGAACACATGGGAAGAGTGATACAAAGGTAAACATGGAAACAGATATCAAAGTGGAGCATGTGTTCAATCAAGATCCATGTTGTCAGAGGTCTGTAAGGCATAATCTCATGGACACCACAATCTTCAACCTGTGTCATACAGATACACTTCTCACACAGGTTCGAGGTACAGCTCCTCATGGTTCCTAGGGACCCCTTTTCCTGAATGGAACTTCAGGAGAGGGAGTTTAGTGAGATGAACTACACTCTTATTGTTGCGTTTGATCCTGGGGACAGAACTGGTAAGCTACCTCTCCCTCCTCCACCCTCCATTCTAATAACCCTCACCTTTAGCTACCACCTTGGTATTTGCAGGTGGAAAAGCAGCCTTACCTTCTCCTGATAATCAGGATTTGTCCAGTAGGATGATTCCTTCTTTTATCTGCTGGCCCCTGGAAACAAGGAATCCCAGCTGCTCTGATAGCAGCCATGACTTGTAGTTCGAGAACCTTGCTATGTCCTCTTCAAGAGTATACCTCTTTGGGTACTAGAGCTTCCAAACCTACAGATACCAGAGTTGTGGGGATAGGAAACACTGTATTTCTTAGTGGGTCATTGGAATGATATAGAAGCCACTTTTGCTCTCATTTCCTGATTCCTGGACACAGGCATCTTTCCACGTGTAGACATAAGACCATGTAGAGTTCTCTGATTCGATAAATACTCCTATCTTGAAGGATGGCACTCCAAGCTTGCAGCTGTTTCTTCTAACATGGTGTTTCAGTTGTGCCTTTGGAAGGCTGATACACAGTTCTATGAAGCTGGCTGCCTCCGAGTCATGCGGCATGTGACATGACCCATATATCTTCTGGTAATGGGTCTGCTCTCACACCTCTGGTTAGATAAGCTGGTGTGTGGGTTTTACTGGAATTTACCAACCTGGCATACAGAAAGGAAATGTGGGAAGCTTCTAAACTGGAAGGAAAACATTTTTTCTCTTGATTGGGAGTTTTCTCCAGCATCTTCTAGCTCTTGTTAGAGAAGCCTGGACCACTTCTGTAACTCCAAAGGGTCCAGGGGGTTTACAGAGACACCATCCTTAAGGCCATCCAGCTAGTTGTACTGTGTGTTCCAAGTATCATGTGTATCATGATTCAAGATTCAAGGTTTTTTTTCCTTATAGTGTCCTGACCTTTATGTAACAGACTTGCCATGGCTGTGCATTCAAATGTGTTTGATGTCCTATAATTCTACCAGTTAAGTCTTCAGCCTTCCCTCAATTATAACTGTATTTCTACTACAGGTAATAAGGGTCTTTTTGTAAGCTCTTTGACTTTCATACTCAATTTCTAACTGCTGGTTAAAAGCCCTCACTCCTTCATCATTCTTCTGCATGATGTGACTACAACTGAACAGAAATAAGTGACCTCGGCTGTCCTTTTAGGCATTGTTCCCTTCATATTTTTATGGATACCTGAATCATGATCATCTGTTCCATAACATTCCCCTCCACTGGAAACTTTTTCCAGGTCACCTCTTATGAAATCTTGAGCAGTTCAGCCATTTTGTGCCAGTGATTATCTCTATTCCATCCACCAACCAATATGGTGTCCTCCTCACCTGCCTGGTGATAGGTATACTAGTTTATCTTTTACTCTATGGAGTTAAGAAATATTTGAATCTTCCAAATTTACATGTCCCCTAAGCATTTTTATTCTCTTTCAGTTCTTCTTATAAATCAGAAAAATCACCTTTTAGTCATCTTTTTTCTTGTAATAGTCAAACATACTCAACAGCAACAGGCATTGTACCTAACTACTACTTTCTGATCCTGTTTCCTAGCACTCAAGTTAACTAGGCATATAAGCTGACTTCCAAGTTAATACAATTTAGTTTACAAAATGCTTCACTGACACACTTCATGGATCCCAGTTTCTGAAACCAGTTTGCTCACCATAAATGTATGCCCAGCCCTTTAACTACTGCCACATATTTTACAGTCTTAGTTTCTCTGCAACGCAGCATCCTACCACTGGTACCAACTTGTTTCAGTTAAAATTGGCTAGATTATACTGCATTAACAAACAAACCTACAGATCTCAGCTTAAAAACGAGGATTTTTCTCTCACTTATACAAATATCCCCAGTGGAGCAGCTGCAGATTGTATTCTGCACTGTACTCCCTTTTGCAACCCAGGCTGATGGAAGATCCACTATCTGGATCATGAGTGAGAAAGAAAGCTCTTAAGGATGTCCTAGCATCAATTAAATGCATCAGCCCACAAGTGGCACTGCTTCTGCTCACAACTAGTTACATGGTCCCACCTACCCATGGACATACAGGAAGTGAAGAAAACAGAGTAAGAAATATTCAGAAGGTATCATCAATAGCTATCATAGCACCAAAAGAATGACAGAGGGAAAAAAAATGTTTCTATAAGAATTCAAGAAAAATAGAAAACTCTCTGAATTATGGTGATTGGAACATTTTTTCCCCCTGAACGTACAGAGCTTTTATTGTTATGCCTTAAGAGAGAATTGGAATAAATATTCCAGGAGAGTGAGACAACCAATACAAAGGGGTGGATGGTTCCAAGCTTTATTTTTAAGAAGTGACAAATACCATGAGTTTACTAAGTTCCATTTCATCTTTTTCTTTTCATTGCACACAACAATTACAATTCCTTGTTATTCACTGTTAGGTGGGGCCATGTAGCTATTTCTGGACAAAGGGATGTGTATCTGTCTGAGGCTGAGGCAGTGAAAAGCTCCTTAGTGATTCTCCAGTCTCTCTTAGTTCATGCTGTAGTGAATATGGAGGTATCTTGCTGAAATGGAGAGCCACAAGTTCTGAGTAGCACTGATAATTGTTTTTTTAGAGCACACCTTCGCTGAAGCAGCCTTTACATGGAAAGTATACTACTTTTTTTTTTTTTTTTTTGTAATTATGCCACTGAGATTTTGGCCTTTTGTGTTGCTGCCACCCAGCCTACCCTAATATAATTAATATAGGGAAAAAAGCTGTAGAAAAAGTTGGGACCAGATGTGAACATCCATGTGTGCTCCCGTTAGAAGTTTTAATAGTTCTTTTCAGTTATTCAGATATCATTTAAAATATTGGACACACAAAACTTAATAAACAAAGTAAATTTTGTTGTAGGAAAAAAAATACACTTACAGCATGTTGCTTGGCTTGGGAAAGGCAGAAACTAAAGGCAAAGAAACCGGTTAATGTATGACTCCATTGATTTAATGGAAGGGGAAAAGAGACACAAAAGCTTTTGTAAAGAAAAACACCAGAAGTTTGTGAGTAAATGGCCATGAAGAACAAGGATTAGGGAGATTAATCTGAGGTGTCATGCAAACATGCTAAGGAAAAGGGTGGCAACTTTCTCAGAAACAGGAATTTTGTGGGGAGAGGATATTTCAGTTAGTTTATTTGAGGTGATGGTAAGGGTACAATCGGATGAAGATTCCAAGCAGATAGAAATACAAAGTTGGAATTCAAGAAACATAGGCCAATGAGATTTGGAGTATGGTTAAAGGTGAGTGAAGGCACAAATAATAAATAAATAAATAAATAAATATTTATATACATATATACATATATACACACACACATATATATATATATGTATGTATGTACATATATATACACACATACACACACGCATATATATGTATGTATATATATATATACATACATATATATATGTGTATATATAGAGATATATATAGATATATAGATATAGATATAAAACGGGGGTGCCTGGGTGGCTCAGTTGGTTAAGTGTCCCACTCTTGATTTTGGCTCAAGTCATGATCTTAGGCTTCGTGGGTTTGAGCTCCTTGTCAGGCTCCACGCTGGCAGCATAGAACCTGCTTGGGATTCTCTCTCCCTCTCTTTCTGCCCAATTTTTAATTAATGATTATTGCCATTATTAGTAATTGTGGAGACATAGTAATAGTAGGGGTAGTATTTTTAGAGAATCACAAATGCATCTGCAAAACTTGACAAGCAGCCCCACAAAAATTCACTGGTTCCTTTTTTTTTTTTTTAATTTACCATGTCTGCAATGTGTAAATTGGAACATTGATAACCTTATGCATAAAGAAAGAGATAGACAGAAATGTGGTTAAATTTAAGGGAAATCCCACTGCCCTGACTCTTGATGATGCCTGAAATTCCACCATTCAAGGTTTAGTTCCTCGATTTAAAATCTTTGCCTGGTGGGGCGCCTGGGTGGCTCAGTCGGTTAAGTGTCCAACTTCAGCTCAGGTCATGATCTTGTGGTTTGTGAGTTCCAGCCCCGCATCTGGCTCCGCGCTGACAGCTCAGAGCCCTGAGCCTGCTTCAGATTCTGTGTCTCCCTCTTCCTCTGCCCCTCCCCTGCTCATGCTTTGACTCTCTTTGTCTTTCAATAATAAATAAACGTTAACAAAAAATTAAAATCTTTGGTACTATTAAAATGCATATGGTTTTGGAAGAAATAAATCATTAAACTATCAGTAATTATGAATTTGTTTCTCATAGTCCACCAACGGCTTATCTATATGGACTAAGATGAAGAAATTTAGAGCATGAAGTGCTTTCTGAGGTAAGGCTTTGGCAGCCAAAGGGCAAGCAACTACTACCACCTCCAAATTTTATTGAAAGGAAATGTAAAAGGAACCTCAAATACATATTACATAATAATAGAAGAATAAAACGTTCTAATAGGGAAAGCCAAATTTATTTGCTAATAGTCACAAAACCTGTTTTCAAGATTAAAGACATGTAAAAATTAACTTCAAGGGATGAAGAAATAAGACAAGTATGGTACATATATAAGGAAACTGAGGTAGTGCAGAGGTGAAAACTGATAGACTGTTGGAGGGAGCTTGATAGGGGGCTACAGGAAAAGATTCATTTACAGAAAAGGCAATGTGCATAACAATGAGTGAATGCTCATCAGAAAGCAAATTCTGTTTTTCTTTCTCTTTCTTTCTTTCTTTCTTTCTTTCTTTCTTTCTTTCTCTCCTTTTTTCTTTCTTTCTCTCTCTTCCTTTCTTTTCTTTCTTTCTTTCTTTCTTTCTTCCTTTCTTTCTCTCCTTTTTTCTTTCTTTCTCTCTCTTCCTTTCTTCCTTCCTTTCTTTCTTTCTTTCTTTCTTTCTTTCCTTCCTTCCTTCCTTCCTTCCCTTCCTTCCTTCCTTCCTTACCCTCCCTCTCTCTCCTTCCTTCCTTCCTTCTTTCCTTCCTTCCTTCCTTCCTTCCTTCCTTTTCTTTTTGTCATACTTTTTAGTTTGTTGGTAAGACAAACATATTTATAGCCCTTAGGGAAGAAGCCACTGGAGAGACAGAGTTTGAAGATATAAGAAAAAGAAGTAATTGATAGAACAGGCCAGGCATAGACCGGAAGGGGTGGGATCAAGAACACAGGTGATGGGATTAACCTTAAAGGAGAGCTGAATCTCTTCTTCCTGTGACAATATCAGTATTTATTCCTGGGAAGGGGAAGGTGCACTTAGATCTACATGGATACACAGGAGAAATACAAAGGGCCTGACTGCTGTAGTCTCCAGCTTTTATTTGTTGTCTGATCTTGATTGGAGGTATGCAAGAGATCAGGAAGGCAGAACTGGTGACTTCATTTGTGAGTTATTAAACCATGGCAGGAATCCCAAGCCAGCTGCTATCAGCCTTTGAAAACATTCACTACTTTTAATTCATACCTAGGTAATACAGTGCTACTTAATAATTAATATTTCAAATCTTAGGGATTAAAACAAACAAACCAAAGCAGGAAACACCTTGGATCAAAGACTAATCATTCATCTACAGTTTCTAAAATGACCAATATACCAACCTCGTTCTCATGTCACAGCCATATGCAGAGAATTTGAATACATTAATTGTGATGATTTAAGATTCTTGACTCCTGAACTAAGTCATATTTATAAAGTAGCTGCCCTGAAAAGAGGAGAATATTTTGCGTAATTAGAAAAAAGATAAAGTATGTTTGGAATGTATATACATTTTGTTTAGGAAATGAAATTTGAAATTAGCATGAGGTAAGGAAGGAAGATAATTGAGCTGACAACGCCAGTTGAATTCAGGGATAAATCTTTGGCAGTATGTTGGAGGGCTTTTCATGCACTGTTTTGCTTAGCATTGGTAACTTCATTACTTGAAATTAGGGAACCTGTGGACATAAACTATAGGACAAATCTACAGAAAGGGTTTGCATATCTGTCAAAAATTATACTAAACAGATGAGGTGAATGAATATGTTATTTACTCACAACAATATGTTTTTTTAGTACTTGATGTTTGTGAGTGGTAATTTTTTTTTCTTTTCATTTGGATGTCCAATATTCTGCAGACCAAATTTTAGCATTCAAACAAATGTTTCTTTTGGATGTATTTCATATCCACTGTATCCCATAACATGAACTTTGGTGGTCTCTTCTTGCCACTTTTCTCTATGGGAGGCAGTATGACCTGAAAGATGCCAGCCTTGACTCTGGAACCAGATCAGCTCTGCACTTACCAGCTTTATAATTCTGATCCTCAGCTTTCTCACCTCTAAAATTGTGTTAATAATACAAATCTTCTAAGGTTGTTGTAAGCACTCAAGTGTTAACTGACTGAAAGCCCATAAAACTGTGCCTGGCACAATGTAGGCACACACACACACACACACAAGTCAGCTATCATTAAAATATGATGATGATCTTTTAATGACTATTCTATTCAGCAAACTTTCTTTTTTTTTTTCGATAAACTTACTTGTCAAAAACTTTCAATGTAAAATATTTTTTTTCAATATTTTATAGTGCGAACCTCAAGAAAATATAAGTTGCCATAAACAAATAGATTTTAACCTGTTCTGTTTTTGATATTTTGTGAAGTCAGTTTTTAGAGGAGTATGATACTTGTAACAAGGCATCAAAAGCAAGTGTATAAATATAATAAACTTTGTCTTCTCTATTTTTTTTTTCTTTCCTTCCTTTCTTTTCTCTTATTGTCTTGCAAGATGGAAGATGTTAATTTAAGAATCCAAATAGGAAAGATATTAGCTTCCTTTTCAATTTTTTTAAAAATTTAAATATCAACTGAAACCAAAACTGATAGATTAATCCAAAAGAAAACAACATAAAATCTATGTGAAGAGGATATGCAGAAGAAAAACGAGTATAATAATAAAATGATTATCTTAGCAAAGCTCAGTAACCTTAATGATTACTAAAAACAAAAGGAAATGGAGTTCAATTGAATGATTATGTTACAAAGTCCCCAGTATAATACAATTATTTATTTCCTTTCCTTCAGCTTTAAATTTTCTTGTTCATTTCTTAGACTTGTTTTGTTTACAAATAAGAAAACAGCTAGAAGAGACTTTAAAGGATGTCTTCAATCAGCATTTTCTTTTATGCCCACTAGATGGCAGGTATAGGATTCTGAATACCTTTCAGAAGCTATGTGTCTGCTATTCTTATTTGCAGCACTAGATGAGAAAACCGATTTGGTTCAAAGTAGGAAATTTTAGAAATTAGACTCTTTTTTACTTTTCCCACTCATCTCCTACACATAGTCTTAAAAAAAAAAAAAAAAAGAACTGGTAAAACCAGTAAAGGGGTATAAAGCTTCTATCTACAGTTAGAGTAAAACAGCCCTCTTGCATGTTTGTTTTCTTTATTGAAAAACTATAAAACTAAAATATAACAACAAATCTATACGTAACTAGACATGTATTCTCATGTAAAATGTTTGAGATTTTTTTCCCCTCCTTTGGGCACATACAATCTAAAAGAGTGTGTTGTCTCTGTATGATTTCAATCCTTTTATTTTCTCTCAGTGGAAGGATCCGTGGATCCCTGTTTTGCAAGGGGCAGTTAGAGATTATGTTATAACTTGGTAATTGATTTTTTTTTCTTTATGATAAGAGATAGTAGGGATGTAGGGAACGTTAAAAAAATTCTTTTTCTTTTTGCCCCACAGTTTTGATTAGAATTTTTTTCCCCTGGTTTAAAACGAAGTTGAAATAATCAAATTTTCTGGTTTGAACACGTGTGCCTTTCCACTGAGGGGTCAAGGCCTTGGAAATGTAAAGGGCCAATCTTTGTTACAGAGGGGTTCATTGCAGAGAAGGGTGTGTTCTGCAAAGACAAACAAGTCCCACAGATAGTTGCCAAGGGCACCAAATACATCTTTGCATTACACCTTGAACTAGCATGCTCATATCACTTCTTTTTTATTGCATGCACCATAAATGACTGTAAAAGTTTGCAAATCTTGCAGAGACCTTGGCAATCAATACTTCAGTAGGAAATCTACAAAGAGAGGGGGTGGGGAAAAGAGATCCAGCCTAGCAGTTTGCTTTTTATTTTGGCAGGGGAAAAACGTTTGGAAGGTTGATGCTGAGAATCATTTAAGGTTCGATTTTCATAGTGTCTCAGCCAAATTAGTAACACAAGCAGTGCAGTTTCAATTTAGACATTATATCTGAAATGTTGGCTTTATTTATGTTCACAGGTGAGGTAGTCTGGAGACATTCCTGTGGCCTTACTTACAAGGGCTTATTCCGGGTGCTCCTGGTCTGTGACTTGAGCATAAAATAAAGACTAATTTTTATCTGGATCAGTGTGTGACCAAGCAGGGTGCCTAGCCCTAGAGGCCATGCCTTTTCCCAACTGTTTTTAAGCACCTGACTCCCCCAAAAGGGCCAGGCAAGGTTCTGGAAGTTGCTTTTTAGGATCTATCTGCACGGTGTTGGTGTTGGTGCTGCTAGACAGATGCTGGACAGATGCTCATGAATCCCTCCTCCGTATTCAATCTGCCTGTTCTACTGGTTTTGTTTTACCGCGTTAAATTCAAGGCATTAAAGGTGGGTGTTCCATGAAAAGTCTGGCAAATCAGATAGCTGACGAGGGTACCAAAGCCCGGAATCGAAGTCACAATCCCCTACCGCTCTAGGCCCAAGGCGCAGACCTAGCTGGAGGCTAAGTGTGCAGGGTCGGAGGAGATGAAATGGCTCAACATTCCCCTTCCTGGGGGCGGGAGCCTGCAGCTCTACAGGTCCGGCAATGTGTGCCCTCGCTTTGGGCCGCTCTAGGGAGCAAAAAGGCTGTTCTTTCCCTAAAAAGGACGGGGGCAGCGAGCGGCCCTGCACCCGAGGCCTCGCTGGCTTCAGGGCTGTTCCCGCCTCCACCCCCACCCCCGACCTTGCTGACAGAGCCCTTCCCCCGCTCCCAGTCCCAGTGACCGGAATCCCGGCCTTCTCTTCTGATGCATAAAACATTCAGTGGCCTCCAGGGAGTTTTTGAAATTCTGGCGTAGGCTGCTTTACCGGTGCTTTCGCCCCCAGGGTCAAACACAACTCCAACGGTTTTGTTGGGGACGCGTTTAGGGCCGCTCCAGAGTCTTTAATTTCACCTGAGTCCCCGTGGCCACATCCCGCCCGCGGTCCTTTACATTACGAGGACATTGGAAGGGGTCACTGGGCTTTGCCCAAATCCAGAAAGGACCAACAGGTGGAGAATTGTATGAGTTCTGATTTCTCCTTTTCTTTCTTTTTTCTTTTTCTTTTTTTTAATATCCTGGGTGCAAACGCGCGTGAGGGTGGTTGGTAATCCCCACTGATTGCGCCCGTGCGTGCGATGGCCGGCAGCAGTGTGGGTGTGACTGCGATTGTGGAGGGGCTTGGTGCTTAACCAAGTCAGCAAAGGTGGAGAGGAAGAGGGCAGTTCCCGTTTGGGTCTTGTGATGATGTTATGTGCAGGGCGAGGGGAGTGGAGCTGCCCTCCGAAATGGGGTCTCTGCTGAAATTTGGAGCACTTTTCCGCTCGAGGTTCCCCGAGCCTGCCGGCACTCTCCCCACCTCCTGAGAGCTCTGCCCGTGACTTCTGCTTTAATTAATAGTATCAGAACCGCTCGTGGGAAAAAACCGGAGCTCTTATCAAGATGATCAGGTGCCGCTGGGAAAAAGAAACAAAACAAAACAAGACAACGGTCTAAAAAAGATGTTCAAAGTGGAAAAAGAACAGGCTAAATGAGACATTTAACAGGAAAGTGAAGTAAAGGGGTGTTGACTCTACATTTTCTGCTTAGTTTTAGGTTGAAAGAGTAGATGTGACAAATACACATGTGTATAGTCTCCTTCTAAACGCTAAATATTGAAACAGAACTTTGTCTTCTGAGAACCCTTCCCTTAACATTTATCCTTCTCTCTTCTTTATCATTGTGTTCCTCCCACACCCTCCTCAATGCATCAGGGACAACTCTCTGTAGAACACATTTTTCATTTTCAGCATCATAAACCCATGCCATGAAAACTTGTAGTAAATTAGTTTCAGGGACAATATAAGTGATGCTCTAAAGTTTTGTCAGTTGGCATTGGCTGTTCTAGTAAAGACTGCTGAACCAACTTCTCCTACCTTCCTTTAGCTCTTAAGGTCCTTTTTTGTTTGTTTGTTTGTTTGTTTGTTTAGTCATCTGAAGCCACCCCCTTCTTGCAGTGGGCGAGGGAGGTTTGGCCGTGCTACAGAAACTCTTGGAGATTTTTCTAAATTAAACAAATGCAGTGCTTCCTTTAAATGATAACTCTTAACAGAGTTTTTACTTCTTTAATTGCACTGTCATTTCTCTCACCGCTAGTCAAAATCCTTGTGACAAAATTCTCTGGCAAAGGTTCTACATGTTGTGTCAAAATAACTGTGAACACAGAACATGGTGATGATCATTTCCTGGTAGATCAGTGAATCTACTACACATCGATGATGAATTGATCACCCCAAACCGAACCCATTCACATCACGGATTGTTAGTAATAAAGTAAACAGAGACTCTTGAACTAAAATATGGCTTCTCTGCTGGGAATACCGGATGGGATGTCAGGTAAGCATTAAAGCTTCCGTGAATGGGGACGGAGAATTTGTCTTCAGACTGTTAGCGTTTTGTGGGAACTATATTTATGTTTTCACAAATGATATGACAATATTCACTAAGGATCTGGGAATAGTTTTAAGGAGAATGTCCACAGGTGATCTTTAAACAGCACACCTATGAAAGACTTGTGTAATAAGCATAAGCCGTTAATTGTTACCCTTCTGCCTCAACTGTCTCTGGACGGTTTCCTGGAGCCCACGTGGACAGAGGCCGCTTTGGTGACTAGGTTTGCACACCGGGTGGGCAACAAGGACCCAAAGAATGTGTTTTGCTCAAGAGGGTCGATTTAAAGAAAATAGTATATGATTTCTCTTCTTTGTTCTGATTTCTAAAACAACCAACGACTTGTTTTTAAAAGAGCCTTTGAGCAAGAGATTCAGAAGGAGGAAACTGAGAAAGTTTTGTAAGCCCGATCTAAAAAGAAAAAGAAAAAATACCTAGCTCTTTGATCTCCTTGGCATTGTTATTACAGTCTTAAAATAACCGCCACCCCCCTGGTCGGAAAAGAAAAACCTTACGGATTAAGTAACTATTTATCTCATGAGGATAATTACTTGTTTGACCTGAAGTCATTCATTCCCGAAACCACCAAGTTAAATTGTTGAGATGTTTTTTAAAGCCACAGCTTTTGGGCTATATTGCCTAGTGAACAAAAGCCTGACCCAGATGACCAGCAAGTGCCGAAAGGGTCTGAGCATCACTTCGTGAAGTCTAAAGCTTGAGAAGACGCCTAGGGTTTGAGAGGGAGAAAGAAAGCTTTCCATCAGATACATATGTAAAGAGGTACTTAATGACTGAATCCACAGGTGGCTGGGTAGGCAGGGGAAGGGGAAACTAGTCTGCCACCTCTTCCCATAACTCTTGCTGAGCAAGGTGGCCACAACCATCCGGGCAGAAGTTAACCCCAGCGGCCAAGGTGCAGATTAATGAAATGGTTGCGGCTTCCCCTAGTGGTGTGGCCGCAGTGCTGTCCCTAGGAACCTATTCATTTCCCTTCAATAATACTTCCGGCCCTTTTCTGGACCTCATTGGCTCAGAATTATATCTGCATTCTGGGGTCAGCAGGCTTTCTCCACCAACGTCGGTCCAAACGCACTGCCTCAAGGTTGACACCGCCCTAGACTAGGCGTGACCGGGAGAGGACGGTGCCCGCAGTGCGGGCCGGGCGCGGAAGCTGGTGGGGCTCCTCCAGTGCGGGAGGCTGGCGAGGACTCCAAACGGTCAAGCGGTGGAGGGCCTCACCCTGATGGTGGGAATTTAGGCATGTGGCGTGTGGCAGTTACCTCCGGGCGGCCTCGGGGAGGCCCCGGTGAGCCACTACGGTCAACGGGAGGCCGGGGTTCGGGGCTTGCTGGCCCGCCCGCCGGTCACCCAGGGGCCTTGGGAACAGGGAAATGCGCGCGCCGAGGCGGTGGCGGCCTCGCCGCTTTCAGTTTTCATTGAGGCTGCTGGTTACTGTTTAACATCCCCACCCACGTTTCAGTTTGTTTAGTAAATCGATCGTTCGGTGAGAGTCAGGCCGCTGCCTTGTCGCCATTGAGCAAAACTAATATCCTTCAGCATACGGTCAAAAGTCTTTGCTAGAGATCAAGACAAACAAACAAACAAACAAACCACAAAATCCTTAAGCCTCCTCTCCCAGCTCCCCCCCAGCCCCACCCACACCTCCCACCTCCGCGCTTTCAGCCAACTTCCCAGGCTCGGAAAAGTGCGGCACGGGACGCCGCTGCTGGGGTGGGTGGGGGGAACGTGCCGCCGGGAGATGCGGCGGCTGCGGCGCAGCTGACTGCGACGCGGGAGCTCCGGGAGCGCCTCCGCGCAGGTAAGTTTCTCTGCCCGCGCCGCGCGCGCCGGGGGCCGAGCCCGAGTCCACCGCCCCCGGCCGGTGTCGGGCGGGAGGAGTCTCGGGGCCCCTCGGGCTGCTGAAGGAGGGGCGCCCGCCCACCCGCCCGCCCGCGAGCGGCTGAGCCTTGGGATTCCTACGCTAGGCAGGGATGAAAGGAGATACCTCGAGGCCTCCCCCAGCCTGCGGTGGAGGGAAGAAGAAAGGGTTGCAGGAGAGGCGGTGGGGGGCACGCGCAAGCCGCTCACCCAGAAAAAGTAAAAGAAAAGTTGGATTTGTTTGGGAGACAAAGCTTTGGTGTCGTCGGCGGGTCACATGGTTGCCAGGGCTCCGGGGGGCTTCGGTGGAGTTTTGTTTTTGTTTCCCCCCCCCCCCCACCTTGGCCTGGGGCAAGGCCAGGGCAAATGGATATCTACAGGCCCCTGAGGTTTGTGGGGAGGTGCTTGGTCCTGGAGCATCATCCCAACGCCTTGCTCCAGTCTTACTCAGTTCTCCCATAGAGACGTTTTGGGAGTGGGCATCTTCCGGTGAGGCTGCTGGGAGATTATATGGGAAACATACATATATAGTTGTATCTATAACTATAGATCTAACTATAGATAATCTATAGATCTATAGATCTAACTATAGATAATCTATAGATCTAACTATAGATAATCTATAGATCTAACTATAGATAATCTATAGATCTATAGTTATAGTTATCTGTAATATATATCAATAGTTGTAGTTAATATCTATCTATAACTATAGATACGTATAACTATATATGTACATGAATATATAAAATTCTATCTAAACCAATTTTGCTTCCTTTGGGCAGAGATCCCTTGCAAGCTTGTTTGAACACTGGGCCATTTGAGTGTTTCCGTGTCTAAGGAGAATAAGCCAGCACGTGATGTCATCTTTGAATTGAATATAGTATGTGCTTCATACCTGATGAGCCGGTTACTAAGGCTTGCTCAAAAAAGTCCAAGGACCCCTCTCCAACCTGCAGTCTTCAGTAAACTTTCATTTGACAACAAGGGCTGGAGAGCACAGAATACAGAAGCTCTAAACCTAAAGGGTTGTCCTGAAAGCTTACCACCTCATAGATAGCAACATTTCCTGGTTTTGCTCTGTTCCTTTTCCCACTTTTCCATCCGTTTTATCTGTATCTTCTCCCTCTTCACAAACATTTACTCCTCATTAAAATATTCTTCCTCTCCTGCTATCCCTACTTTTACATAATAATCCCACAGTTCCCACCCTCTCACCACACCTTTCTCTGTTTTTCCTCTTTTGTGGACACATCATCAAGCCACCTGATATATTATTCTGTGTTGAAGTCAGTGGCCCAGTAGGGTTGGCTCCTCCCTGGGGGAAGAGGAGACAGAGGTGTGAGTGTTGCTGAACTACTCCGTTTTCTCTTTTCAACGTGGAGAAGAGGGGTTCTTGGCTGGCTCTGTTGGTGGAGCATGTGACTCTTGGTCTTGAGGGTCCTGAGTTCCATCCCCTCATTGGGTGTAAAGATTACTTTAAAAAAAAAAAAAAACTGGAATGGAAATTGAGAGCCATTGTTCTCTTTCCATTTCTCCTAAGCTCCATTTATGGGCCTACAAATATGTAATTTTTCTCAACATGCTTTAGGAGGGTAGTACAATGCTTAAAGTACTATATGGGTCTATTAAGATCTTTTAAGCCTTTTACTCTGTAGTTGTTATCTAAGCATATGGGACAGTGCAAATTTTGGGGGGATTGCTAAGCTTTTTTTTTTAATACCCTCATGCAAATAATTTTGGTTTTGAGTGCCCCATTTCTTTGAAATTTTTTGTTATTTCTGTGAATTCTGAAAATAGTACTTGCTTATAAAGCAACATGAATATTATAGTAAAATATAAAGTGAACCCCCTTCCCTATTCCACTTCATATGTGTAACTGCCATTGATAGTTGGGTTTGTGTCCCTTCATGTGTGTGACCACAGGAATTTTTCTTTCATTATTGCAAAAGATTGGCTAATGGCTCATATCAATATCATACCAGTGTTTTGAAGTTTATTTTTCAGTTAATATTTATCAAATATTTCTCTGTCAATATATGAAGATTCTTCTTTTCTTAATGTATCGACCCAGTGTAGCCAGCCACCATATCCCAGAATATTCACTTGGTCGTAGGGTTGTTCACTGCACAGGGGTGACCAGCTAAGGGGAAGTGAGGACTGAAACCTTGATCTTACAAATAGTGATGCAGTGAATGTCTGTGTACATTATCTTTGCAAGGGTACTGCAGAAGATTTATTCTGAGAAGAGAATTGCTGGCTCTAGGGGGATGTTCACTTCAAATTCAATAGATATTGCAAGGAAACTTCTTAAGTACCCACAGCGTATTTGCTGTGCTCTTGCCAACACTGGATAATATCAGTGTGTGTTTAAAATGTTGCCAATCTGATAGAAAAATTGATTTCTCCTTGCTGGAGTTTTATAATTTGGAAATTATATAAACCAGTCTTGGAACATCTGACTTGGAGAGCTTGAGAATTTTGTTTTAAAAATATAAGAAAGTAGAAAAGGACTTGACTGCATTTCAAAATACCATCTCATTTTGAGCTTGTAAATGATACCACTGCATTTGCTACTATCTTTCCATTTACTAAATGGCTAGAGATGCTGATACATGGTAAGTGAGAATTCCTGGGTCACAAACATGTGGCTCTGGTGTGCCTTGTAGTTGCTGTTGGGATTTTTGGCTCTTGACTTACATGTTTGCCACCTTCGTTAAAGAGGTTTCACACTCCTGGGAATGAAAGCTCAATTTTAGACGAGATATCATAGCTTTAGATCCTTAAGCTATAGATGCAAACAAAATAACCAGATGTGCAATGATACCTTCAGGTAGAATCCGTTCTGTTCGCTCTCCACATAGGAACTGTCACCTGCTAATATTGATCAGCTCATACACAGACACAAGGAGTGTTTCAAAAATGGCTTACTCTTACAGCTGGACAACTTGTTTAGGAATATCAAATATATATATAATATATACTTATATGTATGTGTAATATACATATTTAGCTAATACTGAATTCTTAGTATGTGCTATAAACTATTCTAAGTTATTTATATGCATTTTTTTTCTTTCTCGTATATTCTTTAAACAAATTTCTGTAGTTCATACTAATATTGTCCCCATTTTCAAATGGGAAAAATGAAGCACAGAGACATTTAAAAACTCCGCTAAAGTTACACATGTCCAGGTGATAAAACTGGGGATTCAAATCCAGTCTCCATGGCTCTAGGCCATGAGAGTAACAATGGCTGCTCTACGGGGTCATCGGGTTGCTCACTGCACAGGGATGACCAACTGAAGGGGACGTGAGCACTGAAACCTTGATCCCACCCTGCAGGCCAAACTATGTTCCTTTGCTTTCATCTGAGTGTTACCTAGGGAAGGTACTTTTCTGAGTCACAAGTCTGTAAGGGCTCACAGAAACCCTCCTCCTGATGTATTGGGAGCTGTATGTATACAGATGTGCTTGTGAAACTAAGTGCCTTTGTAACTCAATACTGTTGTGCCCATTCATTATGGATACACCTTCAAGAACAGATCTGCCCTATTGCCTATACTTCTTGTATTTAATACATAATGGCACAGTATGATCTCTGCATGGGAGAGTTAGCTCATAGCCTCTGATGTTGTGTTGCCATGAAAACCATTGGTTTTATCAAGATGGTTTTCTGGAAAATGCATAAGGAGTTCATTGTCTTTTTCTTTTTTTGTGATTTTTCTTAACATTTTGATGGACATGAAGGTCTTTGAGGATGACCAACTCACGGCATATAAGCCAAGAAAGAAGGCTTTGTTTCATGTAGAGAGGTTTTTATTCCTGCCCTACCATTTACTAATAGGGGAGTAGGGAGGAGGGGACGTGGGCAAGTCCATCTTTTTCATTTTTGAAGTGTATGGGATTATAATACCTATCTTATAGAATTGGTATACTGATTATATATGTTAATACATGAAAACATTTAGAACAATGATTTGGCATACATTAAGTACCCACTATGTATTCTGTGTTGCTGCTGTTGTTTTCATAGAATGAGATAATGCATCTAAAACACTACTTGATTTACAGTAAGTTGTTAATAAGTGTCACCTGTTTTTATTGACCTTCTCTCTAGAGAAATTCTATTTGCATACACAAACAAATTACGTATGTCTTCAAGAGTTTATAGAGCCCTAGAGACCTGGGTAAGCCCTCTAATAGGCCTCAGAGATACAATGATGAGTAAGGTAGACATAGTTCCTGACTTCATGGTGCTTTTAGCTAAACAGGGTACAGGGATTGCCCTGAGTATGTTCAGTGATTAGAGCATGGAGTTTGGATCATTAAGATCTGTGTGCAAATCTGTTTTGCTCTCTGCCAGCTTTGTATCCCTGAGTAAGTTACTTAATGTTTCTGTGCCTGAGTTTAAAAAGTTGTAACATGAGAATAGTCGTTACTCTCAAAGTATATGGGTATTAATGCTTGTATTATTTATACCAAGCATTTCATTTTTTGAAAGTTTGATACTTTCTCTATACTCTATTTCAGTATAGCAGAATCACAGTTATATATGATAGCAAAAAGTCAACATAAGCATCTAGGCATTGTGTCCTCATCTCATTTATTTTTTTTTAATATTTTTAAAAAAATTTTTTTACATTGATTTATTTTTGAGAAACAGAGTGAGACAAAGCGTGAGCAGGGGAGGGGCAGAGAGAGAAGGAGACACAGAATCTGAAGTAGGCTCCAGTGTCAGAGCAAGCGGTTAGCACAGAGCCTGATGCGGGGCTCAAACTCACAAACTGTGAGGTTATGACCTGAGCCGAAGTCGGACGCTCAACCGACTGAGCCACCCAGGCGTCCCATGTCCTCATCTCATTTAAAAGTATTAGCTAATAACATCATCTGGGCCCAGTAACTTAGTAATTTTTAATATTTTGAATCTTTGAGTATTGTTCCTCTAGGCTCACATACTGTGTTGTGTTTTTCTCATGCTCTTAGCATACTTAAGATTATGACATCTGTCCCACTATTTGTTTGTTTGTTTTGCATTTTCTTGTTTCAGACATCGTGGCTATAGGTTGCACATGAAGTTGATATATGTTAATTTAGCAGGCATTAAGTTATACACACCATACTAGGTGCCTGGAATACAAATATAAATAAAGTAGTGTCCCTGCCCTCAAACACAAATAATCTGCTTGGAAGACAAATACATAGAATCATCAATAGTGTAAGGTGACAACTATTCCATTAGTATAATGGGTAGAAGTACCATGGAAAATGGAAACACAAAGGATACATTTAGCCTGACTAACCTGGAGAGGAGTTAATGATTCTCTGGTTAGAAGTTGTTGAGTAGGGAAGAATCAGAAAGGTGTTTGGGACAGAGGAGATTACAGTTGGAACAGGTGGTATGGCAGGGATGACGTGAAGAAGGCACACAGGCCAGATTGTGACTGGGTGCCAAAGAGTTGGGCTCTGTCCTCTAGGCATTGAAGGGCCATCAAAAGTATGTAAGTAGGTTGGATTATTAAAGTTCACCCTCTTTTTTTTTTTTTCCCTTAAGATTGACTGGAAGCATTTGAGTCAGATTGTTAGGTACTTAGGAGAGGACTGTCTCCCTACGTTAGGCTAATTTTCAGCAAAATAATGATTATTTCTAACCTGAATTTTTGCACAACCATTTTCCCTTCCTAGTCTTACCAGCCTCCAGTCAGTTTCCCAAGTAGCAGTTAGACAGATGTAGAGAATACCGATTGGATCATTGTTTTATTTTGTTTTGTGTTTTCCTTTCATTTAAAATTCTTTTAACATTCATTCATTTTTGAGAGAGAGAGAGAGAGAGAGAGAGAGAGAGAAACAGAGAGAGAGAGAAACGAGCAGAGGAGAGGCAGAGAGAGAGGGAGACACAGAATCCAAAGCAGGCTCCAGGCTCTGAGCTGTCAGCACAGAGCCTGATGCGGGGCTCAGTCACTAACTGTGAGATCATGACCTGAGCCGAAGTTGAAGTCGGAAGCTCAAGTGACTGAGCCACTCCGACGCCCCGTGTTTCCCTTCATTTAAAACAATCTGTTAACTTCTTAATGCCCTTAGCATGAAGCGCTATGTGACTTGGTCCATGATTTGCAATTAAAACTTCACTTCTCTTTTCTTGAGATCCCTTACTTTCCTTCGGCTGGAATAGATGTCTTAGTTCCTCAAATGTACCATGCTCTGTGCCTTCAGGGTGCTGCTTCTATTCTTTGGCACTCTTAGCCACCATCACCATCATTTTTCCCTCAGCATTTTAGCCAGGTTCCACTTATCTTGTAGGTCGGTGCTTAAAAAAACACCTTCAAAATCTTTCCTGACTCCTGATCCAATACATCAACTTCCTTGGATCTTGCTCCCTCCCTGACGTGATGCTTACCAACTTTATCACACATCGTGTTTAGATATTTGATGATCATTCTTCCAGACCAATTGTTGGGCCTCTGAGGGCAGGAACCGTATTGCTCTTGCCCACTTCTTTAGTTGGGCATTTAGCTAAAGCTTAATGAGTATGTACTCACTGAATGAAATAACAATAAGGGAGGAGGAAGTTGAAATACCAAGAATAGAATTAAAATTTTTGTTAGAAACCTGATTTTTCAGCACTATATTCTCTATTGGGGATTAAGCAATGACTGGAAATGATTCTCTCCTAAGTTTTTCATGTCTGGTTGGGGATATGAATAAAAACACTATTACTGTGATAAGTGCAAATATAGAGTACTGGAGAAGGATTACAGAAACCTACCAGAAAGCCCACTAACTTTTCCTGGAGTAGGTTGCACAAGAGATGACATAGTAATCCTTTATCTTTAAGTTAAGAGGGATATAATCTCTTGATATTGAGATATAATTACATTGAGATAATTATATTGAGATAGAACTTCCATTGAGTAAAATCCATCCTTTTCAGTGAGTTTTGACCGATGTATGCAATCGTGCAATCACTACCACAATGCAGATGTAGAACATTTCTGTACCCACTTTACCCCAAATTCCTTCATGCCCTTTAGCAGACAGCCCCTTCCATCTCTCCACAGCAACCAATGATGTAATTTCTATCTCCAGTGTTGCCTTTTCCAGAATAATATATAAATAGAATAGTGTAGGGGCACCTGGGTGGCCCAGTCAGTTGAGTGTCCAACTCTTGATTTCTACTCAGGTCATGATCCCAGGGTCGTGGGATTGAGCCCTGGGTTGGGCTCTACACTGAGTATGGAGTGTGCTTAAGATTCTCTCTCTCTCTCCCTCTGCCGCTCGTGCCCCCCCACCTCAGATAAAAAAAAAAATTGAAAATAATAAAAAAGTAAAATAGTGTAGTAGTGTATAGCCTTTTGTGTCCTGCTTTTTTTCATTTAGCATAATAATTTTGAGATTCTGTCATGTTGTATGTATCAGCTTATTTATTCCTTTAAAAAAACCAGATATATGAGGTACAATTGACATATAATAAGCTGCATATATTTAAAGTGAACAATTTAAAAAGTTTTGACGTATGTATATACCAGTGAAGCAATCACAATAAAGGTAGTGAATGTAGCCAACACCTGAAAGGTTTTTTCAGGGTCCTTTATAAACCCTACGTCCCGCTCCTACCTCAGATAACTACTGATCTACTTTCTGCCCTTGCAAATTAGTTTGCATTTTCTAGAATTTTATATCCATGGGATCACACAGTATTCTTTTGTGTCTGACTTCTTTAACTCAGCATAATTCTTTTAAGATTCATTCATTCTGTTGCATCTCTCAATTCTTGTTTATTTGTTTGCTAAATAGCACTGTTTACATTGACCCGTTGATGACCATTTGAATTGTTTCATTTCTGTTTCAGTTTTGGCTTTTGCAAGTAAAGCTGTTATGAACATTCCTGAACAAAGTTGTTGTGTGAACATATCCTTCCCTTTATTTTGTATACAGTTGACCCTTGAAAACATGGGTTTGAACTGCACAGACCCACTTATACGTGGTACTTTGAATATATTTTCTCTTCCTTATGATTTTCTCAATAACATTTTCTTTTTTCTAGCTTACTGTATTGTAAGAATACAGTATATAATACATATAATATACAAACTGTGTGTTAATCGACTGTTTATGCTATTTGTAAGGCTTCCAGTTAACAGTAGGCTGTTAGTAGTTAAGGTTTGGGGAAGTAAAAAGTCCTATGTGGAGTTTCAACTGCATTTGTGTGGGGGGGGGGCGGGGGGGGCGGTCAGTGTCCCTAACCTCTGTTGTTCAAAGGTCAACTGTAATTACTTAGAAGTATAATGGCTAGGGGCGCCTGGGTGGCTCAGTCGGTTAAGCATCTGACTTCGGCTCAGGTCCTGCTCTAACAGTACGTGAGTTCCAGCCCCACATCGGGCTCTGTGCTGACAGCTCAGATTCTGTGTCTCTCTCTCACTCTGCCCCTCCCCCACTCGTGCTCTGTCTCTCTCTCTCTCTCTCTCTCTCTCTCTCTCTCAAGAATAAATAACATTAAAATAAATGAATGAATGAAAGAATGAATGAAGTATAATGGATGGATCATATAGAAGAGACTGTCAAACTGGTTTCCTGAGTAATTGTACCAATTGATGTTCCCACCAGTAGTTCTAGTTTCTTTGCATTCTTGCCAACACTTGGTATGCCCAGTCTTTTAATTTTAGACATTCTAAAAGATACGCAATGAGATCTCATTGTGGTTTCAATTTGCATTTTCCTAATGATGAATGTATCTGAGCATCTTTTCATGAGCTTATGTATGTGCATGTACTTTGATGAAGTTTTGTTCAATACCTATGCATCTCCCTACACCTTTTAAAATTTGAGTTGTCTTCTTATTATCAAGTTGTAAGAGTTCTGTATATTTTATAGCTACAAGTCCTTTATCAGATATGTTTCAAGTATTCTTTCCCATATCAATTTATGTTTTGTACAAGGGGTACAATTTGACCAAGAGATGAAGAAAATAAATGATAATAAATAAATGATAAACGATAAGAATAATGTGCAAGTGAAAAAAATATAGCTAGTTTTATGGTTTTATGAGGCTCCAATGTATAGTAAAGCAGGAGAAGGTGGTAGAAAGTGATTTTACAAAAATAGGAAGAGGCTTGAAAATAGACACTTTTTTATGTCATGTATGGAACTTAGACTGTCTTTTTTTTGTGTGAGCACCAATATTAATAAATACCAGTATAATAACAATAATTATACTAATATGTGACCTTTACAGTTTATGGAATTCTTTTATATGCACAGTTTATAGTGTTTTCCCCTACATTATTTTATTTAACTCCTCTGACAGCCATGGGAAGACAAAGACTTGGAGGTGTGTGTAGTTGATGTCAAATATAAATTTTTGGATTTTGAGCCAATTCTTTTTAGCTAATGTCTGTGTGTGTGTGTGTGTGTGTGTGTGTGTGTGTGTGTGTGAGAGAGAGAGAGAGAGAGAGAGAGAGAGAGAGAGAGAGAGTTTAATGTGTGAGGCAAGAATGACGCTTGGGTTGGTCGCAATGGCTCAAGAGTACACTTTCCCAGTGGGAGAGAGGGCAGTGTCCTACTGAGCTCTGGGAGAGGGTATAGTAGACCCTAGTAAAGGTTGGGGAGTATAGTTATACTTTGAAAATGACAATTCACAGTTAATGTAGAAATGTTTTACAAAAATTCCAGAATCTCAGAGGATTTTCTAGACTCTGTGATTTTTCTTTTAATTTTCCTTTATTTGTAAACTGATTCTAGGTGAATAAAGTAAAACTGTATGTATTTGTTAGTTAATTTGCTAAGGAAACATATAGTGTGACCTAGTTTTTTATTTTTTAAATTTTATTATTTTTTTTAGTTTGGGGAAGTTCAAAGATAATGGGAAGTTTTTAAATATCATCTGTATATTTTGGTTGAGTATATTCTGTCTCCATTGTCCTGTCCAGGGCCCTGACTTCTTTTCCCATACCAATCACATGTACCACTTGTCAGCTTCAGAAACAGGAAAAAAATTACATGCTGAACAATCTCACAATTTAGGATTTCTCTCTCCTTCTTTCTCCCTAACTCCCTTCCTTCCTTCCTTCCTTCATTTTTCTTTCTTTTCTCTCTTGGAAGTTTTGGCATTTCCCCATTTGCTCCGTTTTTTGCAAGTTTCATCCATTTCTAACTCCTGTGGGTTCTTTTCATGGTAAAGAAATAACAGGATGGTAAGCCAGAGTAACTGAAATACTCATATTCTCAAGTGAGGGATTTATTCATATTCAAAATACTCTCTTACCAAGAATGTAAAAGTGAATTAAAATTGATTATGTTTAATGTGTCCATACATATTGTTGTATATTACCTGTATATCTTTTGTGTAATCATTCCAAATTCACTTTAAGAAATGCTCTAGTGCTGTGTAGTATGTCTATGCAGATTTAGCATGGGACTGCAGTTTTCTCACAGATTAACCTGGAATGCCAGAGTGTCTTTTAAAGTATATTTGCAAAATCCTTCTCATCAAGTGTATACTACTTAGATAGTTTGGGGCATTGGAAAGACTATGCAGGCTTTGGAGTCAATTAGACTTAATTCAAAGCTGTAGGGCTTTGGGCATGTTAGCCAACTGACCAGAGCCCCACCTTCCTCATGGGCACAGTGTGTTGTTAGAGTTAAATGAGGAACTCCTGACTGGCTCAATAGGTAGAACATGGGATTCTTGATCTCGGGATCATGAGTTCAAGCCCCACTTTGGGTGTAGAGCCTACTAAAAAAAGAAAAAAAAAGTTAAATGAGATAGCATTTAAAGAGTTCAGTATAGAGTCAGACACAAGGCATATAATGAGATTGCTTCATAGTTTGCATCCTCTTTCTATCAAATTAATATTTCTATATATTTATCCCTATTTCTGTAGGTTTTATATACATACATATAAATATAAACACGTATACACATACTTATTACCATCATTAATCACTAGGACTAGTTAACATTTATTAAACACTTTCTGTGTGCTGGGCACTAAGTGCCTCACATAAATCATTTAAGCTTTACACTAACACCATAAGATATAAACTATTATTATCTCCATTGTGCAGATGAGGAAACTGAGGCAAAGAGGTAAATACCTGGTTGAGACTGCACAGCCAGGGGTGTTAGGGGTGAACCAAGGCCATTCAACACCAGAGCTCAATTCCTTTTTCTTTTTTTTTTCCAACGTTTTTTATTTATTTTTGGGACAGAGAGAGACAGAGCATGAACGGGGGAGGGGCAGAGAGAGAGGGAGACACAGAATCGGAAACAGGCTCCAGGCTCCGAGCCATCAGCCCAGAGCCTGACGCGGGGCTCGAACTCACAGACCGCGAGATCGTGACCTGGCTGAAGTCGGACGCTTAACCGACTGCGCCACCCAGGCGCCCCTCAATTCCTTTTTCTAATAGAGTTGTTATTCAATTAATCTCATCTCAGTTTTCACAGTATCTTTTAAGTCTAAATGAAAGAAGTTAATTTTATTTTCCTTATGTTTTGGAAATAATTATCATTATTTATATGATGCATGTAAATGATTTTAATGGACTCATTTGATCATCTATCAAGTTAAAGTAACTTATCTGATACTTCATATATAAACAAATAGCATGGTGGATTGACGTCTGAGACAGAATAGATTGTAAAACACTGAATTTAATAAATTAATTTCGGGGCGCCTGGGTGGCTTGGTCGGTTAAGCGTCCGACTTCGGCTCAGGTCATGATCTCACGGTCTGTGAGTTCGAGCCCCGCGTCGGGCTCTGTGCTGACAGCCCAGAGCCTGGAGCCTGTTTCAGATTCTGTGTCTCCCTCTCTCTCTGCTCCTCCCCTGTTCATGCTCTGTCTCTCTCTGTCTCAAAAATAAATAAACGTTAAAAAAAAATAAAAAAAAAATAAATTAATTTCAATTAAAATTAGCTTTTAATTGAAACTAATTTATTTAAAAAAATTTTTAATGTATATTTATTTTTGAGAGACATAGAGACAGAATGTGAGTGGGTTAGGAGCAGAGAGAGAGGGAGACACAGTATCCAAAGCAGGCTCCAGGGTCTGAGCCATCAGCACAGAGCCTGATGCGGACCTCGAACTCACGAGCTGTGAGATCATGACCTGAGCCCAAGTCGGACGCTCAACCGACTGAGGCACCCAGGTGCCCTGAAACTAATTTATTAAATCAAGAATAACAATTATAATAGCACATATTTGATGAAATAAAACGTGACGCTTATGGTATTGACTAAGAATTTTAACTAGTTTTTGAGAGGGTGCAATCGGGGGTGGGGTGGGGAGGAGCAGAGAGATGGGGACAGAGGATCTGAAGTGGGCTTTGTGCTGACAGCAGCAAGCCTGATGTGGGGCTTAAACTCATGAACCACAAGATCATGACCTGAACTGAAGTTGGATGCTCAACTGACTAAGCCACCCAAGGGTCCCTGTTGAAAAGTTTCTTAGGTCTTGATTATTTGTTAAAGAAACTTCTTAGGAAGCAAGACTTACAATTTAGAACACCTAGAGTGTTTTAAAAGATGATTTTCCTTTCTTAGTTTAGTTGATAAACTTCTTTCTGGACAAAGAATTCTGCTACCTGAAATTATCTTCGTTATAGGTATGTCAAATAAGAAATCTAAAGATATTTATACCTAGCATATGTAGTATATATTGAAGTACTTTCTGTTACCACGTGACTTATGAATTTTAATGGTCATATTTTTCTTCTATTTATGCACTGATTCCCAGAAAGTTGAATCTTACTACAACTTGCAAAGTAATTGTTATCTAAGTAGAGAGTATTTTTGATATATGTCCTCAAACTGCATGAAACACTTAAATATTAATGGAGAACAAACAATATGCATGAGTAACATACTTCTCTTATTTAAGCCTAGAACAATTTTAATAACATTGCCATTTTCTACCTATAGAACACACATATTTTTTCTTATGAGTCTGAAACATGACATTTCATTTTGTGAAACTGAATTGATAACTTGTATATTTGAAACCAGTAGCTATGATAAAAATGTATCCTTCATTAATAAGTGTTATAATTTGGGGCACCTGAGTGGCTCAATCCATTAAGCAGCCGACTTCGGCTCAGGTCAAGATCTCACAGCTCCTGAGTTCGAGCCCCACGTCAGGCTGTGTGCTGACAGCTCAGAACCTGGACCCTGCTTCAGATTCTGTGTCTCCCTCTCTCTCTCTCAGCCCCACCCCCACTCATACTTTGTTTCTCTCTCTCTCTCTGTCAAAAATAAATAAAACATTAGAAAAAATTTTTTAAAAGCGTTGTAATTCAATTAAGCAAGAGTTTTTGAGTGAGTATTATGTGCAAAACATATAGTGGCTTAAGTGATATAAGGAATAAATAGAATTCCTAGAGTTTAAGAATTACCAAAATAGTTGGAGAAATAAATACAAAAATAATTCTCATTCAAGTTGGCTTGTGGTAAATGTTGTAATATATAAATCACTTATTCCTGGATACTGACATATATATATGTAATAAATGAATTATATGAATCCATTTTTATACAAATATATACACCAAAGAGACTGCATAGTTCCTCTTGTTGATATAGTGTATGCCAGATATAAGGAAAGTATCCAGAGCTTATCTCAAAAATATTTTTTTTTTCTACTTGAAGAAAACTAATGAATAAAATCTTTTTTTAACGTACGTGTTTTAGTATGCTGGGGCTGCCATAACAAAATGCCACAGGCTGGGTGTTTTGAAAACAGAAATTTATTTTCTTGCAGCTTTGGGGCCTAGATGTCCAGGATCAAGGTGTTGGCAGATCTGGTTTCTTCTGAGTCCTCTCCCCTTAGCTTATAGATGGCCATCTTCTTGTGTCTTGGTGTTACTTTTGTGAGTGTCTGTATCCTAGTCTTCTCTTATAACTACACCAGTTTTATGTTTTGGCTCACCCATATGATCTCCTTTTACCTTGATTGCTCTTTAAAGACCCTATCTCTAACTATAGTTGTATTTTGAGGTACTGGGGGTTAGGTTTGGGGCCTAGGGTGGGGGGGGGCACAATTCATCACATAACATCAGGGTAACCATAAGGTGAGTTAGCTTTATCACAGTCTTATACATTCAAATCTTCCTTATGGAAATGCATACATTTGTTTTAGACTATAAATTAAATCAGCTCAGTCCAAAACCAAAACCATTTGTGTTGACATCTAGAAGGCCTTCTTCTCTCTTAACACTCACCTCCTATACATACCTCTGTCATTATTGCCTTCATGCATCTTCCCTTTTGACCAGTCTGTCCATTTGGGACAAATGGTAAACGTTGATGTGGCTTGTGGATACCATCTAGAATCACTGAATAATACATAGAAGGATGACTCTTCTATGAATAATCTGGACTATAAATAATAAGTCTGTTTTTTTAAAAATATTTCTATATGCTCTATATGTACATATTTCTATTTCCCATGTTGGCCTTTGAGTAAATGAGGTAATGTTTTGATTAGCAGTGGAGGGAAATTCTGTAGGTATGTATATTTGCATCCCTGAGACTACGAGAAGTTAAAGAGCTATGCCCAGTTAAGCTGAACTCCAAAATAGGGTAGGTACTGTGTTTGCATTTTGGGTAAAACATTTTAAATATGTCTTTCTTTCAGATTTCACCCTCTACTGTGTCCAAGGCCTCATGTGTGTAAGACATGCATACCTCATTTTAATTTAGAAGTGCTGAGTTTAAGAAGTGTTGGATGTACAAAGGAATATATGAAATAATTCAAGGATTGCTAAACTGTTTAATTCATGAATTAATGGGAAAGAGACATACAGCAGAGCACCACTGATGCTGATGGCAAAAGCGCAAAAATGCCAGACCAGTTCTGAGGGACACTGTCCATGGCTGCGTCCTCTCTTCCCTAGTTGAGAGAGATAAACAATTCACAAGGCCTCTAAGGTACAAAGGGCAGTGTCTGTATTTGAAGTTATGCATTAAACAGATTGTTTCAGTTTCTCAGGTAGAATCGTAACAACTCAGGTCACAGTAAAAGCTCCAGGATTCATTCTCACAAACACTTTCGTTTTACTAACAATATAATTGCAAATTACGGGCCTTTGGAGCAGTGTGCTCACTCCAATGGGTCTGTTCTCAAATCTTAGAAGATTGGTCGCATTATGTCTTTAGCCATCTTGCAATAAATATCCTAGGAACAGTAGTTCACTGATTTAGAGAAAATGATCAGTCTTGGTATGGGGTGGTCTGTGTAAAGCATTTAAGAAAGAGGGAATTAGACAGTAGACTAAGCTACTGAGTGACCCTTGACAAGTTATTTAACTTGTTTGTGCTTTAGTTTGCCTGTCTCTAATCTAAAGGATTACTACCTACTTTCAGAGCGTTCCTGAAAAACTTAAATTGGACAACATATATAAGACACCACCCAGCACCATTTTCTAGTACTTGGCAGTTTCTTAATAAATGGAAATATCCTTTCTTTTCATCTTCATGATTCCTCTCCATCCTTCCTGTTACGGTGCCAGAAGTAGATATTTTTAAAAAGAACCCTCTAAATTTTTCGCTTAAACCATAAGCCAGGAGTTATCCTGAATTTCTGTTTTTTCCTTACACACCTGGTCTAATTTGTTAGCAAGTCAGAGACCTGCCAATATTACCTCCAAACGAGCCTCGCAATTTCCACTTACTCTCCCCTCTCTGCTGCCGTGTCATCCAAGCCACAGTAATCGCATAGCTGGGCAACTCCAGCTGTCTTGTTAACCGCTCTCTCAGTTTCCATGTTGTTCCCTGCAAGGGTGATCTTAAAACATAAATAAGAACCTATCCTCCCCTTGCCAAAACCTATCCAATTGGTTGTCCATTGTGCCAGGAATAAAGTCCAGACAATGTCGTGGCCTCTGAGGCATTTGACATTCTGCCTTCCTGTGGCCACTCTCTTACCTCTGGCCATATCCAGCTTTAATCAGTTCTCAAAAAGTCTAACTTTGCCCTTTTCATGCAAAACACCCTCCAAACTCACCCCCACCTCTCACACATAAACATGACCTGAATATCTTCATCCTTCCCGTCTCATTTAGATATCACCTTCATAGAGAGGGTGCCAGGAGTTTCCTCTGATTTGTGCCTTCTTCCATACTTATTGTTTGCAGATAATCACATCGGCCCAGCTGGCTGGGAGGTCTCAGCAGCAGAAGCTTGAGTGGACATTGTAAAAAGGGATAAAACAAAAGGCCAGGAGGAAAAGAGAAGAAAGGAAATACTAAATATTTAATAAAGTAAAAAAAAAAAAAAAAAAAGAGAGAGACATTCTTTAATCTACTTGAAAACTTTAATAACTTGAAAACTTGTTTCATGACATACATTTTTGTTTGGATTAAGATACGATTATTGCTAACTGCTGGTTTAGGACCCTACAGCAGCACTCTGCAATAGAAATGCCATGCAGCCCCATGTGTACTTGTTTATATTTTTAACATAGCCGCATGGCAAGAAGGTTGAAACAAGGGACAGTAATTTTCATAATCCGTTTTACTTAACCCAGTATATCCAATATATCATTTCTGTGTTAATCAATATAAACATAAAAATTATTAATTATATAGTTTACATTGTTTTTCATAGTAAGCTTTCAACATCTAGGAGGTTTTTATGCTTGCAGCACATGTCCGTTCCTGCTAGGCACAGTTCAGGTACTCAGCAGCCACATGTGGCTAGTGGCCGTGGTTTTGGTGAGTGTGGATCCAGGGGTGACTCCAGTAAGATCCAATCTATATACCACTCTTTCATCATCTCGGATGAGTTTTTACTTAATTTTGTGACAATCTAACTTTGAATTGGTTTTTTAGATTAGATATGTCAAAGACTTTTTTAAAAAATGTTTATTGATTTATTTTTGAGACAGAGAGAGAGAGACTGCGCTTTTGTGCGTGTGTGAAGAGCCCAGTGCAGGGCTCAAACATGCGTATTGTGAGATCATGACCTGAGCTGAAATCAAGAGTCAGAAACTCAAGCACCTAAGCCACCCAGGTGCCCGTGTCATAGACTTTTTAATCAATCTATGGGACAATATTTTCTCCCACTTATGAAAGTGAAAAGCCTATCATTTTTCTCTCAATTATATTTGAAGATAAAATAGAGTTAAAAAGGGTTAGTTTACACCAGAGAGTTGATGGTTCTTCTAGACTTTCTGCTGCTCGTAAGATTTAGCTGTGAGGCAGTTTACACAGAATGGCACTTACAAGTGATTCTCAAAGTTGAGTGGACATTGGAATCACCTGAGACCTCGTGACCATGCAGATTATTGGGCCCACCAGCAGCAGTTTGATGTGTGGATGGAGCTGAGAATCTGCATTTCCGGTATGCTTCCGGGTGCCACTGCTGTGGCTGATGAGGACTGTCCCTCGTCTGCCCTCGGGCACAGTGCCTGTCAGGACGGTTCTGAGCTGCACCTTTCACTTCTTTGTGGTTGGTGATGGAGACCTTGGAAACCACTACTTTGATTGTCTGTGTGTTTTGTGTGTTGGGGAGTGGCGGTGATAGATGGAGGACATTACGTATCCATTCATTATAGTGCTGTATTTCATTTGTAGAGTAGAGGTGCAAAAGAACCTTAAAGGTAGTGGAAAGAGAACCAAATAACAAATTTCAGAACAGACCACTAAGATCGGGGCGGGGGGGGGGGTGACAATACAAGCTCCTTGGTGACTACTTTTTTGTTTTTTGTTTTTTCTAAATATTTATTTTATTTTTGAGAGGTGGGGAGGGACAGAGAGAGAGGGGAACAGAGGATCTGAAGCAGACTCTACTCTGACAGCAGAGAGCAGGATGCAGAGCTCGAACTCACAAACCATAAGGTCAGATCGTGACCTGAGCGGAAATCACACGCTTAACTGACTGAGTCACCTGGTGACTATTTCTTATGTTTTACTACTTTTGCTTAGAGTGGTAAGGAACAGTGTCTATATTCTAGGCCCAGATGATAGACTTTTACTGAAGCAATAGTAGCTCTGTTGAATCCTTAACCAAAAGTTTAATGTGTCCCCTCTGTAGCTTATCTATTTTTCTAGACACTGAATACCCACTAAGTTCCAATTCTTAAAATTAGCTTTGAAGCTCACGTGGAAACAAGTACCATTGTTTATATGAAAAGAGTAATGCTCATATAGCTACTGTATCATGTTGAAGTTCTACAAAGCTGAAATTTGTGTGAATCATGCCTCTGAATACTAGATAAAATTAATATTAAATTTCTGAGTAATGGGAAAAGTCATTTCAAACTAAATATAACTTTGATAACGCTGTGTGTTTGAAAAATCTCTAAATGCTAAACTTAGAAAACATCAGATAAAATTAATCTTTATTTCTTCTGTAAGTTTGAATTTTCCTATTGCATTATCTAATATTTATTGAGCACTTATTATTGGCAGGCATTGTTCTAAATGCCTTACCTGCTTTAACTTGCTTAGTCCTCAGAACAACCCAGTGATTCCATTCTTATTTTATAGATGGACATTATTCAACTACTTAGTAGCAGAGGTAATATTCTTTTCTTTTTTAAAAAAAACGTGTTTATTTATTTTTTAAGAGATACAGGGAGAGAGGGAGGGCCAGAGAGTGAAGGAGACAGAATCCCAAGCAAGCTCTGCGATGTCAGTGCAGAGTCTGTCCAGTATTCCCAAGGACAGAATTACTGGATCATAGAAGATGCATATTTTAGCTAACATTGATTTTTTTTTATCATTTAAAATCAATTTAAAATACTAGCACAAATAATTCAAAGTTGTAAATTGATAAGAATATTACACTCATCATACAAAAGGGGAGAGAATAAGTAATTTAGGAAAGCAGTAACCAAGTTGAATCTAGAAATTCTGTCTTTCGTTCATGGCAAAACTTAACAAGTTACATCTACCTTGGATGATTCCCTTTCTTTCTGTATGAATTTATCATAAATGTAACTGTATAATTATTAGTCCACATACATATATTCCTAAACTGTTATGGTTTTCTTATAATAATAAAAATAGTGATAACTATTTTTTTAATTGAGATGTGATTGGCATACAACTATTATTACTACTTTGGCTATATAAACGTCTTTTACTTCTTCTCTTCATGCAGTTTGCTCATGTGTGTCACCTCACATTTAGTTAGAACTGAATACACACTACCAACTGACAGGTAGGTATTTGTTTATGTTAATGAACCTCACGAAACTATCCCCTTGCACTGTGTCTAAGATAGGGTGCATGTAATTAGTTTAGGTAAGTGTAGCACATACAAACACTACACACACAAATCCTGAGCTTTATTGTGTGTTAGTGACTACGATTTTGTGAACATGCTTTGTATTTAAGTAAGGTTATGAGAACAAGAGTTCTAAAGAACTTGAGCTATTCTTATAAATTTTATCTTCTGCTTATATTATGGCAAAAAATTTTCTAAATCAGATGATTCTTTTATATCCTCTCTTACACCTCTGAACCAGGAAGTGAGCACAAAAAACTCCTTTAACACAGGCTTTCATGCATAGTCATTAAGCAGCTTTTATTTGTTAGGGTGTGTTGGCAATAAATATCTTCTCTCTGGGACACCCAAATTATAGCCCGTTGTGAAGCTTAATTATATCATTGAACTGCAGACCAGACAATGTTTCCATTATTGCAATTCTTATTTATTGGAAGATTAAAGCGTGTAAAGTGAAAAGAGTAGTTGGGAAGTGATAATGATTGGCTAAGTACTATGGAACTCGCTGCCACTGATCCAACTATGTTAATGTTTATTTTAGGACTCAGGAGTATTATAGTCACCTGTTAAAACTTCATCATGTAAAGCCATTTCTAGACCTGGGGGTTATGATGAAGTAGGAGAGAAATAGAATGATTTATTTTAAAAGCAAGACAGAAATCAGATTTAAGCATTTTAAATCTGTGTGTTCTTTCCCATATTGTTATATAGGTAACTTTACTTTTGGGGAAGCAAAACAAAACACAGTGTTGGGGGCAACGTTCAAAGAAAGTGCTATTACATTGGAAGTGAAGCAATAATAGGTAATTTTTTTTTTTAATTTTTTTTTCAACGTTTTTTATTTATTTTTGGGACAGAGAGAGACAGAGCATGAACGGGGAAGGGTCAGAGAGAGAGGGAGACACAGAATCGGAAACAGGCTCCAGGCTCCGAGCCATCAGCCCAGAGCCTGACGCGGGGCTCGAACTCACGGACCGCGAGATCGTCGCGGGGCTCGAACTCACGGACCGCGAGATCGTGACCTGGCTGAAGTCGGACGCTTAACCGACTGCGCCACCCAGGCGCCCCTAATTTTTTAAGGACAGTTTTAGCAACAAATTACAACATACCACATATTGGCTCTTTGTAGGTACTTTTTTACTCATGCTCTCAACTCTGGTTCTTAACATCAGAATGAACCCCACCTTCTGAAGACCTGTGGGTGGGCTGTGGTGTTGAGCTTCTAACAAGTATCCAGATTCTGTCTGTTGGAATAATTATAACAAAAATAAGAATATTGTGGCATCTGGTATAGTACCTAACAGTTGGTGAGTGTCTTTAATATTTGTTGAATAGATGAATGTATTAATGGAGGAGGTAAACAAATTTTAAAAAGTGTGTGCTTTGATTTAGATAACAGCAGATATATTGAGAAAAATATAGAAAATAAAATTTACATAATACTTCAATAAATGCATATGTATAGCAAAAAATAGAATTTATAATTTGTTAATTTAAATGGCCTCTGAAGGTTTGCGTAGCACTTTAAGCCAGCAGCTCTCTTCTCAGCTGTGTACCCTAGCCAAGCACTTGCACACATGTACGAGGAGCCATGTACAGCAAGACCTAAAGTTTGTTTACTTATTTTGAGAGGGAGGGAGAGACTGTGTGTGGGGGGGAACAGAGAGAGAGGGAGGGAGAGAGAATCCCAAGCAGGCTCTGCACCGTCATCACAGAGCCCGACGCAGGGCTTGAACCCATGAACCATGAGATCATGACCTGAGCTGAAGTCGGATGCTTAGCCAACTGAGCCACCCAGGAGCCCCAGAGAATGATATATTGGGTATGATTTCCTTTATATAATTTCAAAATCTAGAAAATCTAAACACTTTTCACATAATACCTAAATATGAATGTAATTAATTCTATTCTGTTAAGGGAAGAGTGGGAAAAATGATCAAAATCTCATGTTAATGCTTATTTTGGCATATACCTGGCAGGTGGATATATGATTGTAGAGAGGCACAAATGAGGCTTCCACAGGCTGTCAGTGTGCTCTTTCTCTATTTGGGTAATGCTATTCGGTGTTTCATTTACTATTAACATTTAACCTGTGCAAGTGCATTATATACATGGTTCCTTTTCTGATATATTTTACAATTAAAAATGAAATGAACTGCCCCTTCGGGGCAGGAGTGTGTTAGATAATATCCTTGTATTCTTGGAGTTTTCAGCTAGAGTAAAGGTAGACATTAATTCAATTACTGCAATTACTCTAGGCTTACTGAGTGCAAAGTATGTGGTGCTATAAGGCTAGGCAATAGGTGATATGATCTAATCAAGAAGTGCGGAAAGAGTTCCACTGAGAAGGTGGGAATTGAGCTAATATCTAAATAATGAGTGAAAACTAACTTGGAAAAGAAAAAACAAAGGTAAGAGTATTTCTTGTAGAGAAACTCATTCATACAAAGGCTTTGTGGTGCAGGAAGGAGCACTATGGATATGAAGAAAAGAAAGAAGGACAATGTAGTTGGTGCAAAGAGAGAAATGAGTATTGGGAAGAATATTATTAGCCGAGATCAAAACATGGATCTTATAGATAATATTAAGGCTTTTGTCTTTTCCCAGAGTGATGAGAAGCTATAAAGATGTTTTAAGTAGGGAACAGATTTACATTTTGAATATATCACTCTGGCTGCAGTTGGGTAGGGGCCAAGGTAGATATGGGTAGACCAGCGGAGAGATTATTGTAGTAGTCCAGGTAACACATTATGAGAGCTGGGATGAAGGTACTGGTAGAGGGGATGAGAAGACATAGATTGATTTCAGAAAAATTTTGAGGGCAAAATGTAGGGGATTTGGTAATGAAGTGGATTTGGGAAGTGAGTGAGAAATACCTCAAGAATGATTCTTAAGTTTCTAGCTTGGCTAAATGAATGGCTGGTGGTACTCTTAACTGAGAGGGAATAGAGGAAGGACACCATTGGTTATACGGACTCTGTACCTGTCTATTCATGTTTGTACATATTAAATATGTGCATGTTAGACCTCGGAGAGCAGATACTGATCTAATTTAGACAACCTTTCAAAAGTGTGTTTCTCTGCTGTGTATATTATGTCTTGCTCTGAATATTCAATATAAGACCAGTTTTTTCTCCTTGCTTTTTCAGACAACAGACAGACATATGAATATAAAGGAAGTCTTTTTTGTCCCTTCCTCTCTTCCATTTCAATTTCCAACCATCACCCTTTCCTTCTAGCATAGGAATCTCTTACTCTAGATTTAACATAGTGGAGGATTATTGGTTTTTTGCTGCTCTCCATGGTTAAAATAATACCTTCTCTCAGTAATGAAGCAAGTAATGCCCAATGTTAGGCCTGTTCCAGTATTAGTGAAAATCTTGACATTTCATAAAGGTGTAATGATTTAAAGAGTAGTTCTGTGCTGTCACCTTTGAAGAGGAAAGGCTAATAAGGGCCTTCCTGAGTCTGAATTTAAGATAGTAGGCTAGAATCGTAATATGTCATTGCTCTCTTCCAACCAGAAATCCCATGTTCGTTTTTCCCTTTAATTTCTGGCAATATGGTAGATGTGTGTCTATAGAAATCTTCCCATTAGTGAAAACTAAAAAAATACCAACAGAGTATAGTTTTCAAAAAATCTATTTTTTAAAAAGATTATTTAATTGTATAGCTGAGTTTGTGGGAAAGCAAAGGGAATTTTAAGAGTCCATGAACACCATGAAGTCACAATTCAAGAGAAGTTAACAAGCACTGAAGCAGACATTTTTCCTGGGATATTTGGCAGTTCCTCATGGCATCCAGTTTAGGATTTGAGAACATTTTTGATTAACAAAAAATACCATTGACTGGCAAAAATTGGTTAGATTGTACTGGAAAACGCTTTGCATAAATAGGATCTCTGGAAGAAAACCCTTCTTGTGACTTCAATTGAACAAATAAAACAGATATGAAAGAGTGAGTGAGAGAGAGAGAGAGGGAGAGAGAGAGAATATGCTCTTGAAAGAGAGAGTCGTAATAATTACTTTTCTTGGCCTCGCTTCTGGGTGCAGTGTAAGCAAAGGAAAGTTTTACCTGAAAAAAATTCCTAACTTCACCTTCATGTAATTCAAATTCACATCTGAAAATAAATTTCAGTTTTAAGGTTGATAATTTCCCCAAGTACTTTGCAGAAGCAAGCAAATTCCCGCAAAAAGAAAAGCACTTTAAGTCAAAGCCTTAAATAATTCTTACAGATAAAATTTCAAAGGGCATGAGATCATATCAAAAAATCAGCATTAAATAAGGCAGAACAAAAGGTAAAGTTATTTGGAAAAACAAACACCAGAAACAGATACAAAAAGATTGTAGCTACTAGAACTTTCATTTATAAAATACAAATTAGTTATATTTAATATGCTTAAAAATAATATAGATTATCTAAAATATAGTAAAAACAAAAGACTGAAAACAAGCGTAAATTTGAAAAAGAGCCAAACAGTAATTTGAGATATAAAAAAAATGAACAAACAGTACTTGAAATTCACTTTATGGGTTATACAGCAGATGAGACACAGCTGTAATGGGAATTTTCTGAAATAAAAGATAGATCTGAAGAAATTACACAGAATATAGAACAGAGAGACAGCTAGAAAATATGAAAGAGACTTAAAGAGCAATGGAGGATAAAAAAATTGTCACATATACCTAATTGAAGAACCAGATAGAGGGAAGAGAGAAAATAAGGGTGAGACAATATTCAAAGTAATGATGGCTGAAATAGATTTTGAATTGATGAAAGACACTGATCTTCATATTCACAAAGCAAAACAAATCTCAAGCCAATAATACAGTGTAGTATAATCAACAGAACACTTTAATATATTATAGCGAAATCACCGAACATTGATCAAGGTGAAGACCAAAAAAAAAGTTAACTGAAAGCAGAAGGGTAGTAGTAGATGGTAGAAACAAATCTAAACATAGCAGCGATCATTATAAACATGAATGAATCACAATTTCCAGTTAAAAGACGTTTTTAGGCAGAAGACAAAACAAACGACATCCAGGTTCTATTATTAATAGGAAAACTGTTAAACTGAAGAATACATAAAATGTGAAAAATAAAAATTGGGAAAGATATACAAAAGAATTGGTAAGCAACAACAACAACAAAAGTTTACTTTTTAAATAACAGATAAAGGAAATTCTAAAAAATATTGTTCCATGTAGTAGCCAGCCTCTGAGCTGACCCCCAGTGATCCTTGCTTTCTGATATTCATGGCTTTGTGTAGTTTCTTATCCTAATGAATAGGCATGACCTATATAACCAATAAGATATTCCAGAAATGATAGTGTGAGGTGGGGAACACGGAGGGGAGAAAGGAAAGTTATTAAGCTTTGAGAGGAAAGAAACGAAGTATGATTTGTTATGTAGATGACATGATTTCCCATTTAGGGAAAAAAAATCTACAAATTATTAGTCATTTTTAACTATAAAATCAAAATAACAAAATTCAAGTACAATTCCATATATTAATACTTAGTTAATATTTTAATTTGGGAAGATGTTCTATTTTAATAACAACATAAATTATAAGGTATCTTAAGAATAATGAAAATAAAGCAATTTTTTTCATGGAAAATTATAAAATTGTATTCAAAAACATTGAAATACATCCAAGTAAAGGGAGAATCACACTATAGATAAGAAGATACTATTTTTAAAATGACATTTTTCCTCAAATTATTGTATGATTTAATGCAATTCCTATCAAGTCTCAACGAGACTTTTCATGAAGACTGACTAGCTCATTTTTACATTCATATGGTAGATCAAAGGGACAAGAATTACTAATTCACCTCTGAAAAAGTAGTACGGGGGAGCACCTCTTGTCCTATCAGATATCAAGATATGTTTTAAACCTATTGTAATTATTACAGTGTGTTAGTTCAGGAATAGATTGCCAGAACAGAGTGCTTAGCTCGTAAACAACCCACACGTATGAGGAAACTTGTTCTGGCCAGCATTGCAGATCCCTGGAGGACGCTTGGTCCTCTGGCAAAAGGTGTTGGGAAAATTAGCAATTAGTATGGAAAAGATAAAACTGGACCCCACCTCACTCCTACTTAACAAAAATCAAGTCCAATTGGATTAATAAATTAAATTTGAAAGGGGGCATTATAGAATATCTTTCTGATCTCTTTCTATGAAAGGATTACTTTTTAAAAGATGCACAAGATTCTGGACAGTTTGATAAATTTCACTTCCTTCAGATTAAGGGCTTCCTCTATTGAAAGGCACTGTGGAAGTTGTGAAATGACAGTTCCCAAAGCTGGAATAAAATATTTGTGTTGCCCATGACCAACAGAATTTATAATCTAGAATATATAAAAAGTTGGTATTATTAATGAAAAAGACAAACAACCAGTAGAAAAGTGGGGATAAGGCATAGATAGTCATTTCATAGAAAAGAAATCAAAACAGCCAGGAAGTATTTGTAAACAAACATGCTGATACTAATCTGTAACAAGGGAAAGGCAAATTTAAACCACAATGAATGTTATATCTCACCTTATTTCCAGGAATAAATGACAATGTCAGTATTACTGGACAACCAGAACTGGCACACACTGTAGATGACAGTGTATCATTGCACAATACTGTAGACAACTATTTGGAATTGATGGTAAAAATCAGCATTAATGGTGAACAGCAGTTCCATTGCTAAGTGTACCCCAGAGTAGAGCTTCTTGAACTATCCAGGACAAAGGAATCCTAGTTCTGAAATTTTCCTCCTTCCCTCCCTTTCTTTATTCCCTTTTCTCCTTTCTCTCCTCCCTTCCTTTCTTTCTCCTCCTGTAGGGTTATGATATTCATTTGAAATACAATTTAACTACATTTGTTTCACCTTGATTTCAGGTTTCTGCACCCCCCTGCTTCTTGCTCTTAATTATTTAATTTTATTTTTCCAGTATGTATGTTATGCTTTCAAAAATAAAAACTATATATAAAAAGGGATTCCTTTCAGAAGCCACACTCTCTCCTGTTTCCCTTCTACCCTGTACCCTTCTCATGTAACCAACTGTATTGGGATTTTTTTTTTTTTTGCCATGATTAGAAGATATATGTGTACTAATGTATTTTTCTTTCTTTCACAAATGGGGCTATTATGCTTTTTGCATTTTGATTTTCTTTCACTTCATTCTTTTTTTACATACTACTCCATTGTGTCTATATGTCACAGTATATTCAACTAACATCTTTTGAAATCACTTCTTTTGTCTTTATTTTGTTTATTGGTACTACTACATTCTTGAAAGGTACGTTTTGTCTTAACAACAGCAAAAAATCAATTGGGGGCCCCTGGGTGGCTCAGGAGGTTAAGCTTCCGACTTCAGCTCAGGTCATGATCTCCTGAGTCATGGTTCAAGCCCCGCATCAGGCTCCCTGCTGACAGTTCAGAGCCTGGAGCCTGCTTCAGATTCTGTGTCTCCTCTCTCTGCCCCTCCCCCACTCAAGCACACGCTCTCTCTCTCTCAAAAAATGAATAAACATTAAAAAAAATTAGAACAAAAACAAAAAATCAATTGAAGCTTATATTGCTGTCATTAAATTAGGCACAAAAATAAATGACACAAATTTTACTTCTCTAATTTAGTTATAAGGTTAAATGATATATTTTTAAAACAGGATTAATTACAAATGAAAAGAATGTGCAGACATTTATAAAATATATATGTACTTATATCTTAGCCAAATCTATTCATTTTTGGATTACAGTTGCCAATGTAATCTTAAAAATATCACATGATCAGGGGCACCTGGGTGGCTCAGTTGGTTAAGCGTCCGACTTCGGCTCAGGTCGTGATCTCACAGTCCATGAGCTCGAGCCCCCCACATCAGGCTCTGTGCTGACAGCTCAGAGCCTGGAACCTGCTTTGGATTCTGTGTCTCCCTCTCTCTCTCTGCCCCTCCCCTGCTCATGCTCTGTCTCTCTCTGTCTCAAAAATAAATAAAACATTAAAAATTTTTTTTTTCATATCATATGATCATAACTGCACTTGACTCGCATGTGGTTTTTGTCATAGTGTGACTCACCACAAGAGCTCAACACCATCAAACTGGTAAAGCCCCATTAAATGAGATGAATTCACTGATCATCTTGGGTGTTATAGCAAAATCCAATTACCATTAAAGCTTCTAACTGCTTACCCTCCATTTCTGTACTTTTCCCATCATGCACTTATAACAAACAATTCATGAACTGGCTTGTGTCTACAAACCACGTGTTTATATGTGTGCCTGGAAACATTTACCAGAATATTTATAGCAGCACTATTTGCAAAAGCAAATATTGGAAACACCCCAAATGTATATCAATAGTAGGATGCATAAATGCATTGTGGCATGTTCACATGGTGATTTATCATAAAACAGAAAATAAATCACTCCTCTATCCATCAACATAAATAAATCTCATAAACACCAAGTCCAGTTAAAAAAATCAAAGAAGAATACATTATAGTAATATTTTCATTTATATAAAGACCCAAACAGAAACAATAGTACATTGTTATTAATTTATAGATATGTGGTAAACTCAAAGTAATGTAAGGAATTATTAACTCTAGGAGTGGGGTTCAATCAAGGAATGGTATCCAGGGGCCTTCAAAGTCATGGTTCATGTTCTACTTCATAAACTCAGTACTGGGCATGTGGATATTTGTTTCATTATTATTACTAAACTGAACAGAGTCAAGTGCAGTTACGATCAAGTGATATTTTTAAGATTACATTGGCAACTGTAATCCAAAAATGTATAGAAGTTGGATAAGATATAAGTACATATATATTTTATAAAGGTCCGGTCATGGTCTCACAGTACCTGAGTTCAAGCCCTGGACTGGGCTTTCTGCTGTCAGCATGGAGCCCACTTCGGATCCTCTGACCCTGCCTCTCTCTGCCCCTTCCCCGCTTGCACGTGTGCTCAATCTCTCTCTTTCTCAAAAATAAACATTAAAAAAAAAAAAAAGATATGAATAAATAGGAAGACATTCCTGCATGGAAAGACTCAGAATTATAATGATTCTAGTTTACATGAATACTACACATTTGATCCAATTCCATTCAGAAAAGGAAACAAAATAAAATTCAAAAATTCATATCTATAAATATCTTAGTATCTGGGAAGGGTAGGAGGTCATTATTGCATACTGAGTTTCAATATAAGTATTTGAAAATGACAACATAAAAATTCGGTTGTTAGAGTGTTTTGGGATAAAATATATAACAAAATGCCTACATTCAGTGAGTCGGCCAGACCCAGTTTAAAATTAATACTCAGACCTCTGTAACTGAAAATCGTGACAGAGAGCAGGGGTGCTGAATCTCAGGCTCTACTATTTACTGACCTCATGTTTTTAATTAGCACACTTAACTGCATTATCCAATTTGCTAGGATCTAAAGTGAAAATAATAATATTTGTCTATTACTATTACTTGTCTTGGCCTCACTGTAATGGAGAACTCTATGACATTAGATTATTTGCAGGTTTACTTTTGAAAATGAGAACATATGACATGTAATGTTGTAGTGTGATTTTTTTCATCCATAGTGTGAACATCCATGTTGATCTTTTTCTGTAGTTGTGATAAATAAATTAAATAAATTATAGTTTATTTTATATTTATACCTTGACAAAATAGAATTTTTAAAAAGCACCCCATTCCCCCAAAAGTTAAAGACTAAATATGAATGAATAAGAATGACTTGACATACTAGATATTAATTGAATTCTAAAACTATAATTAAAGCTTTATGATACTACTTTGAGAAAAGAAGAATAGAAAAACGGAATAACATAAAACTCTGAAATCCTAAGGTTTATAAATTTATAATATATGGTTATATAATATACATCTGAATAAATGTTATAAGATATAAATAATTATAACACATCTATGGGGGAACTATTCAATAGTACTGCTAGGTGCCATTTGGAATGAAAAAGATAAGTGAAATATAAAGATTATAAAAAAACACACCAAAAAAGGGCAAATATCTACTTATGCTTGGAAAAAGGAAAACTATAACTATAGAACAACATGAGAAGCCCTAAGAGGAAGTAATGTTAAGTTTGATGGAAGAAATATTTTAAAAATTATATGGAAATATCATTAACCTGAAAGTCAAACAATATATGGATATTATTTTCCATAAATATTTTGACATAGGTTTAAATCTCTAACATACCAAAACTTCATAAATTAAGAAGAAAAATTCTCAAATTTCTTTTTTTTTTAAATTTTTTTCTTTTAATGTTTATTTATTTCTGAGACAGAGAGAAAGCATGAGTCAGGGAGGGGCAGAGAGAGAGGGAGACACAGAATCAGAAGCAGGCTCCAGGATCTGAGCTGTCAGCACAGAGCCTGACGTGGGGCTTGAACTCACAGAGGGCGAGATCACGACCTGAGCCGAAGTCGGCCGCTCAATCGACTGAGCCACCCAGGCGCCCCTCAAATTTCAATAAAAATGACACACATAGCATAACTTCATAAAAACTCAGCTTTCCTGGTGTATTAGTCAGGATGAAAATTATGCTGCTAGAAGTAAATGGCCCAAAAGGGTTGCTTAGATAAAAGAGAAGTTTATTTCCCTCCCACTTAACAATCCCTAAGTCTCTGGTCTAGGTTGAATGATTACTTATGTTTCACATGGTCATCTGGGGACTCAGATTGTTTCTCTCTTTTTGCTTTGCTGTCTCCTAGGACAGCAATTGACCGTTTTTGTTTTGTTCTTTTCTGTAATGGGCCAGATAGCAAATATTGTAAGATTTGGGGGCCATATGGTATCTGTTGCAATTACTCAACTCTGCAGTTGTAGGGTGAAAGTGGCCACAGACAATGCATAAACAAATGGGCCTGGCTGTGCTCCAAAAACACTCTTGTTTACAAAACAGTCAGCTCTGTAGTTTTAGGACCCTTGCCCCAGGGCATTGTCCTACTCTGCCTGGTAGAAGGTAAATCACAGACACATCTGTATTTCAGCTTCAGGAAGGCGGGAGCATGGAGATCCCATGCACAATATCTTGAAGCCTAGCCCTGTAAGTAGCAGGCATCACTTACGATCACACTGCATCCTTGGAAACTTAGCTATACCCAGCTGCCAGGGTGGCCGAGAAATGTGACCTCCAATTCCAAAGTGTCCATTACTTATCTCTTGCTGTGAAAGGAGGAACATATCTAAGGGAACTGCTAGTTGCCTCTGCCAGACTGTAATCAAATACGTTCAAAATTACTTTAAATTTTATACTAAATGCTATAAGTAATTATGATCAAAGAACAAAAAAGATAATATCCAATGTTGGCACTATACCATTACTAGTGGGTGCAGTAATAATCTATGCAGTTTTAATATGTGTCCAGCATCCTTTGCTCCTAACATAACCTCAAAGCATTTATTGTCACCACTTTGCAAATGAGTATCTGAGTTTTAAAGAGTTTAAAGACTAAAGTATGCGATTGGTGAGTGGTTGAGCCATGATTCCACTGTGGGCACCTCTGTTCCAAAGCCTATGCTGTTCACTAATGGATGATGAAACAAGACCACTTTTGTGAAGAGTACATTGACACTATAGGTCATCATCTATAAAATAATTCATACCATCTGACAATTATTCCACTTCTAGGATTTTTTTCTCTTTTAAAATAATTAGTGACATAGTCAAAGTCAATACAGTTTATTTACCATCCAGCCATTAAAATAATGTTTTCAAATAATAACGATGTTAGGACAATGCTCAGGGTGTAATACTGTGTAAAAACAAAAGGTTGAAAAAACTCCAAATAGAGAATAATCTATATAGAGAGAATAATGTATATTGTACATTTGCTATATGTGGAAGCATATGCATGTATCTGTATAACATGTATATGTATGTGTGTGCGTATAGTGTACATGCACTTACAAACATTTGTAAATATCTAATGTAAGACTATATTAAAAGTGGTACTTCAGATGATAAAATTATAGGTTTTTTAATAGTTCTGTATATTTTACAAAATTTTCAATAACAGGTATATATTTTGTTTATAAATATCAAATTTAATAATTAAAAACTAGACTTTCTAACTATTAAACCTCTGATTTCCTAGTTTTGTTTTTTTTTTTTAAGGTTTATTTATTTGAGAGAGATGTTGTGAGCAGGGGAGGGGCAGAGACAGAAAGAGAGAGAGAATCCCAAGCAGGCTCTACACTGTCAGCACGGAGCCCGATGAGGTGCTCCAATTCATGAACCGTGAAATCATGACCTAAGCTGAAACCAAAAGTCATACACTTAACCAACTGAGCCACCCAGGTGCCCCAAATTTTCTAGCATTAATGATAATGCCTAATATGATTACTCAAACAATAACTAACATTAAAAAAAAAAAACTGATTAAATCAAGTAAATTAAATTTAGACTTTATTCTGTGTGTAGATGTGTCACTTATTTATGAGTGCATTTTCCTAACATATGTATGTCTTTATTTTTATTAGTTTTTAGTCCTATATATGTACCATTGGTAAACCACTTTATATTCTTCTTGGTTTTAATTTCTGCCAGGAATGACATATTTCCGAAGTCCTTTCTGTTTTAGTGAATAGAATAATACCAGTAGGATTTCAGCTTATTTAATTGAGCATTCCGTTTTAGTTGACAAGAGAGTGGATCAGTGGCACAAAAAGCATTTGAAATGGCTCCTTAACTGTTATTTCAAAAGAAGTAAATCCTAATTTTTTTCTTTTCTCTCTCTGATATTAAATTTAATTATTATTTATCACACTGTTTTTTATTTTAATGTAAGCACTATGCTCTATGTGGGCTTGAATTCACAACCCTGAGATCAAGAGTCAAGATCAGAGTCTCATGCTCTGCAGTCTGAGCCAGCCAGGTGCCCCGTGACACTATTTTAAGGCTTGAGAAAAGTGACAGTATTCCCAATCATAACTCATCTTCCAAATCAGGAAACTTTTGAGAGTAGCAAGGGAAGCTATTATTAAGCATGCTTGGGCAACACTCTTGTATCACTCTTCTGTGCAAATTTGGGCTGCTGGTCACCGTAAAAAGGGTTAACTATGACCGAATTAAATTTTAATGTTGTTTTTTTTTTTTAATTTTTTTTTCAACGTTTTTTATTTATTTTTGGGACAGAGAGAGACAGAACATGAACGGGGGAGGGGCAGAGAGAGAGGGAGACACAGAATCGGAAACAGGCTCCAGGCTCCGAGCCATCAGCCCGGAGCCTGACGCGGGGCTCGAACTCACGGACCGCGAGATCGTGACCTGGCTGAAGTCGGACGCTTAACCGACTGCGCCACCCAGGCGCCCCAAATTTTAATGTTTGAATGGAAGATTTCTTAGTCAGAAATTGCAAAGTAATCATAAGCCCCTTTTAACATGGCATTTCTGTTAAAACATATTTGATTCTACTGATTCCCTCTTTTAGAATGGTAACAACATCGTTTCCATCTTTATGATATATTATTTCATTTCCAGGAAGGTGGACACTATAGGAACTGACTTTTCTTTGTTTCCATTGGGAACATTGGTAAGTTTGTGTATGTCATAGATCCAACCTAAAATTCAACATTTTACTTTTGAATTTATCAAAAATTTTAATTTTCTGGCTCAGAATTATTAATTTCTTAGAATTCTGCATGTTTTCTCTGTTTTACCGGCACTGCGGTAGAGAAATAGGATTTTAATTCCTCAAGAGGGATGGCATCTACTTTATAGAGAAAGCTGCTTCAAGATGGAGGTACTGAGTTCAGCTTAATTCGCCCTCCAGTTCATTGACCTGCTCTTACATTTAGTCTCTTATCTAGAGTTTCGTTATGTAGGCCTCAGCATATAATTTATCACTGGGCAGGCTCCTTTCTTATTCTTGGGCTTATTCAAACCCTCAGTAGCTAAATTTGCAGATGTAAATTATCCAGACTAGTTGTTACTGAAGATACATGTCACTGGTTATGTAAGTTTGAGCCTTTCAAGCTTACTGCCTCTAAAATTATACTGTAAAAAACCTGATTTAATTAAAAAAATTTTTAATGTTTATCTTTATTTTTGAGACAGAGAGCATAAGCAGGGGAGAGGCATAGAGAGAGGGAGACAGAATCTGAAGCAGGCTCCAGGCTCTGAGCTGTCAGCACATAGCCCGACGCGGGGCTCAAACTTGTCAACTGAGAGATCATGACCTGAGCTGAAGTCGGACGCTCAACCGACTGAGCCACCCAGGCACCCCCTGATTTAATTTTTTAATGTTAAAGGAAAGTAGAATATGCATAGTTTCCCTATGCACGTTTCATTGTTGAAATACTTATATACTCAGGTTAAATTATTTCCATCCACTGTTGTTGTTATCAATGAAGAAATTCGTGACTTGTGAAGATTTCTGAGTATATGACTTATTATGGGATTATTACAGGAAGGAGAGAGAGGGGAACCCAGCATAGCCTCATGTCTGCCAAAAAATTTTTAGGTTTTATGATGGGAATTTATGCAATATTGTTTCCTCACAAGATGCACAGACTATTACTCAATGACTGACATACTAAAACATTAGAGGTGAGGAGGTCCTAATGTGATCATGTATCTTCATTCCCCAATTTTTCTGGCTTTGTATTTTTATAACACATTTTCTACTTATTTATTGGACTTACATTGTCTTGAATGATATGTCCATAGGTGTGCTTTCCACTTGAATGGGGGATCTGTGAACATGAATATTGAATATGAGTAACATTCAGTTATTATTCATTATAATTCTTGATCACGTTGCCTACTCCATAGTGGGCCTTTAATAGATATGTTTAGAGTCAATTAATGAAGAAATGAATGATTATATAGGGAGTTTACGTTCACATGGAACATTTAGAGATTAAATGATTGCTCAAAACCATCCAGTAGGGTAGCAATGATGTCAGGCCTCCAGAATTTAAGCTTTCTATTCTCTACACCAGCAGCCTGTTCTAGTATCTGCAGCCAGATTCCTTGTTCCAGGACTGTAGGCTGTGTCTGTGTTGTTCCTCCCGGAATTAAGTGATTGATCTGCCTCAGTCATGGGCTAGTTATTCCATATTTCTGATCTTAATGTTTTATGTTTTGTTTTGTAAAATGAGGCAAATGATGTATATCACATGTGATGGTACTGAACATCAAGTAAGATAAATCTTTAGTATGTTTGCTAGTACATCCTAACTTACCCTCCTGTTCTCCAGTTGCACTGGAGTTTGCAGAATGTACAGGGATTGTTGGTGCTTGGGTGTTGCTGCTGCTGTGCTCTCCCCAGAAGCTCTTTTCTCCCTGATTATTTGCTAGGTCTTTTCCTAAATGTCCAATTCTTAGAGACTCTTATCAAATCAGCCTATCAAAAGTAGCCCCACTCATGCTATCCTCTCATCTTGTTTTATCTCTCTTCCTTGTACTTAGCAGTCCCTGACATTTTGATATATCGATTTTATAGTGCCCCTCTTGTTCACAAGAATGAGATCCACGAAGGCAGGGACTTTGTGTTCTTTATTCACTGCTCTCTAACCCCAGTGCTTAGTAGAGAACTTGGTCTGTGACATCATGAGATATCTATTTTTTCACTGAATGAAAGGAATGGTATAAGAAAATGCTGCTATTAAGAATCAAAACTAAGAAATGCTTGCATATGTGCATATCACTATAAACGTTAGCATTTTGTAGGGAATAACAAAATTGTCAATCATACATGAAAAATGATATGTAGGTCTTCAGTCCTTCCCTGTTGCTCCCACACCCATACCTTTTGTGCAAATAATGTAGTCCCATAAATGCATTTTTCTGTCTCATCAAAACCCAAACAAGAAAATTCATCTTCAAATTACATATATCAACCCTCAACAGAATAAAACACTAACTATACATTTTTGGGAAATTAACTTCCTAAAAAATGAATGTCAGATTACTATATGCTATTTGAGGACACAGAATGTGGTTTTTAAGAACATAAAAATTTATGAACTTTTTAAAATCTAAGTGATATATTTCATATAGCTCTCCCATCTGTCTCTATTTAGAGATATTTTATTTATTTTGTTGTATAACCTTGCTTCTAGATGATTAATAATTAAAAATTACATTTCACAGCATGTTGGTATCTTTAGTTACACACATTTCCAACGACAGTCAGTGTGGGAAGTAATGTTCAAGTAGTTTATACTCTAGAGAACAATTAAATCATCTGCTACAACCTGGTGTTTTCTGTTTGCATGAACATGGAGGACTATACTTTTCTGGATAGTTGTTCTTAAAGTATAGCAAAATGAAATGTGCAAGTCACTAAAGAAAATGTTTTACTAACATTTATCTTGATAAATTATTTCAGTTCTACATTTGATTTTGCAGACACATCCACAATGTCATTTAATTAGTGAAATAACTAGAAAGCTCATGAAAGTGGTAATTACCTTTATAGTTTTGGGGAGGATATTAAAAAGATTTTTAAAGATAACCATGATGCTCTCTTAATATACTTTCTTCTATAAGTTACTTTTGCTGCTTTTAAAATACTAGTAGTTGCAATGTTTGCATATTTTCTGTATGCAAACTTATTTAATCTCATCTTCAAAAACTATAGCTCTATGGAATTAGGTATTCTAAATCAGAGCTAGTTATAATGAGTTGTATGGACTTTTCCATCTAGTGAACATTATTGACTAAGTGGTTATGGGAACCATAAAATGCACTCCTTATCTGGGACTTCTTTGTCCAGAAGTACACAAAATTTTACAAATCTGTCCAGAGCCACATGTATCTAACAGGTGCATTTTCTACACTTTGGAGATCTCAATTTTTTGTGTGACATCTTAGTTGAATCATTCAAAATTCGACATAAACATTATGAGGAAATAGAAACGTGGAGTTAATATTGAATACATTGAGCATCTACTAAGAATGAAATTACAAATGTTTGAGAGTGGTATGATACATAACACAATTCAAGACTGGATTTCTGGAGATATTATAAGAATTTGTTGATTTGTATACATGAGATGTTTTTAAAAAGTCTTTTTTTCTATTTCCTCGAAAGCACAGTCCTGTGAAAAATGTAACTCTTTCTGTGTTTTATTGGATAACTTAGTTTTCATTTCAAGTTTTGTATTTGCTTTTCTATCTTATTTGGGCCTTTTTAGGCCTAATTCCTTTAAAAAATGATGCATAAAGAATTGACTTCAATATTTCCTTAGAAAGTATAAAAAATACAGTTTTTACCAGGATGGTAACTGAAACCTCTTCTTGGTATTGTGAAGGTAAAATTAACACTCTATGTCAAAGCCACATAGAATAAATAATCTATTTTAGTTAATTTTTTTAAATATTTATGAAGCAATTGTCTGATATATCCAGAACAGATCTATTGATTAATTAATTTAGTCTTTTACCAAGTATCCGAAGTATTCAGAGCAGATTCCAAGGCTCCATATTAATAGCAATGGACTATTCTGCAGACTAGTTGTAAAAGAATACATGTGCATCAGTTTTCACAATGAAGATCCGTATCTCTTACGTGTCTGTTCATCTAAGAGAAAGTGAGCAGATGAGGATGTGCGTTAATTCCCGCCTCTCTGCTCCTTTTTTGGCATAATAAGGTAGCCTTGATTAATCAGGTAGCTTTATATGACCCGCTGTGTTGGCCTGAAGATAGAACAGAAGTTGGTGTCCACCATGGACCATATATTTTATGCCTGCTCCTCACCATACCCTGGGTAACTCTTTCTTTAGATGAAGAAACTGAAGTTGTCCACAATGAGGTAAGTAGCAGACCCAGGATTAAAACCTGGGTCTATGTGACTCAAGCCATTCCCTTAGATTTTACTATGAATTATTTGAGGAGACAGGTAATATCTTAGAGAGGCTGAAACGTTCACAGAGCATCACATATAACACTGAATATGCTAGGTGGATCTTCTGCTGTGTGCTCTAGAGAACGTGTCTGAGAAGGTATGTGGAACATCTGGGGTGAAGGAGTGGTGGAGGTAGGGTAGGTTGGTGGCTGCTCAGGTCTTGTTCAGCGAAAAGATATTTACTCATGGGAGCATTACTGTAGGGTAGAGTAGGCTCCTTTCTAGAGATGAAGAGGCAGGATCTAGATCTTATATCTAATGGAGTCAGAGCCTGAGCGGAGCATCTGTAGGTGAGCTCATGGGCCCTAGGCAGCTTCAAGGGGAGCCTGGTATCAGCATGAGGCTGGATTCAAGATGAAATGGTTAATTAAGTGAGAAGAGTGACCATAGTAAGGAAGCATTCATCATTAGTTAAAATTTTTAAGAAAATAAAAACTTGCTGTCACTGCTGCAGAAATGAGCTTTTCCTTCCTAAGGAATTATCAAAATGAGTTTGTGACAGGTGCAGTATATAGAATGAAAGACCTGCAATACCTTTTAAAAAAATACAAATCTCTCTCTATATATATACTTACAATTGTGTGTGTGTGTGTGTGTGTGTGTGTAGTTATATATATTGCCAAGAGTGAGATGATAGACATTTTCAGTAGAGGACAAATTGGAGAATGATGCTAATTTTAAGGAAAACATAATGAGCTGCTATGTTTTAAGACTGTTATGTTTTAAGACTAACACTGGTACGTGGTTAGGATTAGAAATATAAATTTGGGAAGTAATAATAATACTAGGAGGTCCTGTTTTTCATAAGGTGCATGAATTAATGTGTATTTAGGTAAACAAGATAAAATTAAAGACCAAGTCTTGCATTAAGGATGGGAGGAAAATGTATAACCCAACAGAAGAAATAAGCAAGGAAGAAAATAAGAGAAAGAAGACCAGTGTTTGTTTGTATTTAAAGGGCTAGACTTTATTTACTTATCACAGAGGAATAGTTGTCAAAATGAGAGAAACCCTGAGAACAAAGAGATACTCTGACTCATTTTTAAAGGCTTCATTTTCCCAAAGGGAACAGGAATCAAATTTAAATTCATAATTTCCACTGGAGACCAAAAAACAAATGAACAAAACAAAACAAAACAAAAAAACAAAAAGAAAGAAAGAAAGAAAAAAAAAAACCCAAAACAAAAAACTTGTTCTGACTTTGACAATTAAATATACATGTATTATGTAAATGTCTCCACTATCCTGTAAGCTCCTTGAAGGCAGAGGAATTGTGTCTTCTTTCTTCGTTTCCTAAATGCCTGGTACATGTGGTACATTTGTTTAATTGAATTTACACCCTCATAGGAAAAGCAATAACCTCCACTTACAGGTTGGCATTCGGGGGCAGAGTTCATGTTGCTTCAGCATTGCAACTGGGTCAAAGTTAAGAACGGTTTTAATCTCACGTATGCTTTTTAAATCAAAAGTGAAAGCTAAAGAGAATAATGCTAATCACTCTTGCTCAATTTTATTTTTCTAATGGCTTTCTGACTTTTTAACTATTTAATGGATATGATATTAATGGAAAAGAAGTTGATTATCTTAAAATACATATTTTTAAGGGACAGTAATGGTTTCTGTCTTAGGCAGGCAAGATTATGAAACAAACTATTATAATTATATTCAAAATACAGCAATATAAAATATTAGGCATTTTTAGTTTTCTCATTTATTTTTTATTCACTGATAATGACTGTATTTGTTTGACATTCATTGAACAAATGTCTATTATCTATCTATCTATCTATCTATCTTTCTCACTCTTCTAGGCAGGGTGGGATTATATAAAGAGACATAATTCCTATTCCCTAATAGGATGGAGCTTCATTGTAGCTGGGCAAATAACATATAAAATTGAACAGAATGCAGGCTAAATAATAATGCCAAGTGTGTCTTATAACAGTATAATGTCGTGTCCCTAGTCATTAGGATATTCATAAAGTGTCATGAGTTCTTAGGAAAGAGAGATCACTGTAGCCTGTCAAGATTATGAAACCTATTATATGTGCAGAATTTTAAACTTGTGCCTGAATTGTTCTCATTATGTGGAAAAAAATAGTCTGATTTTTCTGTGCTAAACTATTTAAAATATGCTCAGGAAACTAATAGGAACATGAAAAATATAGTTGTTTTGTTGGGTGATAGGATTCTGAATAATGAAATAATTTATTCTAGTCTTCACTTCAAAATGTTGCTTGTGTAGTGGTGTTTATAAATGAACTGTGTACTTTGGCTTCATGTAGGCAAAGAGAAGTAAACTCTGCTCTGTCCTTGTGTAAAATCAAGTAACTAATTCATACATATGTTCGTTCAGGAAATGTTTGCTCATTTATGCATTGAATCATATGCATGTTTATTCATACCCCCTGTCTTAGTCAGTTTAGGCTGCTCTAACAAATTACTGGGTGGCTTCAACAACAAACACTTATTTCTTACCGTTCCGGAGGATCATGGTCCAGTTCCAGGATCACGGTGCCAGCATGCTCGGGTTCCGGTGACAGCCCTCTTCCGGGTGGTGGACAGCCCACTTCTTGCTGTATCCTCACAAGGCTGAAAAAGAGCTAGCTCGCCCTCTGGCCTTTTCCTATGAAGACACTAATCCCATTCATAAGAACCCCTGCACATAAGACCTAGTTACCTCCTGAAGGCTTCACCTCACCTTTAATGTTTCCTTAAAGAGTGGATTTTCAGATAACACAGGTCATATCTCAAAGGGATGCCCATACCAGTGAAGAACCATACATGATGGAATAGGGGGAATGATGTCGTAAATCATTTTTTCTTAGTCACGCTTTATACTTTTTTGAGTGATTATGGTTTTCAGTGAGAATTCGCCTATTTGTGAGGCCCCCTGGGTGGTAATTAACTGGTGCAATGTTACAATACGTACACAGAAAGCTTAAGATGTTGCATCTGAGGAGAAAAATATCCTTAAATACAGTGTGAACACAAAGAATTCCTGCCAAATGGCTGGTGTTTAAGTGGTTTGAAAGAGTTAATATAGTTCCCTACAGGCCTAGTTAATGAGGGAGTATCTATCCCTATATTGACAAGATGGACATGGTTTTCAAATATAGTCAATTTATGTGGGGAGACTGTGGTGACAGAAAATACCTATTTCCTTTAATTCAGTTTACCATTTAATCTATAAAAGCAAACTATGTTAAAGGATACTTGAAAAAAATAAGCTTGAAAGTCAACCTTAACCTCCCAAGGACCAGCTGAAGGTGCTCAAAAGACAATAAAAGTAAAATTTCATTATACAGACTTCAAGTGGGTTTTTTAAAAAACACATAGCCTTTCCAACTAAAATGATGAATGCTGTCCTGATTCTAATTGACAAGTATCATATAAAAAAGAGTTCTTGCCTTCGTTCTTATCAAAACTGTGGGGATTTCCAATGATAGGACAATATTATGTGGGTGGAAACTTCTCAGAAGAATAGAGAACTTATCAGTATTTACTTAAGTTCTATTACATTCAGAGCCATAAAAGCAACTACACTCATAAATTTATAGCCAGTCAAGGATATTGCCTCTTCCCCAAAGAGGCTAGATATTAAAGGAGTACAGTGAATAAGCTCAAATCATGAAGTGGTTTCAATATTGGAAGAGTTTTCCTCCTTCATATTTCAACTTGTAGCCAATATGTTATGAAGAATCACTGGCTAGCTAACTTCGGGAGTTTGGAAGCAAAAGACAATCTTAACCATTTTTTTTCTTACAAATTTTGTTTTTCTTCTATTGTTAGTACTTAATAATAGCATTTACCCATTAATGAGCTCTAACCACAGATGAATGATCACCACACTTGCTATTTACAATTTCAAAATGCAGATAAAGAAACAGAAATTCATAGAGGTTAAGAATCTTGCCCCACATCACAACAGAGACAAGACTTAAGCCCAGATCCTTCTGATTCTGAAACTATTTCTGCATTAGCTTCATATGTGTGTTGTAACAAATTACCACAAACTGAGTGGCTTGAGATAACATTTATTATTATACGTGTTATTATTTTACAGCACAAGAAGTTCCAAGGGGTCTCTCTGGGCTAAAATTAAGATGTCAGGAGGGCTGCATTCCTCTGGAGACCCTGGTGGAGAATCCATTTCCTTGCTTTTCCAGCTTCTTGAGTCTTCCTCCACTCCTTGGCTCGTGGCCCCCTCTTCCATCTTCCACCTTCAAAGCTAACAATCCCATTCTAACATCTGTTTCTGTCACCACAGCTCCTTTTCTGATTCTTCTGACTCCTCGTTCCATCTTTTTAACATACCCTTGTGATTCCATTGGGCCCACCTGGCTTAGTCAGGATTCTCACCCTGTTTTAAGAGCCTCATCTTCATCACATCTTCAAAGTCACTTGCCATGTAAAGTAACATATTTAGAGCTTCCGAGGACATTTTTGGAAGGCCATTACTCTGCTTACCACAAAAACTAAGGAAGATCTAGGTAAACATAGTACAATTGTGTGTGTATTTTAAGATTAGTATTTTGATATTATAATTTAGTAGACTAAAATGATCATCGGTAGGATTAATGATCACTAAAATGATTATAGTAGCCTAATATGATAGTAGTTTTGGATCCAGAACACTCCTTACTCCATCATTTACTAACCTCAGATAAATCTCTTAGTGCTATTGCTTTAGAGTTGATATGATGGTAAAATTATGCCAAATTTTAGTCCTGAGAACAGAGACATATTTAAACACTTCACTGGTAGGTGTTTAATAAATGCTTATTTCTTCTCCCCTATTTCTAGAAAATAAAAAAGAGAATACAGGTAAAATGGTACATGCTACGTGTAAATATCATAAGTACTGAATGATAATAAATATGCAAAAACTGTTTATTTTCTAAATATGTTTAACATTCTGCATTAAATATATTAAATTTGGGCATTTGAATTAATTCATTAGCCTGGTGATGGCTTTTTCTCATTCCATTTTAGGTTCTTAATTTTTAAGGTGAAGGTTTATTATTATTTGTTGCTATTATAAGTGTGCAGCTAGTAGTATTATGGGACATGAATTCTGAGTCATTCTTTTAAAAATCTTTTTTTTTTAATTAATCACAATCCCATGTTACAGGATGGTTATAATAAAAAGTACTCTCTCTACCTTGTCATTCCTTCACTCTCATCAAATTCTCAGGGCAACTCATAACTGTTGTTTTTTAATTCCTTCCTGTTGCAATGCTACTCTATAAATGGTGATCACACGCTTGTCAACTTTAAAGCAGAATCATCGACTCCTGCTCTGATAGTTGAGGATCTGTCCCCCTTAACTTACCCATCTTTCCTCGCCCTTCCTTTCAATGTTGAACATTTTTATTTTTCATTTTGTTCTTTTACTGATTACTTTTATCACTTGAAATAATGTTGTTAAGAATTCTCTTTTTTTTTTAACAAGTCTATACTTTTAATTTTTTAAGACAAGTTATTATTACTTCTGCTAATTTCCTCAACTTTTCCTTTCTCCTGTGGCTTACTTTTGGTCAGCTAAACTTTTATGTTGTCAAGCTTACTTATATTTATATTTTTTTCTATAACCATCACCAAGTCTTCCTTTTTTTTAATCTATTGCCTCTAAAAGTTGGAAACAGGTAAACAATATGGACAGTCCAGAAGCATGTCTAATGTGCAGTGTGCTCTTCTACGGGGATATAGGTTCACCCCCAGAAACCTAGGAAATGCTTGGGAAAAATTGTTATGTGTTCAAATGGAGTTTCGTTCTTTCTGTTTAATATTTAACTCAACTGCTTGAAATTATTCCAAATTTACATCTGCTTTATGTCTGGGCTTTGATTTTTTTCAGACAAGTTTGTTTTTAACCCTGAAATTTCAAATTCGGTTTCTTTCTGTTTTCTCCTCTAAATTTGCTGTTACCTTATCCTCAATTTTTTTTAATACTCAAAGTCTTAGGTTGTCTCAGATTTTCTCCCCCCCCCCACCCAAAACTTCCCTTGTGGGGCTCTGCATGTTTTTGAAAATCTTAGGATGCACTGTGTTACAAAATTTCAAAAGGATATGAGTGTGGGCCTTTTTTCATTCTTTGTCTTGACATCCCCATGGTCCTGTTCAATTTTGAAATCTTATATTTTGCTTTAGTTTGGGGACATTTTCTAGTGTTGGTTTGTTTTTTTAAATGATTTTTTTCTTTCCTATTTCTTTGTTTTCATTTTCTTATTTTTGTTTCATTTTCTTATTTTGTTGGACCTCCCAGATTAGTTTTGTCTCCTGACTTTTATTTCATATTTTCATTCTCTTTTTGCGTTTATTTTTTATGTAAGAAGTATTTTTATTGTTTACTTTTTAGGCTTCTGATGCATTTTGCATTTTGGTTATTATATGTTTAATCTCTAAGATCTCTTTTTAGTTCTATAATTATTTCCATTATTTATTTTAATATTTTTAAATATACATGCATAAAAGCAAATAAAATAGTGTCTTCAAGATTGTCTTGGATATTCTTATTCTTTTGTTTAGAATGAGCTTATTAATATTCACTACAAATCATGCATGAATTTCCATTGATATACTATAACTTTACTGATAAATTTGCAGAGTTGAAAACCTTGATTTATAGAGTCATCTATTGATACCATCTTCAACTTTGGGGTCTTCTGCACCAAAGCATTATATATATATTTTGCAAATATATTATGCCTTGGGGCACCTGGGTGGCTCAGTCGGTTAGGCCTCTGACTTTCGCTCAGGTCATGATCTCGCGGTTCGTGGGTTTGAGTCCCACGTCGGGCTCTGTGCTGACAGCTCAGAGCCTGGAACCTGCTTTGGATTCTGTGTCTCCTGTCTTTGCCCCTCCCTTGTTCGTGCTGTCTCTCCCTATCAAAAAAATAAATAAATAAGCATTAAAAAATTAAAAAAAAAAACCCACCAAGTACATTATGCTTGTATAGCAAACCATAGTCTTAAGGGAAAAAACACACACCTCTGTTTCCTTTACTCTGAGGTAAGGGAAAACCTGTTGTAGTCAGCTGTTGCTACAGTAATGCTGCAGAACAACAACAACAACAAGCCATAAAATGCTTAGTGTCTTACTGTTACTTTATTTATTTTCATACTCTCAAGGGTGTAGTAGGGCTGATCTAAGCGAGGCTCCTTAGGATTAGGCTGTACTGCAGGCTTCTGACTACATTTCCGGTATGAGGTGCAGTTGAAGGAGCAGTAGATCGAGTGGCATATTCTTTTTGTGACAGATCAGAGGTACACAAGAGAGCAAGCCAAGCCATGCAAACAATTAAAGCTTCTGTTACATCATGTCCACTGACATTCTATTAGTCAAAGCAATTTCGTGGCCAAGCTCAACATTTACTGCGATAGGGAAGTATATTCCACCCACAGTGCAGGCACTGTAAAATTACTTAGCACAGGATGTGGATGTCTAAACCTAGTGAGAGAAGCTGAATGATGGGGACAATAACCCAGTTTATATCAGAAGGGAAGTATATGAATATAAGTATGAGTATTCTTGATGTGTATGATTTTTTGTTTGGCCATTATTAGAAACTTCAAACTTTTTAAAAACATTTTTATTTAAGAAAATTGTTTCTTTAATTTTTTTTAATGCTTACTCATTTTTGAGAGACAGAGAGAGACAGAGCACGAGCAGGGGAGGGGCAAAGAGAGGGGGAGACATGGAATCCAAAGTAGACTACTGAACTGTCAGCACAGAGCCTGAAAGTGGGGCTCGAACCCAGGAACCATGAGATCGTGAACTGAGCCGAAGTCCGACCCTTAATCAACTGAGCCATACAGGCACCCAAGCCTTTTTGTTTTTGTTTTGTTTTGTTTTGTTTTTAAAGAATTTCACTTAATAAGATTAAAAACATAGGGTGCTGGGGTGGCTCAGTTGGTGAAGCATTCGACTCTTGATTTCAGCTCAGGTCATGATCTCTTGGTCCATGAGTTCCAGGCCCACATCAGGCTCCATGTTGACAGTGTGGGCCTGTTTGGGATCCTCTCTCTCTCCCTCTCTGCCTCTCCCTGCTCCCTCTCTCTCTATCTCACTCGCTCTGTCTCTTTCTTTCATAAATAAATACATAAATAAACATTAAAAAAAGATTAAAAGCATTACTTACTTGCTAGTGATATATAATTAGTTACTTTACTGTAACGGTGATGAAAATCAGAGGAGAAAGGACCTCAGTCTTTCTCTTGGATAGAAGACCTGTGTTCAGACTGTCCAGTGAATAATCCTCAGTATGCACCAGTGATTTCATTAACTCTTCATTTGCCCTAATCCTGCTCTCTCTGAGTTATCCGTTGGTTTTTCTTTCTTCTCACCCCTCTCTGCACTTGGTGGACAGGTCCTGTCAGTTCCAACTCAATGGACCTTTCAAACCTACTGACTCAATTTTTATTCCATTAGGAGTTTTCATCCTCAACCAAGAGTTTTACCTCACAGACTTTTGAGTCAGAAACATCTTAGAAAAGAGAAATCTGAGTGTCCCATGTTTAGAGGCCCCAACTGCTAGAGCCCTGGCTTCCCATTGACTACAGGATAAAATCCAGATGTCGTTAGGTTGGCATCTAAAGCCCTTGACAGCTTGGTCTCCTTATTTTTCTCTCCTGAGGAGCATTCAGTTTCCCACATTTCTCCCTCATCCATCACTCGAACTGTATGGAAAGCTGACTTTAAAACTTTTTCTTCTTCTAGATGATTCTCTCAGTACTACAGCTATCATCCACTGTCTTCTACACTGTCATTGACCATCCAGAGACAGTTCAGAAGTCACTTTTGCTCCCAGGGTTTGCCTTACTCTCAGTCAGTGGTCTTCTTCTGGGATTTTTACAGCATTCTCCCAGACATTCGTTAAAGAATTTCTCTCTTGAACCCTTTACTTTTGATTATAAGTGTACAAAAAAAAATTCTTCCAAAAACCAGAAAGCAGAAAATAAAGTCTAATAATCACTGTTCTCCTCTGCTTAAGAGAATGCAGTTAATGTTTTGGTACTGTTTGGTTTTAAAGGTCAGTTTACTTCATTTAACAACATGGCAGAGGCATTTTTTCAGTGACATCCCATTGTAAAAATTAACTTAGCTGTTTCTCTCTCACGCTAGATGGCTCATTCCTCCAAGGAGCATCTATTCTCAGTTTATGCCTTCTTTCCAGTGAACAGTGCAATGTCTGGCAGATAGGAAGCATTTAATAATAGTTTTGTGAATGTTAAATGAAATGGGAATATGTTTCTAAGCCCAAATACCTCAGTGAATCTAAAGAAGTTTAACTGTAGTCAATGACAGATTCCAAAAGTTGTAGTGTTTACTAATGTCAGGATATATTGTTATGTTAAATATCATTTTTTTTGGAACGCTGGCACTGTGGCAAGGCAATAATTATGTTGTAATTGTTCGTTAATCCAGTTTCTCGGTTTTGACCTTTGGAAGTGATTTGCCATAAGGAATTCAGTCACATAAGGCTTTAATATTGATCAAATAATGCTGCAGCTTTAATGCTGGTAAAAGATACAAAGGGTTAAATCATTCTGGTCTTTTTAAAAGACATGTAACTCTTTTGTCTGATCTCCTTATGGTCCTTGTCACAACTGTATGGCTTTTAATCACTCATACATTCAGTGAGTTACTGCTCTGCTGGAGCCTTAATAATGTTCTAGTTTGTTTGGATGATCTTCCTGATAAGGTCCTGACAATCTCTCAGTATAATGGGAAGACAATCAAAATAAAAAATGTTCTAAGAGTTCAGGTAGTAGAGCATGCTATTATTTTTCACATGGTACAAGGATATTAAAATACTGACTTCCATGCTTTTGATTGAGTTTGTGATGAAATTCAAGAAAAATTGAAAATTTGAATTATTCTGCTGCTGGTAGGGATTGTATATCATGAACAGAAAGCAGGCATATATAACCAACTGTTGTATCATAATCTCAAGAGTGTCAGATCGTCCTTGTTTTATAGGAGTTTCTGTAGTATATCTAAGCAATTAATTCATTATATAGCTCTTTTATATTTGCAATTACCACATGGAATTTTACAAAAACATAAAATGTCAATGTCAGTGCACACTGTTTGAATAATTAATAATAATGGCTGATATTGATTATTTCAGATTTTTCAAGGTGCTTTCCATGATCTCATTTTCATTATCTCATTTAACTCACTAGCCCTCTTAAGTAAGCAGTGGAATTGTTATAATTCTCCACTTGTGCCATCCATTCTGCCTCCTTCCCTCTTCCTGTTTCCTTATTTTTCTTTCTTTCTTTTAAAGGAGAAAATTTGGTGTATGGAAAGAGCACAGAATATGAATTGAGGTATTGTGCTCCATGCTTGCTCCCATTGAATTATTTTACCATTGGGCAGATCACTTTCATTTCTTAGAACCTTGGTTTCCTAACTGGCAAAATAAGAATAATGCAGAACTATATTCCTCAAAGTTGTGAGGATTAAGGTGAAATATAGGAAAAGCAAAAAAACAAACAAAAAAAAATAAAAATAAAGGGCATATGTAATGTCCTTGTTAGTTTCTTTTAAGGGTAGCTTGGGATAATGGAAAGAGAATATTTTGGCCTCACTGCTTCTTAATTACAGTACCTGATCAAGTATCCAACCTTCCTGAGCTTCATTTTTCTCATGTGTAAAATGAGCCTAATAATTCCTATCTTGTGAAGTTTTTAAATAGAAAAAATAAAGTAACATATATACTGTTCCTAGCAATTTTTGAAACCCAGTAGTGTATAAACTCTATTAGAAGTATTTTGTCTTCTTTCCTGCCTCTTTCCTACCTCATTTCCTCCTACCTTATTCTTCTTCCCCCACCTCAACTTGTATGGCAGAGAAGGTAGAGCACACGATTGCAAACTCTGGAGATTTAATAATTAAAACGTTTTAAACACTGAGACCTGTCTTTTTTCCAAACAGAATTGTAAGCTGCAATTGAGGAAGGAGAAGGGGATCCAAGCCCTGATGTCCCTTTTATGAGTGCTTCTTCTCATGCTTTGGAACCTGCATTGAATCCTGAAAACTTTTTGCAGTAGAATTTGAAAACCACTGACCTAGCCCAACCCCCTCATTTTACAGATGAAGAAACTGAACTTGAGAGAAGTTGAGTGACTGGCCCACCGTTGCAAAGCTGGTAAGTGGTGCACTAAGACTAGAACTCATTGTGTTCTTACTTTACCCCATTGTTCCCCCTACTAAATGAAGGTACAGAGTGCAAATATGTGTAATTAAGATTCCTTTCTTAAGTGGCCTGGGTGGCTCAGTCAGTTAAGCATCTGACTCTTATTCTTGGCTTAGGTTCTGATCTCGGGGTTATGAGTTAGAACCCCATATTGGGCTCCACACTGGGCCTGAAGCCTACTTTAAGAAAAAAAAAAAGGGAAAAAAGGGATTCCTCTCTTGAAGGAAATTATAGTTTATTTGTGGAGGTAGGATTTAGATTAAAAAGATGAAGAAATGTAAAGTAGCATGATGTAGCTATGAAATGGATAAATTAGGTAAATATTTTAAGAAGAGAGGAGCATGGATGATCATTGTCTTTTGGGATGGACTCTACAAACTCCATGAGGGCAGGGATTTGTTTGCTTATATTTTAATCCCAGTGCTGACAGAAATGCATGACTTCCAACAGGGCATTATTACTTATTCTTTTAAATTTTGTTTTTAACATTTGTTTTTGAAGGAGAGAGAGACAGAGCGTGAGTTGGGGGGGGGGGGGGCAGAGAGAGAGGGAGGCACAGAATCCAAAGCAGGCTGCAGGCTCTGAGCCAACAGCACAGAGCCCGATGCGGGGCTTGAACCCACAAACTGTGAGATCATGATCTAGGCCGAAGTCGAACGCTTAACCAACTGAGCCACCCAGGCACCCCTATTACTTGTTCTTTTGAATGAAATGAATGATGGCATAATGAAGTACATATTTGAATCAAATTTAGAAAAAGGTTAGGGATGTAGATAATCTACAGCAGGGTGTTCAAACTGTGGGTTGCTCTTTATTACTGGGTAAAGAAGTAAGTTCAGTGGATCGTGATTTACATGTAAAAAGTTACAGAGTGTCATTATGTCAAGAAATTTTTTGGATTTATATGTGATACTGACATATGTTTAATTGTGTGTATACTTGGTCACAATTTTATGTCTCACTTTAGGTCATGGTTAAAAATGTTTGAAAAATGCTGTTTTAGACAAAGGGAATACTAAAATTTGAGGCAGGCATGTAATGTTTTGTGGAAGAATAGTGACTTTAAGAGTTTTGTTAAATCAGAGGTGAAAAGAATAGTGAAATGAAATAAAATTTATCCAGAGGAAGAGGAATCTGTTTCTGTGGCTGCCTTCCACTATCACCACGCTTCACACTAAAAGGATTTAACCAAACTACGCTTTAGAAAGATTAATTCATCAGGAAGAGTGAATGTGATTGGAATTGGCGAGACCAGAGAGAAAACTATGTAAAAGAGGTATCACAGGATGAGGATTTGTGGCCTCGACTGGTGACAGCTAGTAGAGAAAAAGTTTCTTAGCATGACTGTGGTAGAGTGAGGTTTAAAAAAGTGAGTGGGTGATGTTGACATGGAGCCCAAATAGCAAACAATTTCTTAGAACTGAGGGGGTAAGATTAAAGAAAAACAGTAGGACAGTAGAGTCAAGACAAGATTTTTGTTAAGATGGGAAGAAAGTGAGAATCTCTGTGGTCAAGTAGGGAGACTCAATAGAGAATGCTCCTAGACATGACTAAAAATGTATCTAGAGAAGACATCAAGATTCTAGCTAAAGAGAATATATTGAAAGGAGGAGAAGTCCCTTGTTTTAAAATACCAGAGAGGGGTGCCTGGGTGGCTCAGTCTGTTGAGCCTCTGCTTTTTTATTTCTGCTCTGTTCATGATCTCAAGGTTCATGAGTTCGAGCCCCACATGGGGCTCTGCACTGACCATATGGAACCTGCTTGGGATTTTTTCTCTCTGCCCCTCCTTGCTCCTGCTCTCTCTCTCTTTCTCTCTCTCTCTGAAAGTAAATAAATAAACTTAAAAAAATAAAAATAAATAAACATTGGTTTCTGTAAATTGAAGGTTGACCAGGGATAACTATTTTAATCAAGGATATGGCATTGCTTTACTAATTTTTTTTTGTTACTAATAAGAGATATTTTTAAGTGTGTAAAAACATTTTACTTGTCATGTAAGAAACATATGCTTTATTCACCCTAAATTTGTCTAAGACACTACTGTCACTTGAGAGATTACATAGTTTTGAGCATTCTCCATATTATGGGTAAGTTAGGAAGTTAGAAAGAAGGTGAGTACTGTATGAAAATTTTGGATTCACTGTCCTTAAAAACTACTTAAAATGAATTTGATAATGATAAAACAAGTTCAGAAACCTAGAAATGTAATTACAGAGGGTTATAATATATTCATATTAGTTGAACCTTTCTTTCTGGCTTGGGTTTATCTGCCATTCATAGGAAATTTAGAGACTTCAAATTATAACTAATTATAATTTAAATAGAAAGCCATTGCTTGGCTGATTTATTTAGTAAAGGAAACTAAATAATACCGCTTTGTTGTTTACTAAAGGAAAGATATGATGGCATTATAGATGTCCCATAAATGTGTGTCTGTGAGTTTACATAATTAGAGAGAGAGAGAGAGAGAGAGAGAGGGAGTGTGTGTAATGAAACTGTCTCTAGGCATGGTCAGGTACAAAGGTCCATCACTTAAGTCTCAGAACTAAATAAACATGTGAGGTTATGATTATTTTATTGAGCTTTCTTATTTTATGAGCCACTAATGGCCCTTGGATCAGTTATTTTCATGAGCACTGGCAACCTACAGCTTCAGTGAAGCTTTATTTATTTATTGTTTTTATTTTAAAGTGCCAAGAAGAAAATGCCCAGTTCCCCGTCTTATTTTTCATTTACGATAAACCATAGAAATAAAATTTTTTTTTATTACAGAGAAAGAACTAAAATATATGTTAAATGTTTATAACTGGCAATTTGCTTACAACTTTCTAATTTACTTTCAATTTCCAATGCAATTAGTTGAACTTCTGAGTTTGAGTATATGTACTGTTATCAACTTTAACGTCAGGCTCACTTATGTTGTTTTTTACACTTGTTAGGCTGAACATGCTGGCAAAATTAACAGGGTTATGTGGTTGAGCATTTGTGAGGAAATGCTGTGTAATGAAACACAATATTTTAAAATTTATTTTGTTCTTGCATCTACTGTAGTGTATTCATGTAATTTATATGTATTCATGTAATTTATTCATGTCATTGTTTTGAGAATTCCTTTCTGTGTAACCTTCTGTGGGAACTTGCAGGCAGAAACAGGGTCTAGAGAGAGCTCTGCATCCCACTTAGTCTTTCCAAATTTGCCAACCAGGTAAGTCCCTCACCATTCTAGGGGTGGGTTAATAAATCAATTTTACAGATTGCACTTCTCCTAGACGTGGTCAGGTAAAATAGAGGCATTTGCCAGTTTAGCTTCAAGTATCTTAAATATTTTTTTGTTTTTAGATTATCCTAAAACGAAAAAGGAAACTATTTGACTTGATATGTGCATGTGTTCCCTGTAGCCAAAGCCTACCGTTAAATTTTGAAAGGATTCTTAGGTTAATTTTTTAAATCATGGACTTTTAGCATTAAAATATTTATTAAAATCACACTATGGAGAATGAGAAGTATTATCAGCTGAATCTGGTATATTTAGAATTAAATCCTTCAAGTTTCTTTATATGTATAGAAGTTGAAGAACAGTTGGTTTCTGGTGACCAAATTTGGAGTGTAAGGGCAAAGGGTATCTAATCAGAAGAGAAATACCTATTTTTCTAAGTATATAAATATTCTAAATAGGATTTATGTCCAAGTCAAATAAAACCAAAATCTAGGGTTTGTTATTCTGCTAACCCTTAGAATTTCTTTGTATTTCTTGTTATTCTACTAACCCAAAGAATTTCTTTGTATTACTATTTGCACCATTATAAAAATTACTAAAACAAATTCTCATGATTCATGACCTTACATAAATTCAAATGATCTTGAAATTCCAATGATTCTGGGGATAGAAGATAAAGACCTTATAAGGGAATTCCTGGATATGAGAGCTCTAGTAATATTTCCACAGGAATTTCTAAGGTTCTAAAACTTGTTTAGATTCCAAAATCCAAGTCTTGTAGAGTGGATTTTATAACAAATATTTTTCTTTCTGTAAAGATGGTAAAATTTATAGCAAGGTAAGAGCTAGATGTTGAGTGTGGGAACAGAGTAGCTAATGAGCCCACTCTAAAAACTAAATAAAGTGGCTTGTTCAGATTCTGGAGTCCCTAGATGAGACAGTGACCCCTGAAAATGCATTCGGTATCAGGTACATTTAGGTTAGAATCTTGTCCTTGTCAGTGGTGCGTGTCCCTGCTCAAGTTCCTGAACCGTTTTGAGTGTCAGTTTTGTCATTTATAAAACCGGGACAGTAACACATCTCAGTGTAAAATCTGGTTAGGATTAAATGAGAAAAGGGCCTCCTAAAATGCCTGGCTCAGAACTGACCCCTCCTATCTGTTAAGCACAGTACCCGCCTTTCAAATGCAACTCTCTGAATTGCCCTGCCCAAGCTCCAACCCTTTTTAAGAGATAGATTGGCTTCTTAGATTATTCTCCTCGTTTTGCTCATGAATGAAGGCAAATGATTGTTTTACTTAAAGAAATAGAAATGGTTGCCTTTAACAGCTGCTGACATATACACTAAAAAAGCTGGAGGTGGGGGGGGGGGGGGTGGCACTGTATTTCCTGCAAGTTAAACTTTTTCTTTCTTGCATATCTTAAGAATTTTAAAATCTGCGTGTTTTTTTGTTTAGTTTTATAATCCATATAGACTATCTGGATTTTCTTCTACCTTTGAAAAAAGAAATTTGTGAATCTTTCATTTGTTTATCGTTTAGGACTAATAATAACACACTGAGTATTTTACAAATGTCAGTTACAATACTAAGCGATTCACTGTATTAACATACTTTTTCCTCAGTTACATATGAGATATTTCATTTTTACACGTAAGGAAATTGAGGCAAAAGGAATTTAGGTACATTTCCCTGAGGTCACATAATTAATAAGGGGTAGAGCTGGGATTTGAACTTTCAGAGATTGTCTTTAGAGCCATATGCTTATCATGGCACAGTAAATAATAAGACATAAAGTCAGTCTGGAAAATAATACCAGGCTATGTCATTAATGAGGTTCTGTCACTTGTTTTTAATGTTTTTTGGTGTGTGTGTGTGTGTGTGTGTGTGTGTATTGTGTAAAGAAATTGTCATGCTGTGTATAAGTATTATTTGCTGAATGAATGTTTTGTTTATTAGAAACTGGATAACAAGAGGGAATATAACAAATGTAATGGATGTGGACGTGAAGGAGCACTTTACCATAAGCTGAAAGAATTTGAAAAACGTATTTTTTGAATCCCTGATGTTTAAATATTTTTTGGTGTTTGGGTAAGAATTTTCTTATTGAAAACAAATTCTGTGCAATTTAAGAACAATGTAATTTTTATTGAATGCATGCTTACTCGCCTTATAGCTCATATTTGACTTATTTATGTTATATATAAGGGACTCATTTTATTAATCAAAATAATTTTATTTTTTATTATTTTTCTAATTTTTAAAAATATTTTATTTATTTTTGAGACAGAGAGAGACAGAGCATGAACAAGGGAGGGGCAGAGAGAGAGGGAGACAGAATCCGAAGCAAGCTCCAGGCTCTGAGCTGTCAGCACAGAGCCCAGTGCAAGGTTTGAACCCACGAATCGTGGGATCATGATCTGAGCTGAGATGGACGCTTAACCAATTGAGCCACCCAGGAACCCCAATCAAAATATTTTAGAAACTTATCAATAATTAATACCACAAAGCCTTAATAGGTAAACTAGAAAATATGTAATGTGCAGTGAATTAAATCTGAACTTGGGCAAAATAACCTTCATTTCTTTGAGCAGGACACAAATTGATCGCCCATGTTGGAAGTGTCCAAGAGAGCAAAGCTGGAAGCTCTGGCAGAATCCTACGATATGACTGCGCTTTAATGTCCAGCTACAGGTCTTCTAGGGGATTTTCAGTTTTACATTAAAAAAAAAAGTTGTTCATCAGGGAAATTAAGAGTGAACAATAAAGATCACATTTAAAATAAAACAAAATTCGGCTGGAGGTTAAGAAACGGTTCACCACTGTTATTTTTCTTCATATCGAAGTATGGTATCTGAGTAGTATTTTACCTTATTTCTCGAACCTTGCCTGAAAATTGCTTAGCTAATCCGTAGTGCTATACATGGATAGCAGAGTAAGGAGAGTAAGTAAAGGACTCTTGGTCTCCAATTCTAATAATGACCTTGAGTGAGTAGCTTCATTTCTCTGGGTCTCATTTTCTCCTCAGAGGATAGAATTAGGTTGTTAGTTTTCAAACAGTGCTCTGCCAAGTCTAACAGATCTGAAGTGCTTTAGTTTCCCACACAAGTCTGTCTTTGATATTTTACCTATTGGTTGCACGCTTGATATTTGTTTAGAAGATACTTCCATAAGTAAAGATTTGAAAAGCTCCTGGACTAGATTACATCTGGAATTCCTTCCACCTTTGACGTTTTATTATCCATTTCTTCCTTTCTAATCCCTGTGCTAGAATCAGACACACAAATTACCACTGCTTTATACTCCAGCCTTTTCATGAAATGCCCATTTACCCCATTTTTACCAGTTCTACTTCTTTTTTCAAGGTCCGACTCTATGGCCGTCTCTAATGAATAGCCTTAACAAGCCAAGGAAAAACTCTCATTCTTTGGAATTTTAGTGAAGTATTTTAGTATCTTTTTTTATGAGGCACTCACCTGGTCTTCATTCTATCATGGTTATTATGTATTTGAAGAGTCGCTGTCTCTAATTCCTGTAGGGGCTAGCAAGAGTATCAGGATGAATAAAAGATAATGATGGGATGATAGCACACTCCCTGGAGAGCACGTGTGTCACCAGGAGGGGTCAGAGCCTTAATGGGCTTCCTGGAGAGTGTCCACAGGGAAATTTAAGATCAATATTACCAAATTGTGTTTCAAAAAAAATTTAAAAAAAAATAAAGAAGTACACTCGAATGTCTTATGAAAGTTTTAACTTTTTGAAATGTACACAAAAAATAAATAAATAAAAACCAAATAATGCCAGAACAACAAAAAAAAATATGTGATGACCGCTTATGTGTACCTCTGGACTGAGCATGCATGTGTGTCTTCCTTCCCTAACATGAATGCAATCCATTTACCTGTATCTTTGTTCACCAAAATTTAGTGAATCCTATTGGAAATGGTCAATTTCCAATAGAAATGGCCTTTCTATATAGGCTGGAGTAAAATCATCATAGTGTAAGCTTGACTGTCAAGAGCAATATGACAATGTCCTCAAAATGATAAAATTGGAAGTAGGTCATCTTCAAAGGTAAAATCTTTTGCTCTTAACTCCAGTGTCCCCTACCTGATGCTTTGCAGTATAATGTAAATACCTTCCAGAACCAGAAGGACATTAAAGAACATTTCACAGTTTTACTGCAGTTAAGCAGAGGCAGATGGATTGGCCAGTTGCCTAGAAGAAAAAAATCTCATCTGAAAATTTAGGTGGGTTTTAATGCAACCTCCTTCGGTTCATCTAAAGGAGATAATTTCTAATTAGAGCTTGTTTTTCTTTTTGTTGCTTTTCTTCAGCACCTTTGGTACTCACTAAATACCCCAGAATGCCAGAATGCTGACGAGTTTGTATTCTTTTAAATGTTGATCTGCTGGTGATCACATTTACTTATTCTCATCAAAAACAGTTTTAATTTTAGACTATCCAAACAAAATTTTAAGCACTCATATTTTCATTCTCTATATAACAGTGACAGTGTTTATATCAGATTCACACTATTGTTTCCTATTTGAAGTAATCCCCAATTATGTTTCCATATTCTAGTTAAAGTTTTAATCTAATCCTTTATTCTGTTTATGACTAAATAACAGAGTATTCAGTAGTGACTGGGGGATCTGAACTCAATGACCTATGAAATTAACACACGCACACACAAAATAAAGTTTGAAATGCTGTGTTTATGATAAGATGATAGCGTTTCAATTATGAGGAAATCCCTATTGTTTATCATCTTACATTTTACTAAACTTAAGTATAAAATTGATTATATTTCTAAAAAAGTATTGATTTATTAAAATATTCATTCATCTGTTTCAAATATTTTGAATAAAATTTTTCCTAATTTTATTTTAATAAATCAGCCAAGTGCAGTTCACATTTTCTTTCCAGCACAAATGAAATTCTTTAAGTGGTTTTCATGGTTTAGAGCTCCCTGCACCACTCAAGTACCTTTTCTTTTTAACAGTCCCATTAACAAAGTAGGCAGAGATGCTCTCTCATTAATAAAGAAGAATAATCCACCTATTCTGCCCAGGGAAATTCCCACAGGAGCAGGGCCCCTCCCTGCACAGACTGCTACAGTCCTGACTCCTTTCCTCAGCCTTTGTTACACTGCCCCCTGCATCTCACCAAGTGGCCTCACAGTGTATATTGTTCAGGTTGCTCATCTGTTTTTTTCTCCCTAAAAATGTGTACAGTCTGTGCAGCTTTTCATTAAAGTTCAGTATCATTGATCGAAAGTTGGGCTTATTCAGTGGTAAGTCTACTCTCTTTAAATCTAAGGAAAAAGATAATATATAAACAAAGTAGATAATATTTTTAAACTCAATTTGCAATATCTCAATATTTGCAAATGAATCACTGTGATTCATCACTGTAAGAGAAAGAATAAGAACCACATAATCATCTCAATAGAACCAAAAAAAAGCATTTGAAAAAGTTTGACAAATATTATCTAACTTGTTTAAATATTATCTTTTGCCTTGAAAAGTTATCACAATAACGTCCATTACAGGATTAAACAGGCTAAGATCTTATTGCATATTATTAGTTATAGTTGCTTAGAACTATTATCCCTATGTCACTACGCTTGGTCAATAGGAACTAACCGCATTGATAAAAGAATAACCAAGGTAACACAACTTTCTATATAGATGACCCTTTCATATGAAATACCACATTGGATTATATCTACCCTAGTATTCGTAGTTGTAGTAGTAGTAATAGCAGCAGTAGTAGTAGTATTATAGATATTATTAAAGATTCAAAAATAAAGCTGGGGCACCTGAGTGGCTTAGTTGGTTAAGCATCTGACTCTTATTTTGGTCAGGTCATGATCTCTTCGTGAGTTTGAGCCCTGCACTGGGCTCTGCGCTGACAGCACAGAGCCTGCTTGGGATTCTTTCTCTCCCTCTCTGTTCCGCTTGTGCATGCATATATCCTCCCTCTCTCAAAACCTCTAAACCTACTTTGTTGAGGGTTTTTCTCATGAACGGATGTTGAACTTTGTCAAATGCTTTTTTTTTGCTTCTATGGAGATGATTATATGGTTCTTATTCTTTCTCTTACAGTGATGAATCACGGTGATTGATTTGCGAATATTGAGCCACCCTAGCAAGCCAGGAATAAATCCCACTTGATCGTGGTGAATGATTTTTTAATGTGTGGAGTCTGTTTGCTAGTATTTTGTTGAGGTTTTTGCACCTGTGCTCATCAAGGTTCTCTTTTTTTAGTGGTATGTTCATCTCATCTTGGTATCAGGCTAATGCTGGCCTTACTGAATAAATTTGGAAGATTCCCTTCCTTTCTATTTTTTTGGAATAGTTTGAGAAGAATAGGTGTTAACTCTTCTTTAAACGTTTGGTTTGATTTGCCTGTGAAGCCGTCTGGTCCTGAACTTTTGTTTGTTAGGAGTTTTCTGATTACTGATTGGATTTCTTCACTGGTTATTGGTCTGTTAAAATTTTCAGTTTCTTCCTGTTATGATCTTGGTTATTTATATGTTTCTAGGAATGTATCCATTTCTTCCAGGTTGTCCAATTTGTTGGCATATAGTTTTTCATAATATTTTCTTATAATTCTTTGTAATCTGTGGTATTGGTTGTTATTTCTCCTCCCTCATTTGTGATTTTATTTATTTGAGTCCTTTCTCTTTTTTTTCTTGGTAAGTCTTGCTAGAAGTTTATCAATTTTATTGATTTTTTTCAAAGAGCCAGCTCCTGGTTTCATTGATCTGTTTTATTGTGTGTATGTTTTTTTTTTTTAATTTCTACATCATTTATTTCTGTTCTAAACTTTATCATTTCTTTCTTTCTGCTAGTTTTAGGTTTTGGTTGTTGTTCTTTTTGTGGCTCCTTTAGGTGTAAGGTTAGGTTGTTTATTTAAGATTTTTCTTGCTTCTTGAGATAGACCTGTATGGCTATAAACTTCCCTCTTGCAAATGCTTTTGCTGCATCACATAAGTTTTGGACCATTGTATTTTCATTTTCATTTGTTTACATGTACTTTTTTATTGCTACTTTGATTTCCTGGCTGACCCATTCATTGTTTAGTAGCATGTTATTTAACCTCCATGTATGTGTGGTCTTTCCAGATTTTTTCTTGTTGTTGACTTCTAGTTTCATAGCACTGCAGTCAGAAACGATGCATGGTATGACTTCAATTTTTTTTAATTTTTTGAGGCTCCTTTTGTGGGCTAATATGTGATGAGTTCTGGAGAATGTTCCATGTGCACTTGAAAAGAATGTGTATTCTACTGTTTTAGGATGAAATGTTCCAAATATATCCTTCTGTTTCAGTTCATCATTCAAAGCCACTGTTTCCTTGTTGATTTTGTTTAGATGATCTGTCCTTTTTGTAAGTGGGATGTTAAAATCTCCTACTATTGGGGCGTCTGGGTGGCTCAGTTGGTTAAGCATCCAACTTCGTCTCAGGTCATGATCTCAGGTAGGGTTCATGAGTTCGAGCTCCACATAGGGCTCTGTGCTGACAGCTCAGAGCCTGGAACCTGCTTCAGGTTCTGTGTCTCCCTCTCTCTCTGCCCCTCCCCCGCTTGTGCTCTGTCTCCCTCTCTCTCAAAAATAAACAAATATTAAAAAAATTTTTTAAATAAAGCCTATTGTATTATTATTGTATTATTGTATTATTATTGATTAGTTCCTTTTTTGTTTATTATTAATTGTTTTATGTATTTGGGTGCTGCTGTTTTGGGTGCACAAGTATTTACAATTGTTATATCAGAAAATGCTCTCAGGTAATGATAAGTGAAAAGAGCAGGATATACAAATTTATAATGCATATTATCACAATTATGGAAACATACCTCTGAGTCCTGAGCCTGAAATGCTCCAGTACGCAAAGCATCCACTCCTCTCAGGGCTTTTTCTGGAATTCTCTTGGTCCACTTCTTTGCTCGGCTGCTCCTCCTTCAGGTTCCATATTAAATGTTACTTTCTCAGGAAAGCATTTGCTGGTCTTCAGGGTCACTTCAGACTGGGTATGCTCTCTCTCCAGTTACATATTTTCATAACACTTAAATTTTCCTTGATCACACTTATGATTACAGTTAATCACCTTGTACTATCTTTTGAATATCTGTCTTCCTCAATAGACTATAAGTTTCATTTGAGCAATAACTATGTCAGCCTTATTTGCTCAAAAGCCTGGCACAGAATATGGGACATAGAATGAATTCAGTAAACACTTGTTGAAGAAATGAATGAATGAATGAATGAATGCAAGGCACTGTGCTAAGAACTTTTCACGTAATCTTTTTGAGACCCCACAAAAAACTTAACGGAGTAGGGAACATCTTTATCACATTTTTTGGATACTGTATAACTAAATCTAAGAGAAAATTGTCCAGTTTTATCGCAAGTAAGTGGACAGCCTAAATTTAAACGCTGATATTTTGGAATGTAGTGCCCAAGCTCTTAGACACTGATTGTGTAAAAGTGGTTGCACTGAAATTTTTAAAATTTCCATTTGAAATTCTATGTAAAATCTAAGACTGCAGAACAAGAAGCCACATTACGTCTTTGTCATAGAAAGTCTTAATTAAGGTTTTGAGCTGGTTAAATATATATATATATATATATATATGTGTGTGTGTGTGTGTGTGTGTATATACACATATACACACACCTTTTACTTTTCCCAATATTTTCTCTCCCAGACACTGCTAGCAATCAAATTTGTAGCATCCAGTTTTAGAGATACATGTTTTATTTATTACAAGCATTAGTATTTAAAGATAAACCTGGCTTTCAAAAGTTAGTTTTGATTCTGAAACCTATCAAGGCAACATAATTTAAACTTTATTTCTATAGTTTCCCCATATTTTTTCTTTTGACTTCCCTTCCTATGATTGTATTTTGATTGTCCCTGATCTTTAAGTAGGTACAAATGAGCAAGGATTCTGAATAACGGCAAGTTCAGACCACCCCAGTTTGTTAAATACTTTTAACAGGAAATGGTCAATTATTTTGGGATATGGCATTTGATGGGCATGGAGTTAGGTCATGCTACCTACACACAGAACCTGAAGATTGTCACAGCTGTTGGCTCCATATAAGTTGGCTCCAGCAGCCTATTATTCATTAGGTCCAAAAAATCAGATATGAATCCTAAGTGATTATACAGGGCCTTGTCTTACATATGTCTCACCAGTCTTGAGTGAATGGATGAATGAATGAACAGCCCCCACCTTAACTGGATTCTGAATTTCCAACTATTGTTTCTTGACAATCACATTGGACTTCTTGGCCCTGCATTTATAAATGAACCCGATTGTTCTTCCTATGTGCATTTTTCTTAAAGACCAGCCTTTGCCTAAATATTTCCCCTTAAGCTCTCTACATGTCTCAAAGTATAACTTTCATTGTCTCTCTTGAAGGGACCCCAGCATAACTTCTTTTTGAACATTGACAGTAATTTTGATATATTTTATAACTGGATTTAATTAACCGGATTTGGCTTTCCTTTTTTCCTTCATTGATCATATGCATGTTGAATGTGTATTATCTGCAAAGAAGTGAGCTAAGTCTTGAGAGAGAAGACAAAATACGCTTAAACAATTTGCTAATGTTTCATTTGCAAAATCAGTCTGTATCTTTATAGATGGAACCTGGCCAACTTCAAGCAAATAACAAACAAAATTTTAAAACCGTTTCTAGGCTTAAAATTTCAATGTTGATTTTGGAAATTCACTCTACAAAAGTCAATTCAAAAACTGAGTAATTTAAAAATCTCACTTAACATCTCAACAATTTAAAGTATGATAAAACTAGTAACCCATTTGTTTGTTTACTCACTCTTTTCTGAATGATGTCAATGCTTTAAAACTTATTTTCAAAATCTTTCTTTCATGTTTATCTTGGGGCAGACTCCATTTGCCAACTCACAGACAGGCTGTTCTTTCACATGTAATTGTATGTATGGATCAGCCATTCTTTTTATATATTATAATGTATATAATATACAATATATATAAATATATAATAGTATAATATAAGATAATGTACTCAATAATAAAATGTATATTATAATATATTATAATATTTTATACATATATATCCTGTTCTTGGCTCCAGGACTTGCCACATTTAAGACTTCCATGATAGATGTATATTTGGTCATTATTTTATCTTTTGATTTATATACATATTTGCTCAAAAAACCTTTAATGCCTTCTGATCATTCATGGAAACAAGTCTGAAAATTTCTGCCTAGTTCTCTCTAAACCTCCATAATATGGTCCTACTCTAAAAATCCAATGACATTTCTCACACACTCTTTAAAATATCCATTACTTGCTTTGCTTTTACCACAAAGTCTCTTTTTTTCACCAAGCAAAATTTGCTCATTTTGTAAAGCCTCGCTTAGACCTGATATCATTGATCCTTGTCATCTTCAATTATGAATCATCCTCTGAATGTCAGAAGCAACTAGAGTTAGAATAATGTGATTGCCCAGTTATTCATGCTAATTATTCTTAACAGTTCTCTCTACAAATAGGTTAAGACTCGTTGAGAGCAGAAGCTGTGTTTTCTATCTTTATGTCCTCAGACCCTAGCACAATGGTATTCTTTACCATTAAGGGCCCCTTAATAGGGAGTTTAGAAATTGCTTCTGTTATATATAATTTGACCAAAGTGAACATCTCGACATTCTAAAACACAAGCTTAGAATCATGCAATCTTAGAACTTTTAAGCATTAGGGATCTTAAAGATTAATATACCAATTTCTTCATTTTACAGATAAAACTGAGATTTAAATGGGGACAGTATGGATCAGCCATTCCTGGTAGATTTTATCTCAGTGTCTTTGATATCCTTTCTCACTCTGTATCCTCAAACTTTAAGTGGAAAACATGTGTTGTGATGTTTTTGGTCTATTAAAAATATTAAAAGACAGTGTCTCATGCATGATTTGGTCAGAAAAGCAGAAATCACTTTAGGAATTTGAAGCAGGAAGGGATTAAATTGAAAAAACAAAGTGCTCACAACACAATTGGAAAGCCTAGAGAAACAAAATTCAGGAAGGAAGGCTATTAGCTTTCAGGTTCACAGCTAACTTTGGAGTCAGGGAGCTGCCATCATGGATCAAACTATCTCCAACATGAAAGGTGGCTGAGTTCCAGGAAAACAACACAGGCCATTAGAGAAACTTCTATATGGTGAAGCCCAAGCATTTATTTACCTCCTACTGCTGCATGAGCAACAGCTTCTGCATTTCTTCCACCTTCTAAATGGCAGAAAAAAGAAACGTATTCTTATGTTTGCGTCTTAATTTTCTATTTGGCACCTTTCCACGCACCTCAGTAACTTACAAATGATGAACCTGAACAATAATTGATGTTTATAATAATAGAACTGTTAGTGCCGAAAGGAACTAGAAGTGCATTGAACTCATCTTCTCATTTAAAAGGTCAAAGTCACATATCATTGGGGTTAGAGAGCCAACTTTTTAAAACCTACCTCCTTGGCTAGACATGGAGGGTTTTCCACCTCACATCGCTCTGAACCTCCCCCTTGCACTATGATTATGGTCCATTTAATTTTATGACCTTCTGATTTAATGAGATAAGTACTTCTTATGCCTAATTATTTACTGCTAAGATCATGTTTTAGTTTTATAAGACACACTTCAAAAATTGTTACTTGATCTTTGTCACGTAAATACAGACTAAAAAGGAGTTAAGACTGCTCATTGCTGTTCCAAGATGAAATCACCGTTCTACCTGATGACTTACAAACGGGAAAGTTGACCAATAAATCTAGTTAATCAGATCTCTCAATATTGTGAATGATCCTCCTGGTAGCCAGACATTATAAGTCTATTGTGGCCACTTCTCATTTTTACTTGTTGTTCTGGATGGAACTTGCTGTGGCACTAGGGCTTTCTTAAGAATAAACCATTCCAAAATCACACTGTTATTATATGTTGCTTTGTCCTCAGGCTTTCTAGTATTCCTTTTGGGCTATTGGTCTTTCAACATGCAGTTAGGGGATTAAAGTAAATCATTTAATCCATGCAGCATGTCACTCAATAGTATACTTTTGGAAATTGTTTCCACAGGAGCACCAGTGAAAGCAGCCAGTCTGAGATATTGACACTATAGAAAAAACTGACAGCTTACTCCTTGTATTGATTCTGCTCTTCCCTACAAATATAGACTCCGTTCCCTACCACAGCCTTGTAAGTGGTGACTGCTGAGGTTTCTAAATTGCTTTGTAAATTATTTATTATTCGACACCTTGTAAAGACCTCTTTTCTTCTTGTCTGACTTGCTTGTGATTTCTAAGGTCTCATATATATTGAAAGGTCTCAGTGTATACTGACCATACCTTCTTATAGAATGGTTTTTCTTATTATCTTATATTGGAAATGTGACTTTTTCTACCATATTATGATCATACCTTTTGTCATTCTTATTTCTGATACATTGTCTACACACTGTTATAAATGCTTATATACATATGTTCCCAACTGAGCACTAGACAGGCTGGCCGATTTGAAACCTGGAATTGGGCCATTAATTAGCACATTTTCAAATTTAAAAAGTTGTAAGTATTTGAAGACCGTTTATTTAATAATGGAGGAAACAGCTTTTATTAATAAAAATTATTTACCAGATCAGATACATATATTTAATTCACTTGCACTGATGTAGTAGAGTCAGTGTTCTGAAAAAATTTGCAAATGCTTTTTAAACAATTATTCTCTTTTTAGATTTTCTTTTGTGATTTTGTGAGCCATAAAATTTTTAATGTTCGTAACTTAGATCATAAAAAACAGAGATTTGTGTCGAGTAATCGGAGCAATTTGAAGATTGACTGCCTACCTACAGCTCACTGAAACTACCTGTATACATATAAATATACTCAACAGAAAAAGGTCTGTGCTTAATAACTGAGTTTCGCCCTCCCTTTCCCCCTGGCTTTCTACATTGGTCCACTTGGGACCACTATACACTTTGTGAATTAGGGCTGGAGTTCTTGCAGCATCCCTTATAGTTTGGAAATTCGAGAAACTTTTTTGTGCCATCCGTTCCTCAAAATTCATATGATTATATCTGAAGAGTATGGACTTTTCAATGTCATCTCCACCATTTATGAGCTTCTGTGACTTGAGGAAAGTAATTTAGTCTTCATAAAAATAGCTTCTTCTATAAAATGAAATGACAATAATAATATTAATAGTAACTACCCAAAGGGCTGTTGGAAGAATAAATGCGATGATGTAGAGTTTTAGCACAAGCAAATATTAGTTATCTGTAATGGTTATGACATAAAACTGGAATATAAGTTTTGCTAAAGAATTTAATTTTATGACTGTTTTAAATATAATACCAATAGATCTTGGTGAAAATCAAGAAAACATGCAGTGAATAATGGTACGTGAAAACCATAGCCTCTTTTAGGAAATTTTTTCTAATTATAGAAATTTAAGGAACATGGAAACATACTTCTAAGATCACTGTAATTCTTAATGAGATTGAGAATATAAATCTGTTAGGAGACAGAGGTTTATATTCATTATGAAGATTTAAAAGCAGAGGAAGCCAGCTACTTCCACACAGACTACTGTGGGCAAGAGAAAGCACAGGAAGAGCAAAGCTGAAAACAAGCAAGCATCTTTGGAAAATGAGGCCATTGTAGCCATACGCGTCACTCCCGTTTCGATGATTTCCTTTCCAGGCAGTTTGCTGATTTTCTTGTCCACTGCTTTGTGCCAACATATATTGTTATGACCTTGTTTCGTTCTTTCCCTGCATACTGAATGCAAATGCTTTTAAAAGGAGTTGTCTATACCTATTTTCATTCTCCATTTCTGGCTTGGAATACTGTTCGTAAAATTATTTCAATGTTTCAAGGTCTAGCTAAAGTGCCACCTTCCCTATAATCTGTCCCTATGGTTTCCACCCACTTGTTTCTTTTCTTTCTAAAGTCTTTCAGCCTTGATAGTATGAACCACCCTAACTATTATCTGAGATTAGATACCATTCTATTTGGTTAAATATTTATTTCTTGTGAAACTATTCTTCCAGCTAGAAACATGTAAGGCAAAGAAGATTCTTTTATAGTCCCTGCAGTAGATACATAATGAAAGATTAAAAGAACAGAAAAGCTGGTTAAAGCATAGAGTATTTTCAGATAAAATGCACATTCTATCACTAAATTGGAGCTTTCTAGTAATCCTGCATATTGTGCAACATTTTACATATATATCTTCCTGTCACCTAATGATAACTGACTTTACCAGACTACTTCTTAGATGACATGAAGCTTTCACATAATTTATTTCATTTATTTTTCAAAACAATTTTCTGAGATGAGCCTCATCCTCATTTCATAGAGAAGAACCAAAGACCATAAGAGGTTATGTGATTTGTTCTGAGTTGCACTGAAGTTCACTGCTTCAGTGAAGAGTGGCTCCTTCATCCCCACGGTAACCAAATGAGGAAGGCCAGAAAGACACATTGTATGGCTTTGATTGGTAAGCAATGAGGCTGATTTCTCTTGAGAAAAAGTGAGAGGATGAATACCCATTTTGAGCAGTCTCTGCCTGTTCTTTTTTGGACATAGCAGAGGAAGAACGGGCAATTCTCTGAACAGGATTGGTTTGACACAAAAAAACAGGTGGCAGCCTGCAGTAAGACTATCTTACTGTCTGCAAGAGCTGTGTGAAGGAAGAGAGTTGGGAGGCGATTAAATATATATATATATATATATATATATATATACACATCCACATATGTGCATAATATTTATATATGTATGAACAATAAAATATTAAAATATATGTAAAAACATGTATATCTGTCTATATTTCTATTGTTAAAAATAAACTGAAACATATAAAAATTTTAAGAGTTTATTTCAGCAAAAATCAACTCTTTGCTACTAATTTCTTTAAGCCTGATTATATTTTTATTATGATTCATTTCCAAAAGAAATTTAAACATTTGTCCCAAGTTACTAGGAGAATGTATTCTCTTATTTCCTCTGTTGCTACATTTCCTACTTCAAGCAAGCTTGCAGACATAGACATCAATGCCAAATAATAGAATGACCACCCTCACTATATTAATATTTTTTCAAGGTGAGTCTTCTGAGCAGCATCCCATTGATAATTAAGTTATAATGTTTAGTAGGGTTACTAACCAAATGATTATAAGCTTTGAGTTCATTCATGAAAATTCATTGAGTCCATACTTTATTGAAAAAAAATGTGGGCAAGTCTGAGTTGTATCAAACATTGAACCTTTCTGCAAAAACCAGAGTGCAATGAGGCTGTGAACATGTATTTAGTAAGTTAACAGCATGAAATAAATGATATAATAAAGTCAGACAGTTTTTTTGCAGGGAGTGAGGAAAAAGCGTTCCCTGTCCTTCTAGCACACATGCGCGCGCACACACACACACACACACACACACACTCACACACGGCTGACAATGTAGAAGGAGACTAAGGAAAAATCATGTGGTGATAAGTGAAAATTTAAGTCATTTTTATTGTCTAAAATAATGAGACAAACACTAATAGGGTTTTTATTATAGTTGCATAAATTGGGCTTTAAATTTGTGACCACTGAGAATACTGCTACTGACTGGAGATTGAATTTGTTTTTATTGAATGTAATAAATAAAGACTGTACATTCAAATATCATGAATCATGTGTATTTAGAAATGGTTTTATCAAGTGCAGGTACTATAACTTATTAATCCTTGAAATGATTGCCTAGATTAGTGCCTAGCACATAAAAAGTGGTCTTTAACTTTTTTTTTTTTTGAGTAAACAAATGATGGTAAAATGTAGTCATTGAAAAGGCCAAATTTGAGATAATGTCATTAACTTAGCATATGTAGAAATAAGCATGCACTCAAACGCAAAATCATAGAAAGATGTTTTAGTTTAACAATAGACATCTACCTTAAGGTGACAATAGCCATTTCTATTTAAACTGATTGTAAATTATGCCCCACCAGGTGTGCACAAGGTAATTGTTTTGGTGGTGAGGAAACTACATATTTTCATGAAGTTGGGTCTCTGTCAGTGAATAATTGTGATCCAATAGTAAGCTAGTATATGTCATCAAATAACAAAAATTGAAGACAGACTGAGTTGAGTATCATAGAAGAGGGAGAAAAGGCAGTGATTTGGGGGCAAAATGGATTTGTGCTCATTTTACTCATGCTTGTGCGACTCACAGAGATTATATTTTTAAGATTTAAAGATTAAACCGTGTCCTCCTACCCCTCTCATCTTCTTCTTCTTTGAAATCAACAATAGTATTTCATATCACACAAAGTCATATGGAAAACTCTAATATAATTGTCATGTCTCTGATCTCCATTTGTAATATCCCCATGTTGTGGCATTCACTATTACCACTTTTATTACAGTTGTTAAGAATAGGAAGTTATTGTTAAAGAGAACTTTGTGGTACTAACCATTAATATTAGTGTAGACCTCAGAATTCACCACGCTCAGAAGCTGGCAGGCCCCTGAGCATGCTGTCACTTTGGAATTCGTATAAAGCAAGTATAACTTACATAAAGACAGAGCACTTCACATTTTTCATAATGAAATAATTAATATATACAAATGTATTGCATATATAGTATAAAGAATAATACTAAAATAGGCTTGGGATAACAACTTCCCTACTTAAGAAACAGAACATTATCGGGACGCCTGGGTGGCTTAGTCGGTTAAGCATCTGACTCTTGGATTTGGCTCAGGTCATGATCTCCTGGTTCATGAGTTCTAGCCCCGTGTCATGCTCTGCACTGACAGCCTGGAGCCTACTTGGGATTCTGTCTCTCTCTCCATCCCTCCCTCTCTCCCTCTCTCTCTCTCTCTCTCTCTCTCAAAATAAATAAGTAAAACTTAAAAAAAATTATCTTTAAAAAAAGAAATAGAATATTTTCAATATTTTTATATTTCTCTCTTTACCCTTTTTATTTATCAATTGCATATCCCATACCTCCTCAACAAAACATTTGAATTTTGTGAACTCTTGTATTTATACTTATAAATATGTACTTATTAATAATTTATAATTTACAAACATACAAAATACCCATGGGAAAACGAACATAATATCAAAACTAACATGTAAAATCTGTTACTTCTTCAAAAATAATTTTGTATTTATATCCAATATTAATATCATAAGTGACAATGCAGAAAATGTGGAAGGTATGGAAAATCATTCACAAGATAAAACTAAATTTACAATATAATGTATTTCTTAAAGTTAGTTATTTTAAAAAATATTATTCTAATAACTTAACTATTAGCCTTTATTCTTTTGCTTTGTGTCATGAACTCTACCTGACACTGGCAGGGTTCTAGAAGCTTCCTGAATTTATCTTAAAATCCTAATTTATTTTCAACTTCGTGGATGTTACTTTACCTTCACGACACTTGAGATGTTTTTATTTATGCTCCCTGCAGCCTTCAACTATTAGCCAGTCACAAAAAAAGTTCACTTTTACTATAGATTCTCTTAGCTTCCTAATTATTTTGGGCAGCCTGCACCAGAATTCTCCATCACTTAATGTTAGGAGGAAATTTATTCTCAAAGAATCCTGCTATTACCATTTACTTTATAAAGAGGGGGAACTTCCCCTGCAAGTTTCAAAAACATTTAACTGGTTGTCATGAAAGAGTTCCTATAACATTTGGCTTTTGTTTCACAAAAATCAACAGGACTTAATGTTACTGCAATCAGAGAAGTGGAGAAAAGATACAGGAAACATAGGAACAGTGTCATGTGGAAATTATACTACAATGGAGCAACATCAAATATATCATTGCTGCAGGTGTAAATGACCTGAAAATAAGTATAGAAAAAGTTTGCTTGTCTCAGATAATCAGCATAATATTTTGTGACTATGAGAATTGCAGAGAAAATCACAAGCAGTGTCTACCAGATTTTGACATGTTATCATATCAATCAGGTACAAATTTTGTTGTAGAAAGTACATGTCCATTGGGGCGCCTGAGCGGCTTGGTCGGTTAAGCGTCCAACTTCAGCTCAGGTCATGATCTCACAGTTCGTGAGTTAGGACCCCACATCGGACTCTGTGCTCTGACAGCTCAGAGGCTGGAGCCTGCTTTGGTTTCTGTGACTCCCTCTCTCTCTCTGCCCCTCCCTGCTTATGCTCTGTCTCTCAATAAATAAATAAATGTTAAAAACTTTTTTAAAAAAAGTACATGTCCTCAGTTCCAATAACCTCTCATTAAAATAGCCTTGTTAAATTGAGTCCACAGCCCTTTGCTTGCTCACCACTAGATTTGACTGGGTTTGATTGGGTATATAAATGCTGTGTAGATGAGAAGGTTTAATGACTGAGAATCAGAGCTGTGTATTTGTATTTAAATATACATTAAAGCTATCCAAAGTTCCTGAGGTACATACAAGAGCTGTTTTAAAACAAAATCTGTTCTCTCTATTGGCAGAAAGAAATGCTTTGTGTGTTTGTGTGTCACTAAAACATATTTAACTAAAAAAGTTAATAAAGGCAGAGGACATCACATCTGATTCGTTATAGAAGGAAGTGCTAACTGCTGGACATAATAGAAAAATTAAAAGAGGTATAAATCTCAGTAAATAATATAACTAATACATATCACTGAGGGAAAGATAGCATTGTTTCCTATAGCTATTAAAGAGGAACAAATCATTGTAAATTCAGGGCAGAAAATCTTTATTTCATCTTAATTCCTATTATCACATATATTTTCCTTCTGGTTTGCTCACTGATCTTTCCTAGATATTTTTGTTTTCATTACAGAACTGAAAGGCTCTCTCCAAATACTTCCATGTTTCTACCTTTTGTTCCTCTGTTTGAATTTATTCATAGGATTCTTTGGAAATTATTCTTTTATTCTTTTTAAATGTTAATTTATTTATTTTGAGAAAGAGTAAGTACAAGTGGAGGAGGGAGGGAGGGATGGAGAGAGAGAGAAAGAGAGAGAGAGAGAGAATTTTAAGCTATCAGTGCAGAGCCTGACGCAGGGCTAGATTACACAAAACATGAATCCTGACCTGAGCTGAAATCAAGAGTCAGATGCTTAACTGACTGAACCCCACAAGTGCTCCAGAAATTATTTTTTTAAGAAGATTATGCTATGATATGCCAAATCAATTTAGAAACTAAACTTAATTGCATTTAATATTGGCCTGCTGTCTTTGTTTTCAGTCAAAAAATTTTCAAAAAAAGTACAGATACTCTAAAATGTATATTATAATATTATAAGTATACATGTTAATAAAGACCTCACTGAATTTTTTAAATAAAATGTAAGGTATTTATACCAGAAGCAAACATGAAGACATTTGGGAACCACATAAGTTCCTTAAATTCATTACATAATTACCTAAATCAGAGTATCAATACATAACTCTTAGAAAAACCATGCTTAATGCAAAGGATGCATATATATTCTTATTCAAACAACATTGTATATAAATCAAATTTCTCTGAGAGAATTATATTTTACCAATTATGATTATTTATTTTAGAGTATGCTATTCAAAAGCCATATTCATCTTTTGGACCTTTTGTGTCAAGTTAATAAATAAGAGAGAAAAAACAAGGAAACTACACGATAAGCAATTATATGCCAACAAATTTAATAATCTAGATGAAATGTATAAATCCCTAGAAAGGTACAAAGTATAGAAACTGAGTCAAGAAGAAATAACAGATCGGAATAGACTTACAGTAAGTAAAAAAAAAAAAAAAAAATCAGTAGTCAAAAACTTTTTACAAAGAAAAGCCCATAACCAGATGGCTTTAATGATGAATTCTGACAAGCGACCTAAAGAATTAACTCAAATCCTTTGAAAACACTTCCAAAAGCTGAAGAGGAGCAAACACTTCTAAATATATTCTGAGTTCAGTATATTACCCTTGTACCAAAGCTAAACAAAGACATCACAAGAAAATTACAGACCAATAATTCTACGAATGGATACAAAAATCTTCAACAAAATACTAGCAAACCAAATAGAGCAAAATAAAAAAGGATTATAAATCATAACCAAGTCTGATTTATCTCAGAAATGCGATGGTAATTCAACATACAAAAATCAACACACATACAATCAATGCATATGAAATGGTAAAGGACAAAAAACACATAATCATCTCAGTAGACATAGAAAAAGCATTTGACAAAATCCAACACCCTTTCTTGATAGGGGCACTTAATTATCTAGAAATACAAGTGAAGTTCCTCAACCTGATAAAGTGCATTTATGAAAAGACCACATATATCATCATATTTAATGCTTAAGGACTGAAATATTTACTCTAAGTATCAGGAAGACAAGGATGTATGTTTCTGAAACTTCTACATAACATTTTATTGGAGTTTCTAGCTAGGGCAACTAGGCAAGAAAAAGTATTGAAATGCATCCAGACTGAAAAGGAAGAAGTAAAACTATCTGAATTTGCAAAGCATGATGTTGTGTATAGACAATCCCAAGGAATCCCCAAAAAGTTTTTAGAGCAAATGTAAGTTAAATATGGTTACAGGACACAAGATCAATATAGAAAAAAAATAAGTTGTGTTTTTATATACCAGCACTGAACAAACCAAAAACGAAATCATAAAACTGTTCTATTAACATAGGATTAAAAAGAATAAAATATAAAGAATAAATTTAACAAAGGAATGTAAGATTTGTGCATTAAAAACTCTAAAACATTATTACAAGAAACTGAAGGCCTAAATAAATGGAAATATATACCATGTTCATGGATTAGAAGACTTAATATTGTTAAGATGGATCAAATTGATCTACTGATTCAATGCAATTGTAACACACACATTCCAGGTTTTCTGTTTGTTTGTTTTGGCAGAATTAGACAAGCTGATTCTATAGTTCATGTGGAAATGCAAGGGACCTAGAATAGACCAAACGATCTTGAAAAAAGGGACCCACACTTTCTGACTTCAAAACTTACTACAAATCTACAGTAATGGATAGAGAAGATGTGGTACATATATACAATAGAATATTACTCAGCCATATAAAAGAATGCAATCTTGCAGGTGGACTTAGAGGGTATAATGCTAAGTGAAATAAGTCCGTCAAAGAAAGGCAAATACCATGCAATTTCACTCCTGTCTGGAATTTACAGTACAAAACAAATGAACAAACAAAAAGACAAAAAAAAAGAAAGAAAGAAAGAAAAAAGAAAACTGACTCTTAAATACAGAGAAAATTAGTGGTTGCCAGAGAGGAGGTAGGTAGGTGAAATAGATAAAGGGAATTAAGGGTATTATCTTGATGAGCACTGAGAATTGTGTAGAGTGTTGTATCATTATGTTGTATACCTGAAATTAATATAGCACTATGTTAATTATACTTGAGTTAAAAAATGTTAAAAGAAGAAAAAAACAAGACTGTTGATATTGGCATAAAAATAGATATGTGGATCAGTGAAAATTTGAGAGTCCAGATAAAAACCCATGAAATTACAGTCAATTGATTTTGACAAGGACACCAAGACCATTTAGTTTGAAAAGAATTGTCTCTTCAACAAATAGTGTTGCGACATTTGGAAATTTATATGCAGAAGAATGAAGTTGAAACCCTGCTTACACTATATTTAAAAATTAACTTAAAATGATCAATGGCCTAAATATAAGAGACAAAACTATAAAAATTTCAGAGGAGAACAGCTTTACATCATCATGATCTTGGATTAGGCAGTGAATTCTTAGATATGATACTAAAAGCGTCAACAAAAGAAAAGAAAAATAATACAACCACCCCCAACAAAAAATAAATTGGACTTCACCAAAATTAAAATCCTTTGTGCTTCAAAGGCCACTATTAAGAAAGTGAAAAGGTAACCCACAGAGTGGGAGATAGTATTTGCAAATCATATATGTGATATCGGTTTTAGTATTCAGAATATAAGAACTCTTTTGTTGCAGTATATCATAAAAAGCCAATTACAGATGGGCAAAGGATTTGAATAAGTGTTTTTGCAAAGACCATCGTATATATAAATAGCCAATAAGAATATGAAAAGATACTCATCATCATTAGTCATTAGGGAAATGCAATTTAGAACAATGAGAGAGATGTCATACCTACTATGATGGCTATCATGAAAAAGACAGACAATAGCAAATGGTGGCAAGAATGTGGAAGAATTGAAACCTCATACATGTTACTGGATGAATGTAAAAACTTGCAGCTGCTCTGGGATAACGTTTGGCAGTTCTCAAAGTTAAACATGTAGTTACCATATAACACAGCAACTCCATTCCCAAGTAATGTACCCAAGAGAATTTAAAATATATATTCATATACAAAACTTGTATGTCGATGTTCATAGCAACATTATTCTTAGTAGACAAAAAGTGGAAACAATTCCAATTTTTATCAACAAATGGATGAATAAACAAAAATAAGGAATATCCATTAAATAGAGTATTATTTTTTCATTTCATCATTTCATTTCATTTCATTTCATCTCATTTATTTTATTTTTGAAAGAGAGCACATACAAGGGAGGGACAGAGGGAGAGAGAGGAATAGAATCCCAGGCAGCCTGTACTCTCAGCGCAGAGCCTGATGCAGGGGCTCGATCTCATGACCTTGAGATCATGAACTGAGCTGAAATCAAGAGCCAGATGCTCAACTGAGACATCCAGGTGCCCCTAAATAAAGTATTGTTAAACCATAAAAGGAATGAAGTACTGATATATACTACAACATAGATGTACCATGAAAACGTGCTAAGTGAAAGCAGGAAGACACACACACACACACACAGGCACAAATATTGCACAATTCCATTCATATGAAGTGTCCAGAATGGGGAAATAAAAAAGAGAAAAAAAGCATAATTAGTTGTTCCCAGGGGCTGAGGAGTATGAGTTTTTTGGGGTGTATTATGTTCTGTAATTAGTGATGACAGTACCACATTTTGAATGTTATCAAAACATTGAATTATAAATAAACATACATGTATAAAGTATATATTTACTACATATGTATACACATATATTTATTTGTAAAATTTATGTATACATGTGTATGTATGTATGTAAAATGTCTGGTCTATACAAATAATTAAAGAAATAGAAGTCTAAACAACACCATAATATTTCTCCTATTCAGTTTAGCAAAACTAAGAGTGTCTGCTCATATTAGTATTGGTGAGGTTGTGAGAAAACAGGTATTCTGTTACCGTATAGTGTTGGTGTATGTGTAAATTATTACAATCACTTTGAAGTAATTTGATCTTATCTCTTAAAAAAAAAGGCTATACCTGTCTCTACAAAAACACATGTTAGGAAAGTTGTTTGTAGTTGTTCATGATAACATTATCTATATTAGGAAACCCCTGGGGACAACCTAATTGTGCACTGGACAAGTGTTTGCACTATAGATGATGATACAAAAGCATTTCCTGAATATTTCTCAAGCAAAAAAGACATTTGCAGAACATAATGTATATTATTACTGATTTGCATTTTAAAAGTGCATAAACATACACAGTTTTTATATGCATAGACTTTCTCCAGACAGACACACAATAACTCAGAAATAGTGGTGGAGCCACTAGGAGGAGCACTTTGGGGTCTGGAGGGAGAGGGAGGTTATTTTCCATAAAGAAAACTTCATAGGTAAACCATTATCAAATACTTGAAGAATTTTCATGTGGCAAATGAAAGCATTGGTTAAGAGAACAGACTTTGACATTAGATTGCCCTATATTTGTGTCTAGTTTTGTCACTGACTTCATTTGGAGAAATTGTTGAAACTCTCTGTTTCAATTTTCTCATAAAATAAAGACAGAAATGATGGTCATGTACAGAGGTAATGTAAATATTAAATAAGATATGGCATGTAAAGTAACACAAGGCCTGGCAAAAAGTAATCATCTAATAAATACTGTATAATATTTTTATTAGCCGTAGCTAATCAAATCTGAATGTACAAAGGCTTTCACTCCTAGTGAGAAATGTTGTCAAGATATTCTTGCAGTGGCAGTTGATCTAGATCTGAGTTTTCAATTCATGGTGCCATAACAAACTGATATATTGTAATTATTGTGTTTTATAAGTAATTTGTTTCTTTTTAAAAAATTAATTTAATTTATTTATTTAAATTGAACTTAATTAACATACAGTGTAGTATTGGTTTCAGAAGTAGAGCCCATTCATCACTTACATACACCCAGTGCTCATCCCAACAAGTGCCCTTCTTAATGCCCATCACCCATTTAGCTCATCCCCCCCCACCAACCTCCCTTCCGGCAACCCTCAGTTTCTTCTCTGTATTTAAAAGTCTCTTATGATTTGCCCCTGTCTCTGTTTTTATCTTATTTTTCCTTCCCTTCCCCTATGTTCATCTGTTTTGTTTCTTAAATTCCACATGTGAATGAAATCATATATTTGTCTTCTCTGACTTATTTCTCCTAGCATAATATACTCTAGTTCCATCCATGTTGTTGAAAATGGCAAGATTTCATTCCTTTTGATTGCTGAGTAATATTCCATTATACATGTATGTGTGTACACACACACACACACACACACACTCACACACACATATACCATGTCTTCTTTATCCATTCACCAGTCGATGGACATTTGGGCTCTCTCCATAACTTGGCTATTGTTGATAGCACCGCTATAAACATTGGGTGCATGTGCCCGTTTGAATCAGCATTTTTGTATCCTTTGGATAAATACCTAGTAATACAATTGCTGGGTCATAGGGTAGTTCTATTTTTAATTTTTTAAGAACACTGCGTAGTGTTTTCCAGCATAGCTGCACCAGTTTGCATTCCGACTAGTAATGCAAAAGTGTTCCCCTTTTTTCGCATCCTCACCAATACCTGTTATTTCATGAGTTGTTAATTTCAGCCATTCTGACTGGTGTGAGGTGGTATCTCATTGTGGTTTTGATTTGTATTACCCTGATGATCAGTGATGTTGAGCATCTTTTCATGGGTCTGTTAGCCATCTGGATGTCTTCTTTGGGAAAGTGTCTATGCATGTCTTCTGCCCATTTCTTCACTGGATTGTTTGTTTTTTGGGTGTTGAGTTTGATAAGTTCTTTATAGATTTTGGATACTAACTCTACCCGCTATGTCATTTGCAAATGTCTTCTCTCATTCCATCAGTTGTCTTTTAGTTTTGTTGATTGTTTCCTTCTTGCAGAAGCTTTTTATCTTGATGAGGTCTTAATAGTTCATTTTTGCTTTTATTTTGTCTCCAGAGACATATCTCATAAGAAGTTGCTGTGGCTGCGATCAGAGAGGTTGCTGTCTGTTTTCTCCTCTAGTGTTTGGTCGTTTCCTATCTCACATTTAGGTATTTCATCCATTTTTAATTTTTTTGCACGTATGGTGTAAGAAAGTGGTCTCGTTTCATTCTTTTGCATGTCTCTTTCCCGTTCTCCCAGCACCATTTGTTGAAGAGACTTTTTTCCTTGGATACTCATTCCTGCTTTTTTGAAAATGAAAACAGGACAGCCCAAACTCTTTGGAATGAAGCAAAGGCAGTCCTAAGAGGAAAGTACATTGCAATTCAGGCCTATTGCAAGAAGCATGAAAGGTCCCAAATACACAACCTAACTTCACAGGTAAAGGAGCTAGAAAAGGAGTAGCAAATAAAGCCTAATGCCAGCCAAAGAAAGAAAATAATGATTAGAGCAGAAGAAAACAATATACAAAGAAAGAAAGAAAGAAACAGTAGGATAGATCAATAAAACTAAATGCTGGTTCTTTAAAAGAGTAAACAAAATTGATAAACCCCTAGCCAGACTTATCAAAAAGAAAAGAGAGAGGACCCAAATAGATAAACTCATGAATGAAAGAGGAGAGGTCACAACCAACACCACAGAAATACGAACAGTTGTTAACAGAACACTATGAAAAATTATATGCCAACAAACTGGGCAATCTGGAAGAAATGGACCAATTCCTAGAAACACACTACCAAAACTGAAAGAGGAAAAAAAAATAGAAAATTTGAATAGGGCCATAGGCAGCAAAGAAATTAAATCAGTTATTAAAAATCTCCCAACAAACAAGAGCCCTGGGCCAGATGGCTTCCCAGGGGAATTCTACCTGATATTTAAGAGTTAATACCTATTCTTCTCAAGCTCTTCCGAAAAATAGAAATGAGAGGAAAGCTTCCAGGCTGGCTTCTATGAAGCCAGCATTACCTTGATTCCCAAGCCACACAAATATCCCACTAAAAAGGAGAATTACAGGCCAATAGCCCTGATGAACCTGGATGCAAAAATTCTCAACAAGATACTAGCAAATCGAATTCAACACTATATTAAAAGAATTATTCACCATGATCAAGTGAGATTTATTCCCAGGCTGCAGGGCTGGTTCAGCATATGTATATCAATCAACTTGATACACCACATTAATGTAAAAGAAAGGATAAGAACCAGATGATCCTCATCCTTTCTTGATAAAAACCCTCAAGAAAGTAGAGATATAAGGAACATATCTCGACAACATAAAGCCCATACGCAAAAGACTCACAGCTAATATCATACTCAATGGAGAAAAACTGAAAGCTTTCCCCCCAAAGTCAGGAACATGACGGGGATGTCCACTCTCACCACTGTTGTTCAACATAGGACTGGAAGTCCTAGCCTCAGCAATCAGACAGCTAAACAGATTAAAAGGCATACTGATTGGCAAAGAAGAAGTGATACTTTCACTCTTCTCAGATGACATGATACTCTATAGGGAAAACCCAAAAGACTCCACCAAAAAACTGCTAGAACTGATCCATGAATTCAGCAAAGTTGCAGTTGATACAAAATCAATGTACAGAAATTGGTTGTATTTCTATACACCAATAATGAAGCTGCAGAAAGAGAAATCAAGGAATCAATCCCACTTACAATTGCACCAAACACCATAAGATACATAGGCATAAACCTAACTAAAGAGGTAAAAGATCTGAAACTATAACTATAGAAAGCTTATGAAAGAAATTGAAAGAAAGACACAAGAAATGGAAAACCATTACATACTCATGGATTAGAAGAACAAATATTGTTAAAATGTCAATACTACCCAAAGCAAACTACATATTCAGTGCAGTCCCTAGCAAAATAACACCAGCATCTTCACAGAGCTAGAACAAACAATCCTAAAAGTTGTATTAAACCAGAAAAGACCCTGACTAGCCAAAGTAATGTTGAAAAAGAAAACCAAAGCTGGGGGATCACAATTCCGGACTTCAAGCTATATTACAAAGCTGTAACCGTCAAGACAGCATGGTACTGACACAAAAACAGACACATAAATCAATGGAACAGAATGGAAAACTCAGAAATGGACCCACAAATGTATGGTCAACTAATCTTGCACAAAGTAATTTGTTTCTTACAATACTTTATCAAAGTTTGAGGATTGTTCCTGTTAGAACTGAATTATTACTGTTCCTGTAAATACTGTCTTACTTTCCTGAGTTTTGAAGTGAATTTTCGAGTGGGATAGAAAAGGAGTTAATTACAGCATAGTGCTGACAATTCTGGGTGTGCCAGTAGGAGTGTATGAGGACCTATGAGAAAATCATGTCATCACAAACTATAATCCTTTGCTATGGATAGGAACTAGTTTAAAATCAGTAAACACAAAGTTCCAGGTGATCTAAGGACCTAGGAATCGTTGTAGACTATTTTCAGAATACATGAGCCTAAGTTGCCTCCAAATTCTGAAGTCTAATAAAATTCTGGACATGATCAGGAAAGAAAACATAACTTTACTGTTTATATTAAACAACAGTGTTTCTGCTTTTAAAATACCAGTGCGGTTCTGGTTATCAAATCTCAAGAAAGAGATTCTTAGAACTGGCATTATTAGGTCAAAGTTTATAAGCATTTTAATAGTTTTTGATATATACATGTTCAGCAGAAGGTGGCTTGCATTGTTATCAGCATTGTAAGTCATACTCGTTATCTGTAGCATATAATGTAATTTACCAAATACACTATTTACTAGGAATAAAATTATATTTTAAGGTGAATGTCCTTTGATTATTACCAAATTTGGACATTTCCCCATATATTAGTTTTCTATTTACATTTCCTTTTGTCTAAATTGTATATTTATGTTCTCCTGATGACTAATTAGGTTATTGATATTTTTATAACAAATTTAAATGATCTCTTATTACTTACATATAAGTAACCCTGAGATATAGTGAATTATGGATTGTGCAAACTAGTTTGAGTCTTATCTATCTGACTCTATAATGTTGTGATTTTGAATTATACCTATTATATTTGGTGGTCCATGAGTGCAAAGGAGGGTAGATATTTTTAGTTCCATTTACTCATGAAGGTGATTATAGAAATTTTATCAGAATCTGTAATATACTCAATTCCTAACATTATGATTATCACGGAGAAATTACTTTTCAGAGGATTTTATTAGTAGTTTATTAGGGTTCACAAAGGAGGTCTCTGTTTTTGTAGGGTGACATTTTCTGAAAGTATGTTAGTTTTGGGGTGTACCGATTTTACCGGCTAAATATTTGATGTAGTTACTGATTTCTAATCCCGATTCTTCCACTAATTTATTAGTGAACCTATGACAAGTCACTTAACCTTTTTGTTTCCCTCAACTGCAAATGAAGCATTGGTCTTAGCTGACTCCATGCTTGCTGACTCTTTCTGATTCATTTATACTATGCATTTCTTGCTCCCAAATGCACCTTTGGAATTTCCAAATGAATTTGGGACTGTCCGTGATCTACCATGAGCTGGCTTCTCTCTTTATGTAATCCAGCACAAGATAAGTAGTGCAAAGGTTTCAGAAATTTGGAACTCAAAAACCACAATGTATTGAAATTATATTCATTCAGTAAAATAAGGACAAAGTTAAGGCAAAATATATAAGAACATCGTTTTATCTTGCAGTCTTTTTTTATAATGTTTATTTATTTTTGAGAGAGAGAGAGAGAACACATACGTGCACACTCACAAGTGGGGTAGAGGCAGAGAGAGTGGGGACTGAGGACACAGGCTCTGTGTGGGCAGCAGAGAGCCCTATGCGGGGCTCGAACCCACAAATCATGAGCTCATGACCTGAGCCGAAGTTGGAGGCTTAACTGACTGAGTCACCCAGTCATCCCTGTCTTGCAGTCTTTTTGAGCCAATTTCACTGTCCAGTCACTCATAAACAAATATAAATGTGCCTTATGCTGGAGAGAGTTATACTCTAATCTCCATAATACAAAAGTCGGGAAAAATACATGATACAAGAGTTGCAAATAAACATATTTGGGGTTTCTTGCCACTTGTTCAGCTAGTTTAAAAATCGTCTGAAGAAGAATGTGATGAATTCATTAAACTCTGTTACATTTTAAATATTTTGTAGATACACAGACTCTGAATAATTAACTCTGCTTGCTACTCAATGATTTAAGTGGAATGACCCTTGACAGCCTGTTTGTAATAACTAACACGATGCATTTTAATTATTTATTTTTAATTGGGAAAAGATATCCCCAGAGTCTGAGATTCTCGGAGGTAAAATTGTACTTTTAAAATTAGTAATGATATTTCTCTTTTAATGAAAATGGAAGTGCCTGCGTTCTAAAAATGTGAGCCTGCTTTTAAAAATGATTATGTAAGTAATTCAAGATCAGGTGTATATTATAGACTGTTGTACCCTTTCTTGCTACCACAGCATACACATCTAATGTATCACAAACTGTATAGTCTACAAGCTAAATAGGTCTGAAAGTAGATTTAGTGATTTTTATATAAGAATCTGATTTTGAAAGTTCAAACAAATACTAATTTCGCAAACATAAAAGTTATAGATAGCAAAAATAAAATCTATCATAAAATTTACGAACAGCTTTAGTAGTTATTAAATACTAGGTTTAGTAAGCAGGGAACTCTTATCTTCCATTTTAAGTGCCTGTTTATCATGTACTTGAACTCTTCCCTCATTTTATCCTTTTGAATAACACTGTGCTAAAGTGGATCTCTGATTAATATTTAAATGTACATGGGGATAAATAGGTAACCTAATCAGAGAAAATAATTAACAAGCCACCTCATTCTCATGTCCCTTAATTCCTACAAGGTAGCATATATCTTGATTACTAGAATATCATTTCCTTTGACCTCCTTTTTAATTCAAAGTTTAGTAGATTTCGTGATTGAACTGGCTCACTAACACTTAAGTATAGTTCCTAAATATTTTCTGAATATGCTTCTTATTACGCACTGGCTTTTCCCAAATTCTACTTTTCTCCTCCTTTAAAATATCAAGAGGTAATCTTGTAAGGATTATTTTCCCCTTCCAATTCTGCCATTTTTTTTTTTGATGGGTACAAATCCACACAAAAGTTTAGGTGGGAACCACTGAAATATCCTTTTGGCAAAAGTAATTTTATTCAGTGATTAAAAATGACATAGATCTCTATGTATCAATGTGGATATTCATGTCTCAATAGTTGAACATTGCAGTACTATTGGGCTGAAAATTTCTATAAGCATATGAAAAGCTTATATGTGTAAAAAATTCTACATGTGTGTGTGCATGTTGTGTATGTCAGTGAGTGTTCATGTCACATGTTATTTATTTATATAAAGCTTATCTATCGAAATAATTACCTATTTTTATTTATAGCCCATCTACTTGCCTTTCTACCCATTTTATTAAAATCTTTGTCTCTAATACTTCTGTAACTGGGGAGTGAAATTGGGAAGGGGAAGGATCAACTTTTAAATTTTAATTTACATACATTGTAAAATTTGCTTTTTTTTTTTTACAAGTCAGTCTTCTAAATTTCATAACTAAAGATGCAAGGAAAATAAGCATTTTTTTACAAATCTTTTTTATAAAACTATTATTTATAATAAAGTTTCAAACCGGTTCAAAAAGTGTTAACTAATTCCATTAAAATTTAGTAATATGTTTTCAAAATACATAGTGTTTGGAAATAATTGTGAACAGAGATGTCAAGTTTAAGATGATTTGATACTTATGTGCTTTAAAAGAAAACATAAAAAGTAGTAAATGGAATTAGCAGGTATTGGGGTAGGAAATCTAAAATGTGTAAAGAATTGAGAAGCTTTTGAATTTATTTACAGGTTTGGGTAAAACTTGTCCCAAGGATTCTAAAGTTAACATTATAACATTATAAACAGAACGAAGTAGTAATTTTGAAAAAAGGACAAAAATGAATGGAGACTAACCAGATTGATATTAAACAATGTTATTATAAGGCTACAATGATGATGCTAGTGGTAGGAATACACAGAATATTTTAACAAATAGACCAGATGGAGACTCTCTTCTAGAGATGAGAAAACGCATTCTCCTGGGGCACCTGGGTGGCTCAGTTGCTTAAGCATCTGACATCGGTTTGGGTCATGATCTCACAGTTGTTGGGTTCGAGCCCCGTGTCAGGCTCTGTGCTGACAGCTCAGAGCCTAGAGCCTGGTTCAGATTCTGTGTCTCCCTCCCTCTCTCTGCCCCTCCCCTGCCTGTGCTCTGTCTGTCTCTGTCTCTCAAAAATTAACGGTAACAAAATTTTTTTAAAAATTAATAAAATGCCTGTCGGACAGCTATTATTAAGTTACAGTTCACTCCCTGTCTCCTAGCTGTTGTATGTCTCCCTTCCCAGTACTTCTTTATTATAATTGACTTTGAGGGTGTCTGGATGGCTCAGTTGGTTGAGCATCCAACTTCACCTTAGGTCATGATCTCACAGTTTGTGAGTTAGAGCCCCACATCAGGCTTTGCACTGATAGCACAGAGCCTGCTTTGGATTCTGTCTCCCTCTCTCTCTTTCCCTCCCCCGCTAGCATGTGCTTTCTCTCTCAAAAATAAATAAACACTAAAAAAATAAAATTAAATTAACTTTGGAGACAACAAAGTCCTTTTTCAGTGAAAACCAAGAAAGCTGTGTTTTTTTTAGATTTCTATGTAAAAGATTCTGCCCAGGAATTACAATTGTTATGCTAATATAATAATTCATTTATTAAACAAACTTTTTAATGTACTGCCTGACTATGGAGATACTGGGATTATGATAATGTATAAAAGGCTGTGACTATATAGCTTAGAGTATACCACAATATATTCATATAAACTTTTATTTCATAATAATAAATTTAAATAAATGATTAAACAGTCCTTTATAATTTCCAAAAGGCTCAAGTATATGATCACGGCTGATTCTTGTAATTTTCAGAATGCTTAAATACATTATTCTTATTGATTCTCATTTAAAATATTTTGAATTTGGGAGTGTCTGGGTCGCTCAGTCAGTTAAGCATCCAGCTCTTGATTTGGGGGAACCTGGTTAAGATTCTCTCCCTGTCTCCCTCTGCCCCTCCCCTGTGCTCTCTGGCTTTCTCGAAAATAATAAAAAAATAAAATAAAATAAAATAAAATAAAATAAAATAAAATAAAATAAAACGATAAAATAAAATAAAATAAAACGATAAAATAAAATAAAATAAAACAATAAAATAAAATAAAATAAAATTAAATTAAATTAAATTAAATTTTTGAATTTTAAGTGAGGACACATAACTCAGGTGTAGGTCAAAGTTTCCTAACCTCAGCATTATGGACATTTGGCCTGGTAATTCTTTGCCCTGAGCCATCGCTCTGTCACTGTAAGATGTTTGCAGCATCTCTGGCCTATACCAACTAGGTATCAGTATCACTATTGCCCTCAGTTGTCATAACCAAAAAATGTCCCCAGACATCTTCACATTTTCCCTGGGCAGGGAAAATCACCACTCATGGGAACCCCTGCTATATCCTAATATGCCACCTAAGCTTTAGTGAAGTGGTATTTCAGGAGTAATATTTCATATAAGTTAATATAGATGTGTAATTACGCCATGCCTATAGAACGGAAATACTTTCAAGGAGTTTGGTTATTTACCTTTAAATAGGTAGACAGGTGAATTGAAGCATACCATGAAACAGAGGGCATAAAAAAGGAAAGTCTTTGGAACTGTAAAGACTTGTTTTGAATTCCAGCTTTCTGTCAAAGATGCAAAGGAATGGTAACCTCCTTGAATCCAGGATGATGAATTTCTTCTCCCTCCTGCTTTTCCTAGATGCTAATTCAGCCTTCTAGAATCAAGGATTTGAACATTATACCTCCATCATTCTCTGATAGGCTCTCTAAGTAGCCCCTAAGTCCCATTGCTGCAATCACTTCTTCCTATAGAAAAAAAAAAATTCATTTTCTTCTTCCCTCAATTACATAAGCAAAACACATTGATCCCACTGCTAGATATATAATAAATTAATTATCCTAATATTTTGGACCCCAGTGATGAGCAATAAATGAAGAAGTGGAAAATTATCTGTGTGAATCTTCTTTGAGTACATTAATGGGGAAGCTGGTATATACAATAGCAGTATATAAGAAACTAGTAGTATATGAGGAATTAGCAAATTATTGAAGTTTTTGTAAAATGTTTATTTTTGAGAGAGAGAGTGAGAGCGCTCACGCAGGCATGAGCGGCGTAGGGGCGGGGGCGGGGGCGGGGCAGAGAATCCGAAGCAGTCTCTGTGCTGATAGCAGAGAGCCCGATGGGGGGCTCACGCCCACAAACTGTAGATCATGACCTGACCCAAAGTCGGAGGCTTAACCAACTGAGCCACCCAGGTACCCCTGAAGATTTTTTTACGGGAAAGAGATTCAATGGATTTTTAAAAACTTCTCTAAAATCCATAATACTGATTAGACTATTGAGCTTAGTAAAAAGGTTACATTTCATTAACAAAATTAATTGATTATCACTGACCAGAAAAAATAACTATGTATTTGCTTGTCTGTAATTTTCATGAGACTGTCAATAACTGTTACTTTTCTAAGAATATTCCTAATGGGCTGCTGTGTGCTGTATAATGAAGACATTTAATAGAAGATACTTTATATGGGCTACCTTAAACTGCTAGAAATAGTAACACTTCCTTAAGATACAATCTTACAGCAGATTAATTTTTATACTCTTTATTGAACTATAATACAGATACATAAATGTACAGCTTGATAACGTTTTGCAACTATACACTCCCATGAATCCACAGATTAGAATTTGAACATAGAGATATGAGCACCTTTTAGAGACCTATAGCATACACACATTTCATGTGGGTTGACTTCCTATTAATATATTTACTAAATAAAAATTTATGCTACACATATGCATAGTATTGTGCTAGGCACAATAAGGAATATGAATAGGTAAGATTATAACTCTGGAAAGAATTGCTGTAAATTTGGAGACAAGTAAAGGAAACTTCAGTCACCATTTCAAAACATTCTGTAATTACATATTCAACCTCATCTTCCTCAGTAAGGAGCAATGACTCAAGAAATTACAAGATCAGTCTGTCTGATTAAAATGATTGTCTTGAGAAATATTTCATCATTTAGGGTTGTATCATTAGTAGTCTTGAAAACCTACTTTATGTATTTATGTCCATACCATATGCTTTTTAAGTTGTTGGAGTCATTACATTTTTTTATCAGAACAGTAACATAAAATATGTATCTTAGGAATAGTAGCCTGTATACAGAATAGAATACACATGATGAAATGGATGAGGGAGAGGAAGGAGCAAGTGAAAAGATTGGGAGGCTGTTGCAATAGTTCACACAGGAAGTGATTCCATCTTGAATTAGGAAGACTGTGGGGATGAATAGGTACGGATAAATGAAAAATGTGTTATTTAGGATAAATCTGACTTGGTCATTGAATCAGTAAGATTAAAGTGGGCTGAATTTGCTGTCATTGTTAAATGTGTGTGCGTGTGTGTGTGTGTGTGTGTGTGTGTATGTGTTTATTACTAGAAGAACAATTTCACCAAGATAAAGTTAGGAAAATCAGAAAAGAAAGCTTTTTCTTTTCTGTGGGTAAATGAGTTCCATTTTATATATAAAAGTCTTTGTGTATATATATGTATATAATATGCAATGACCTATTTCATAATATTGAGAGTTTGGAGATAATGTTTTTGACCATTCTAGTATTCTTGGTGTCATTCTAACCAATGACAATATCCAAAATCTTCTCCATTAATATTTCAGCCTTGATGCTCAGATGTTATCATGTCCAAACTACCTCTGAAACCTGGAAAGACTTGGATTAAGGCACCTGACATTTCACCTCTAAGCCAACGAGGCTCACCTGGGTAATTTTATTGACCTCATAGTACCAGATTGAAGTTTTTGGTCCCCACTTATAATACTATGGAAAAGTTTTACTCTATGTGACAGAAAAACATTCTAGGGTGAAAAGATTAATTAAAAAGTTAAAGATGCAGGGACACCTGTCTGGCTCAGTTGGTAAAGCATGTGACTCTTGGTCTGAGGGTCATGAGTTCAAGTCCCACATTGGGTGTAGCTCTTAGTTAAAAAAAATTGAGATCTAAAATCATATTTTAAAATGGAGGAATCATTGCAATAAAAATTTAGAATCATATTTCTAAATAGTGATGGTAATTTTAAATGCATGAGACTCCAAAATAAAATAGCAGCAAACGGAAAAAAAAAAATGAGTATTATGAGGAAGAGAAAAAGAAGGAGTTGCCTCTTTTTCAGTTGTATTTAGTAAGTCAGGGTTAGATTTCAAGGGAAGCTAATGAAACTTCAATTTCAAGGCACATCTGTTGTATGAGCCCCTTCTGGACCCTGTCAGGGCCTTGGCAGTGTGTTTCTAGAAATTTAATTTCTCTTCAAGAGTCCCCTCAAAACTGTTTAAGCTTCAGCTCTGTGAAAAATATATCAGATACTGTATAGTTTTACTATATAGTTTTTTAGTATATAGTTTACTAAATAGTTTTTTCTACTTGAAAGAGACTATACTAGTGAAATTATTCTATTAACTTTTAATCACTTTAAAATATAGTAGTAATACCATAAAAATTATTATGATGTGCTCTTAACACTTAAGCAAAACAATTTTTGCTCCTAGTATTCTGATATAAATATGTATTTAAACAGTACATATTCACGGCTTAAACTTTTCCAGAGGCCCATATTTCTAACCTAAGTTGTTCTTTTCATTTTCTTTTTTAACCACAGCTAAAGGGAGAACAGTAGGAAGAACATTATTTCTGCTATCATGGTGAATATTTATCACTGAAAAATTAAGTTACCCTAATTAATGCGACTGTAACAGTGCTTGCCTGAACAAACTTTCCATTTACTTTCATAACCTAACATCACAGTGATGTTACTGGCTGATTTTTTTTATTATAAATTTAGAAATACAGTTTTTAATTTTAGGGGCTTCGAATTGAAAAGTTACTGTTCGGTTTCTTATATCAAATAAAATGACTTATAGGGGGTCTGTATATCTGTCAGTTAAGCGTCTGACTCTTGATTTTGGCTCAGATCATGATCTCATGATCATGAGATCAAGCTTCAAGATGGGCTCCATGCTGGGTGTGGACCTCCTTAAGATTCTCTCTCTCCCTAAGCCCCTCCTCAGCATGTACATGTGCATGATCTCACTCTCTCTCTGAAAAATAAATAAATAAATAAATAATAAATAAATAAGATAAATAAGAAATAAATATTAGGAGGTTGGATAAAAAAAAATAGACAAACTAAAGAGAAAAAAAAAAATATATATATATATATATATATATATATATATATATATACATATATATATATATGTAAAATTTTTCTTTACATTTGAAACCCAAATACTAGTAACAGAAACATAACTTTTTAAATATTTAATTTAAAGACTACAAAGGACTTTGCAAATCTCAGGAAGTTTTATTTCAATATATAATTAATATGTTACACAACCAATGAATAGTTTTCTTTTTGCTGCATATTGAAAACCTCAGTAATAATTGCATATCTGTATATATAGCGGATCTTCATCATTTGTGGGTTCCATGCTTGCAGATAAGCCTATTTGCTAAAATTTATTTCTGACCTCAAAATCAATACTCAAGGTACATTCGCAGTCATTTGTGGGTCTGCTGACTGGTGAAAAGTTTGAATTGCTCCAGAAGCGGGTTCTCAGTTGAGATCATACAAGACAATGCTCTGCCTTCTTGTTTCCGCTCTCGTACCAAAAAGTATCCTTTTCACATCTTTCATGCCACGCTTTTCTCATGTTTGTGCTTTTTGTTGGTGGTTTGGCTATTTAAAATGATCCCCAAATGTACTACTGAAGTACTGTCTAGTATTACAAATTGCAAGAAGGCTGTGATGTGTCTTGCAGCGAAAGTACATTTTAGATGAGCTTTGTTCAAGCATGAGTTACAATGCTTTTGGCTGTGAGTTCAGTGTTACTGGATCAACAATATATACATATATATACATATATATATTACATAAGGGATATATATATGTGTATATATATTACATAAGGGATATATATATGTATACACACACACACACACACACACACACACACACACACATATATATATATATTACATAAGTGATCTTTGGACAGAAACTCACATAAAGCGAGGTTGCAAATTGATTGGTTGATAAAATTGTGACCAGAAGCTCACAGGAATTTAGCCCCATTTCCCCTAGGAGCAAAGGTTCTATTTGCCAATTCAGTTTTTGCAGCATTGTCCCTCTGAAATACCTAAGGATAAACAACAATGTAAATTAAGACAGTCAGTGGGGAGTCACTGAATAAGAGGGTTTACTTATATCTATTTGTATTTACCTGCAAACCAGTAAGTTAGCCATTTCAAGGTCTAAATGTATAAAATACTAATTATATTTTTCATTCCAGTTTTGTGGATCCACTGGAAAGACAATGGTTTAATGATCTCTTTATGAAAAAATATGTAATTATTATTTATTATAATAATAGTTAGTATTATTACTTGATAAGAAGTTTCATGAGAGTAGGGACTTTCTCTATTGGCTCATATAAAATTACTCAGTGATTACAAAAGTGCTTGACCTACAAAATGTACTTATATGTTCAATATGAATGCTGTCCTGTGTCAAAGTTAATTATTTGCATCTTTATTTTATTCATATATTCAGTAAGTATTTGGAGAGTGTTCACCATGTGGCAGACAATATTCTAGGCCCTGGAGATACAGTAATGAATAAAGAATATAAGGTCTATGCCTTCAGGAACTTTCAGACTTTGTGGCACATGGGAATCACCTACAAATTGCTTAAAAGACTGACACCTGATTCCACTCCCAGACATTCTAATTAAATTAGAATATGATGCAACTAGGGCCTTGAGGTCTTTAAAAGTTTTCCAGATGATTCTAATTTTCAGCAGATTTTGTGAATCACTAGCCTAATGTATAGGTTAAATATTAAACAATTACAAATTACTTACTTGAGAGTGATAGTAACTTGTGTTAACTTTGAAACTTAACACATTGCCAAAAGCCATGACCTTACTTACGATGTGTAGTTCAAGTTAAGTTAATATTTGTTTGCTATTAATATCACTTTAATTTTGTTCTGTATTTTTATTCTAAAAGAAACACTTCATTATGGTATTTTCAAAAAAACAATTGCTTTTTTCAAAAAAAATCTATATAAAAGGAAGTGAAATATTTAACATTTCAAATGAGTCAATCATATACCTACCTTTACTAAATGGAGATGCAAATGTTGTTTAGTTTTATCTACATAAAATATCACATTGATATGTTGTTTTTCCATGTAGATAAAAAAAGCTTTAAGGAGGAAGTTTGAGTTCTTGACTCTATGACTGTGGGGATAGTCTGTTACTACATCTTTTACATGAAGAAACAGTAACTCTTAAGTGTGTATGTGTGTATGGGTGGGTGGATGGATAGATTTGGTTCCCAGATGCTAAAGTTTACGATCACAATACATTTGTTCAAAATGTTCAAGTCTAACTGTGCAGTCAGCATACTAAAACTGCTGCTATTTTTATTTAACATTATACCTCTTCAGAACATATTTGAAATAGGTACTGGCCCAAACTGATAACTTCCTTCCCTTCATTTTGCATAATACAGCAACTTTGGTATCAGAATGCTACCACAATCTTAAATATTCTGACCAACTTTGCTGAGTTTGCAGTGGCAACAATGATAATACCCATTGTAAAAAGGAAATGCAGAAGTAGTGACTATCGAATCCTAACGTTCCTTATACCCTGGCTTTTTTTATATTCCTTGCCAGTATAATCTATATTCCAGTTAATAATTTAGTACTAATCAGCTCCTTATCTTTTGAAAAGGAGAGTCTGTTTTGAATCACAAGGCAACTGACCTTGAAGCTAGGTTTAATATATGCAGATTTCTCCTATCACCTCTACGCTGTTACTCAGAGTGTTTTCTTGGTTACATTTAGGTCTCAGATGTGCAGTGCCCCTTTGTCTATCCTAACAGTAACTGATTTCATTCTAATACAGCTTCCACTCTTCTTTAGTTGGGGTTTTACATTTATTTGTGTAACTACTTTTAAATCATAAGCTGATATTTTAGTGAGAAAATATGAACAGTTGAGAGAATAGTTTAGAGGAAAAAATATGAATAGCTGAGGTAATTGTTAATATTATAAAGAGTAGTAACATATTTTTAACCTAAGTCAGCTATTTCATAAGGTGTTGTGTATCTTTGTGCAATGTGTTTAGCTTTTACTATCAAATGGCATCTTTTAGTAGTGATGTGAGCTATTTTCATTGATCAGATACAAGATGGATCTAAAATAAGGATTTACAATTGTTTCCTTGGGCTGCAGTCATGAATTAAAAAGCAGCAGAAATTTGGGGCGCCTGGGTGGCCCAGTTGGTTAAGCGTCCGACTTCAGCTCAGGTCATGATCTTCCGGGTTCAGGTCATGATCACATGGTTCATGAGTTCAGGCCCTGCATTGGGTTCTGTGCTGACAGCTCAGAGCCTGGAGCCTGCTTTGGATTCTGTCTCCCTCTGTCTCTCTCCGCCCTTCCCCTGCTCATGTTCTGTCTCTCTCTCACTCTCAAAAATAAATAAAACATTTTTAAAAAAGCAACAGAAATTGAGCCATGGATAATTAAAGAGAGATTTATAAAAATATGTAAACAAAATCTATAGAAGTTCAGTTTAAATTTTAAATTTTTTTGGCAATTTTAAGATAGAAGTGTGCTTCAAAAATAATAATAATAGGCATTTTTTAATGTTGGGAGTGGCTTTGATTAAATGAGTTATTTGGCTCTGCTGCTCATTGCATGGTCGTCAGCTAGATCTAAGAAGAAAGAAAAAAAACCAAGGCCAAAAAAGACAAAAAGCTTTTGCTTATATAAAAATGGTATCTAATCCGGACTTTAAGAGAGGACTTATGAAGCTCTTTGAAAATAGAATCCCATCATTACAGTCAATTCCAAACTTCTTTCTTTGCATGTCGGTGATAACAGCTTGCTTTGAAGATTCAAATGTCTATTTTGTTTGTTTTAATTTTTTAACGCTTGTTTTTTGTCACTAAAGTAGAGAGAAGACACAAAATTTCTATTTCAAAAGAGCAATCACAGGTCAAGACAGTGGCGGCAAGGAAAATAATGATTTTTTTAATGAAGTGATTTTTGAGATGTGAAAAGTAGCTTAATAAGTCATTTTCCTGGGCAGATCCTCCATTTAATAATGGTGTCCTTCCACTGAAAACCACACTGAGCTGATGTGGATGGTTATTCACGTTTGTGATCACATTTGTGTAATCTTCCTACTTGAGAAGGTGGAATATGGAAACAAGAAGGACTACTAATGTGCTTTGGGGATTAATATAGTATTTTTGGTAATGAAAAGTAACCTCAAAGAAATATGATCACAGAACAAATTTTATTAACTCTGACTTTAAGATAAACTGTTTTAATATTGATATTAACATCCCAAATTATTCTCGTGAAGATTGTTTTATGGAATGTAAACTAGAACACAGGCGAATAAAAATCAAAATCATTTTCATGAAAATTCTTTTATGAAAATAACCTTGATTTTTATTAGCTGTGTTCTAGTTTAAATCATGCTATGAAGGGATGACTAAATCAAATATGAAGTATAGAACAATTTAACAGGCTTAATAGTCTTCCAGATAAGATAGAAATGTTTCTACTAGTATCTTGAGTCAATAGTGAATTGAGTTGATGTCTTCTTCTTTTTTTTTTAATATGAAATTTATTGTCAAACTGGTTTCCATATAACACCCAGTGCTCATCCCAACAGGTGCCCTCCTCAATGCCTATCACCCACCCACCCCTCCCTCCCACCCCCCATCAACCCTCAGTTTATTCTCAGTTTTTAAGAGTCTTTTATGGTTTGGCTCCCTCCCTCTCTCTTTTTTTTTTTTTCCTTCCCCTGCCCCATGGTCTTCTGTTAAGTTTCTCAGGATCCACATAAGAGTGAAAACATATGGTATCTGTCTTTCTCTGTGTGACTTATTTCACTTAGCATAACACTCCTTTAAACACCCTGTAGTTTTCATCTCGTTATGTTGCTCTAAAGAAATTTAAATACCATATTTCATATGTCAGTTTAGAAAACCATTGCTAAGAGAGAAACCTTTCTCAAGAACATTAGTTGTGCTTTTTAAAATCGACCTTTTAGCTACAAGTAATATTCTCTTTCTGTCTGGGGTATTTACCTTGACTAGGACTAAGAAGATCCATCTTTGCCTACAAACCATGATATCGCACTAAAGAACAGTAACATTTTGCTCAGCTTACAGAACGTTACTACAAAGTGACCTCTGTTAAGAGAGATTTTCAGTAGGTCATAGTTTACCATATATATTTATATTTTTAGGCCTAGATTAAGTTAATATATTTCTACTTTAGAAAATGTATGCTACTTACTCTAAATTACTGCCTTAGGAATTAGCATGAATATTTGATGTTTTCCCCAATTAAACCTTTAAAAGTAAGCTTGAAAGTACTCATAAATTTATGCTGAATATAGGGTTACTAAACCCATTTATGTAGGATAATTGTTTCTATGTCACCTAGACATAAAATTAATATAGTTTTTTAATAACGATTTAAGCTTTTAATCTAATGTAGCCTTAATGAATGTTACCCATAAGAAGGGCTTGGGGAAACAAGAATGAAAGACTCCCTGTGTGATGTCCATTTGTCCTTTTCCTGAAAATAAATGAATTTTAATGTGAAAATATACAAATACCATAACTGTTTTATGTATCTAAAGTTTGTACAATTAAATTATGTTTTATTTTGTTCAATTATGCCATGGATGTGTTTCCAAATATCACATTTACTGAATTATGAAAATTCCACAATCACTATTGAGTGGAAAACACAAAAAATACTAAAGAATGTGATACTTCCTTAGATTGTGATGCATAATTAAAACTCTAAAAGTAACCATGACTAAATGTTTCTCTGTGACACTTTCTTCTTTTTCTTTTTTTTTCTTTTCTTTCTCATCCATCTGATTGTCCTTCCCTATTCTTCTTAAAGCAAATAAAAATATTTTGAATTTAGCCTAATTAATTTTAGAAGTAGAGAAAAGGGATTGGTCATAAGGAGGAATAGAAATTACTTAACAAGTTATCTCATGTTAAAATCAATACGAGAAAAACTTTAATCTCCATTTAGCCAACTCCCTGAGTTAACTCAGGTTTTCAACTTCCTTTGTGGAACACACTAATTAGTTTCTAGGATGGGCTAACTTCCTTAAGTAGTAGACACTTTTTTTGTTTGTTTTAATAGCATTGTTTTATCTTACATTTTTCTAATTGCTAATAAGGTTGATCTTTTTCCCATGATGTAGTTTAGATTTTTTTCATAAATCTGTTTTATTTTATTTTACTAAGAACACTTAACATGAGATCTACTCTTTTAACAAATTGTTAAGTGTACAATGTTATTGACAGTCGCAATGTTGTACAGCAGATTATCTATAGTTTATTCATCTTGCTTAGCTGGAATTTTATACTCTTTTATTATCAACTCCCCATTTCTCCCTTCCCTGGTCCCTGGCAACCACCATTCATTTTTTGAATCTATGAGTTTGACTCTAGATTTCTTATATTAGTGTAATCATGTAGTCCCTGCCTTTCTGTGACTGGTTTATTTTACCTAGCATAATGTTCTTAAGGTGTATCCTTGGTGTAGTATGCATCAATAGTTTATTCCTTTTTGAGGCTGAATGGTATTTTATTGTATAGCATACTTTCTTTATCCATCCATCCAGTAATGGACATTTCTATTGTCTCCACCTTGGCTGTTGTGAAGAGTGTTGCAATGTTCCCTGACCATCTCACCAACTATATATAGTTATCAAAGGTCAACTGTATTTGTTACATAGCATGGTTATATCATTTATGCTTATTATTTCATCATGCTTTAGTTAAACATTGCATAATCTGATGAAACGTGAGTATTAAAAAGAGATTTTTTTCCCCAATAAAAACCTAGGGAAATACTTTGGAAGTGGATAAAAGCAAGTTGATTAAAACATATAAAATATTTTGAAAAAGTATAAAATTCTAAAAGGCTTCTGCACTTAGTGTTTACATATAGCTTTGACTTTTTTCCTCCATTAAGACAAAAACTAGACATCAAAGACAGTGTATGAGATTTATACAAGCAAAAAATTAATAAAGAATCACAAGCAGTGGGTTCTTATTCAGATGAAAACTCTTGGTTTTCCAACAAAACACTAGCAATTTAGGGGAGCTTGGGTGGCTCAGTCAGTTAAGTGTACAAGTGTTGATTTTGGCTCAGGTCATGATCTTATGACCTCACATTATCTCCACTGACAGCTCAGAGCCTGCTTAGGATTCTTTCTCTCTGCCCCTCCCCTGTTTGCACGCTCTTTCTCTCTCTCTCAAAATAAATAAACATTTTAAAAATGTGTTGAAAAGAGCGATTTGCATATTCAAGTCAAATATGCTATTAAGTATGGATACACCATTTTCACAATTCTGTTTTAATTATTTTATTTGCTCATCCAGTTACCAATCCTCGCATTGAAGAAAAGAAGACTTCTACTGTACTTTGTGATTTCTTTGAGAATAACAAAACAAAAAAAACAAACAAAAAAAAAACCTAAAGAGAGTCTGTCCTTTACTAGACTGAGGCTGACTGGACTCTGTGGGTGTTTCCACATCTGAATATCATTAGGAAGACAAACTGCCCATTTGAGGAGATATGCTTGCTATTTGCTGCTATATTTTCTGGAAATTCTCAAGTTTTTACTCTATAAAATGAAGAAAATGATTTACAATAACATGGATGAGAAACAGGTTTCATCTTGAAAGCTAGCTCTGATTAATTGCTAGTGACTACTTGAGGATCTGTGCTGAGATGAATGGGTAGCTCCTTTCCCCTTTGAGGAAATAGCACTGATCCAATAGCGACGGCACCCCTAGGCACAAGATGGAGTAGAACAATAAATTATGATAGTATTGTTTTCCTGAGCTGTAGTCACATTTCTTTCAGTGATTTGAATCTTATATATGAATAACTCTCTACCTTCTTCTTTTCTTCTTTTCCTTCTGTCGGTACACTTTCACGGGTGACATTCCTCATCATTGTTTAGTTACTACATAGATGGGAAAGATGGTGGGCTATGCACAGTTCACTGCTTTGGTTGACACAGGAAACATGTCTGTGTCACTTCACCACAATGGGAACTGCCTCATGAGAATGAAAACCACGGGATTCGCTTGCTGTCCACTTCTCCAAAAACTGAATAACTACCAATAGCTCTTACTAAAGAGAATCAGTCACTTAAATGTATCCCTCAGATATCATCCTCACAATTAAGAGTGCTACAGAATATGAAGGCAAGTAGACAATTCCAGTGATTGCTGTTTGATTTAATGAATTTGGTTGCTAACGTGACTCTGTTGTTTTCATCAACAAATGCTTCACATAGTTTCGAGTTTAAGAGGCCAGCCTTCCCAGAGGAAAAGATAATAATTTTTAAGATGCACTATTCACAAGGTTTATTGTATTAAGAAATTGAATAAGAAATATTACTTTGCAGGAATCTTTAACAAATGTAGGAAATGAGATTCTGTGTTTATAATGTAAATGTGGCTGGAATTCTTTCTTGGAAGATAAAATCAATAGACGTATTCTCAGAAGTAAAATATAATCATTGGCTAGTATCTTCTAAATGTTCCCTGAATTCTAAATGCTCCTTGTCACATGTGCTTGCAAAAGTTATAGTGTGCCATGTGGATGCTAGATATTAGAAGGTGGATGATGGGAATGTGTAGACGCACACGTTAAGGATAGGTTTATTTCCGTGTAAGGCTTAGAATGTAATAGCTGTCAGAAGTCAGAAGAAATGATACCTTAATCATGTAGCTCTTAGTCACAGAATGCCCACAATATACTAGCAACTTTACTAGTTCTGTCCTTGGGCAGTTTACAAACATTCAAAGGACACAGATTCATAAGTAGATAGTTAAGGAGGATATGTTAAACCATATTAGGGTAATGCCCAGGCTGCTACTGAGCATATCATAAATCCCTGTCACTTCAAATTACAACATAAACACAGTTAGCTCTATTGTACAGTAAGAAAAATTGAAATTAAGAGCTTACGTTAAGTGTTAACTTACAGTCTTGACACAGTAAAGTCCCATCTTTTAGAATCCGTGGTAGGTGATTTCAGCCCCTTACCTGGGATAAATCCTGTTATAAATTGTTGAAGACTGAGAGATTCTCTTTTCTATTTTTAACTACTTAATGACATCATTTATTGTCTACTGGGAATCAATTTAGGAAATCATGTTAGTCCACTAAGCACTTCAGATAAGGTGATTCCACGAAGCATTCCAAGATTATCACAAGGAATTGCTTTCGTATGCCATAAAAGAGAAAGAAATGAGCAGAATATGGCCTGCTGAGGAGTTTACAGTTTTACAGCTCCTCCCACGGCAGCGCATAAGTCACTCAGTTACAGTTAACTTTGGATTATCACTCACAGATTGAAAGCCCAACAGCCATCACACACGCTGGCCTGTGGCGCCACTTGTATGTGTGTTCCTCAGTCAATGATGAGGGTATCGGAACCAATACTGGACATGGACATGGCAAATTACAGTGAAGTTTTGGACCCAACGTATACAACCTTGGAGTTTGAAACTATGCAGATTCTATATAATTCAAACGGTGAGTTCTCATCTGCTTGTAGGTATAGAGAAAAGTAGGTATAACGGGAGGGTTAAAAGTGAGCTACCGCTCAGGAGGTAGCTCTGAGTTTTCTTGCTGAAGAATTCGGAGCTTGTTTTTTAAGACCACAAATCTGAGCTTTTGCATTTCATCACAAAATTTAAATTAAGAATGCTACGGCTATTTTAGGTGGAGGCTTTTAAAGAGTCAAGCTATGTGTAATAAAGTGACCTCAGAATTCTGTCATGGGCCTGTCAGAGTAAAAAGAACAGTTTCAGCATTACTTTATTTACTGTAAATCACAGCAGTAGGTAATATTGGCAGATTGGCTGTGAAGTACATTTTCTATGCAGTATTTAAAATGACATACGGAAGTCGGGAGGCTTCACTGGCTGCCTCCCCCTGTCATTTCAGTTCTCAGTGACTACTGATGAGAAACTGCATTTAAAATGACTATCAAGTTTTAACACCAAACACAATATGAAAGGAAATAAAGGCTTATATTATAACCTTACTACTTGACAGGCTAATGTTTAGCCTCACGGAGCCCTTGGTATTTATCTACTGTAACATTTTAACTTTAAAGAAGGCATGAATTGTCTAGAGTTCGCGGATTTGAATAATAAATACAACAGTTTACTGTTGACTTTGTATTTAGACTTTAATTCAAGTAAAAATCTTGTCCAAGATTAGCTGTAATTGTTAGAACTACTAAAATCCGGTAATTATGTATACTTTGAAAGGGGTGTGTGTGTGTGTGTGTGTGTGTACTTCAGGATTGAGAATGTATCTTGTACTCAGGATATGGTAATGTTCTGCTATGCTCCTCAAGTTTACAACTGCTATTCTTGCTATATTTAAATAAACAATAGCTTATTAGTGGGAAGATTTTTTTTAAACCACCAGAAAAGGAATTCTGAAATTTTAGCACAAAGAGAATTAAAAAGAACATGTAATCTTAGGTTCAAATCTTAGGAAGTCACTATTTTTCTTCCTTATGTTTAGATTTGATTAGAGACATTTAATAATGTGTTTGTCAGATTAATCATGATTTTTTTTAAAAGACTGTAGATTACTAAATAGTAAGGGCAGGTTTACCCTAAATACTTAACACTACTGACTTTTCCAAGTGTTGTCTATGTTGTGTGTTTTAGAATAATGTTGTTAACAATATATTAAGTATAGCATTAAACTGGAAACAAGAGTTGAATTTTTTCCTACTTCCAAAAGCTTCCTAGAATATAATCAATCCTGATACTTCTAGCTGCCATATTCCTAATGTCTCTTTTATTTATGTTACCAAAAGAAAAGTTCCTAGATTTAAACTCTGTAATGTCACATGATTAACCCTTAAACCTATTCCCATTGAGGTTTTTCTTAACTTGGTGAAATTATATATGGTAATGTCTTTCTACTCAAAAGTATCAGTAAGTAGAATATATGTATTTTCACAGAATATAATCGGATGTCACAACCTTTAATTTTGCCTTTTGTTATATTCAAAATATGATGAGCTGTTACCATGTTGATATTTTCATACTATTTTATGTTGATTTATTTAAGAAATACTTAAATGAAAACACTTATGTGGAGGTTTTTAAGTCTTTTCCTTCAAAACTATGCATTAAATGTTCACTTTACACCAGGCACAGTTCTGAGAGCTGGAAGACGGGGGTGTGTGCCTACAACAGATCTGCATTCTCTAACATCATGAAGTTTATATTCTGTAGTTAAAGAGGGGCGATAAATGAACAGACCCATACGTAATATAGTTTTAAAAAATGAAGCAGCTATTTAAAAAAATAAGCATGGTTCTAGATTCTACTTGAGGGGTGGATTAGAGCTAACTCTTTTAGATGGGTGTTCAGAGACTATTTCACAGAAAAGTGTGACATTGGAGCAGCTCACAGACATCCTTGGGGAAGAACGTTTCTTGGCGGCAGAAGGAACAGCAAATGTAAAGACTGAGATGGAAACAGGCTTCAAGGGAGTAAAAAAGGCAACATTGTTGGAGAACAGCAAACAGGATGAAAAGTAGTACCAAGTAATGGGATCAGAGAGGTGGGAGGGGGCTTTACCATGCAGGGCTTTACATGATGTATAAACTTTATTCTGTTTCTGAGGGTTGGGTGCAGAAGGCTAATAGGAGGCGAATTTCTCATTCCAAGAGCACTTTGGGGTAATAAACAGTAGAGGAGGGAGCAAGGGTGGAAATAGAAAAATTAGATAAGAGGCTATTGCAGTAATCCAAGTGAAGGATGATAGTCGATCGCTTACGACTTGCCTTGGTGAAAGGACGAAAAGTCGTGGATTTGATATGTGTTCCAAACATGGACTTACTATTAGATTGGATACGAACAATGAAGGAGAGAATCCAATGAAGACTACCATGTCATTGATCCCAAGTACTGGGTACCATTAACTGACATAAGGAAGACTGAAAAAGAACAAGTTCAGGGGAAAAATAAAGAGTTCTCTTTTTGATACATTAATTTGCAATTCCTATTAAACTTCAAAGTGAAGTTGTTAAATAGGTATTTGGGCATTTCAGACTGATACTCACAGAAGGCATCAAGGCTAGAGATAAAATCTGGGGATTTTTCATCGTACACATATTTGACATCATGTGACTGGATGAGCTTTCCTTGGGAAAGAGTATATTTGGGGGGACTGAGACCTCTGGTATTCCAAAGCTTAATGTTCAGAAATATGAGAAGGGAAACTGGAATGGAGACTGGCAGAAGTGGTCAGCAGTTAAAAGGGGACCCCTGGTGCACTCCAAGAAGCCAAGGAATGGACTGTTTTGAGCCTGTGAATCATTAGTAGGGTAACTTAAACAAAGAAATACTTAGTATTAACTTGAAGGCTACTCTGCTTTTTCTTCAACAGAGAGCTCTGCTCCAGAGACAACAAGTATGAATACCACAGACAATGGTGTCAACTGTCTATGTGCTATATGTGGGGACAGAGCGACAGGAAAGCATTATGGAGCATCAAGCTGTGATGGGTGCAAGGGCTTCTTCAGACGCAGCATACGCAAGAGTCATGTTTATTCCTGCAGGTACTTGAGATGCTCCTTTTAAGAAAGTTATCTTTAGAGGCGTTTCAAAATGGTGTGCAAGAAGTAAGGGAAGAAGATGAGTCCTTTCATACTTCTGTAACTCTACAAACAAAATCTGTAAGCTACATTAAGAGTAATATGTGGGGGCACCTGAGTGGCTCAGTTGTTAAGCTTCTGACTCTTGATTTCACCGTCATGATCTCATGGTTCATGAATTCCAGCCCTGCATTGGGATCTCTGCTGTCAGCACAGAGCCAGCCTCAGATCCTCTCTCTCCCTCTCTCTGCCCCTCCCCCATTCATGCACGTGCATGCTCCCATGCTCTCTCTCTCCCACAAAAATAAATGAACATTTAAAAAAAAAAGAATTCTTGGGGCGCCTGGGTGACTCAGTTGGTTAAGCGTCCGACTTCGGCTCAGGTCATGATCTCGTGGTCCGTGAGTTCGAGCTCCGTGTCAGGCTCTGTGCTGACAGCTCGGAGCCTGGAGCCTGCTTCGGATTCTGCGTCTCCCTCTCTCTCTGCCCCTCCCCTGCTCCTACTCTGTCTCTCTCTCTTTCTGTCTCAAAAATAAACAAAACATTAAAAAAAATTTTTTTAAGAATTCATTAAGAAAAGAGGATATGTGGGTGCCTATGCAGGATGTGTTCCTACAGCGTGGATCTTTTTTATGAAACATTTTAGACACAAATGTATTAAAAAAAACCCACATACTTACTACCCAACCTAGATCAATATAGTTGAAGCATCTAGTGAACCTACCTCCCCTATCACTTTCTCTTTCTCTCCTCTCTCCCAGAGGTGACTACTGTCTGAAATTTGCTGTTTGGCTTTTCTTTGTGTTTCTTTATTGTTTTACCACATGTTCACATACCAATAGACATATTTAAATCTATATTTAAATGGATTCCCAATCTGTGTATTTTTCTGCGTAATAATTTTATTTTCAACATCTCACAGCCTGAGTCTTTTAAAACAAAATTATAAAAGTGCAGATGATTTTGGTAGTTTGTTGATGTCAGTGAATGAAATGAAATTTTCAGTCCCAAAATTTTAAATATATTTGTCATGCCACAATTTTGCCATTGAATTTAATGTTTTGTCTAAAACATATTTAACTGTACTGTATATGTCACGTATTTCTAGTAGGCCTTTAAAAAAAATAATATCTAGTTAACATCATAGTACAAGTTAGGGTTAGATGTTCCACCTTGAGTGTTCAGAATGACAGTTCTTTTTTTTTTTAATGTTTATTATTTATTCTTGAGAGAGAAAGAGAGAGCACAAACTGGGGAGGGGTGGCGAGAGAGAAAGGGAGACACAGACTCTGAAGCAAGCTCCAGGCTCTGAGCTGTCAGCACAGAGCCTAATGTGGGGCTCAAACTCACAAACTGTGAGATCATGACCTGGGCTGACGTCTGCCGTGGTTAACCCACTAAGCCATGCAGGCACCCCAAGAATGACAGTTCTTGAGTGCAGATTAGGTCTCTTAAATGTGAACTATTAAAGAATGGCTGACGGTAAGAGAAAAATATCAATGCTTGCTCTGTTGATGAAAAGCTTATATAGAAAAGCTATGTTACTTTAGGAAAAATTAGACCTTTAGGAAAAAAATTAACTCTCTCACAATATGGTGCAACCTGATTTCTAGGGATCTGGAAAAAGTTAATAACTCTCTGAATAGCTAACTAGTATTCTCCAGTAATTTTTCCAGGAGGGCTTAAAGTTGGTTTAAAAAATGTGAATACCCTACTTTAAAATCTTCTTGATAAACAAAAATATATACATAGTTAGATGACTCTTACTTTTATATATTTCAAAACTCTAGAGGTAAAACGTAGACCAAGTAAATTTCCTTCATTAAAATGTTTTTCTCTGATTACATTAAATATTGAGTGCTTTTACAAAATTAACAGCTAAAATAAATACAAAATTACACGTATTATAATCAAAATTACAATATATTTTGAGTCATGTGTTCTGTTAAAGATGTAATACATACATATGAAAAATGGTGTGATCCAACAGACTTGTAGGAATCAAAGAACATCAGCACCACGGGCTTCCAAGATTCCCTTCCTTATTGGATGGGAAAAGTGAGAAAGGAGTGTTCCTGTAGCAACTTTTGGAATTTAAAGAAATATTCCCACCACATATAGAGTTTAAGTCCTCACACCTTCCCAACATGAGTATTGCTGCCAACTTAGCCTTCTTTACATATTTTGGCATTAAGCAAATGCTATGATTTTCCATTTGGAAAATAGTTATTATTATAATGATGGAAGTGTAGGACCATGAAGGTTTCTTAAGCTCAGATTTTGCTGGTCTCAAATTTATCCATTTCCTCAGATGTGCAAATTTCATTTCCACTCTTAACTCTTCCTTACATTAAAGTTGGGCTTTCCCTCCCAAAGCACTTTGTTTTTGTTTTGTTTTGTATATATATATGGGTGTGTGTGTGTGTGTGTGTGTGTGTGTAAATGTTTATTTATTTTGAGAGAGAGAGAGTGTGAACGAGGGAGGGGCAGAGAGAGAAAAACAGAATCTGAAGCAGGCTCCAGGCTCTGAGCTGTCAGCACAGAGCCCAACGCGGGGCTCATGCTTACAAACTGCAAGATCATGACCTGAGCCGAAGTCAGAGGCTTAACTGACTGAGCCACCCAGGCACCCCTGTTTTGTTTTGTTTTTTAATTAGGCTCCACGTCCAGCATGGAGCCCAATATGGGCTTGAACTCACAACCCTGAGGTCAAGACTTGAGGTAGATCAAGAATCAGATGCTTAACCGACTGAACCATTCAGGCACTCCCCTCCCAAAGCACTTTAAATTACTGTTTCAATACTTCTCACATTATGGTTGTTTTTTTTTTTTTGTTTTGTTTTGTTTTGTTTTATTATGGCTGTTTGCAAATTTGTATGTATACTCTGTTAGACTCTAGTTTCCCTGAATAGAGGAGACAGGTAATATTCCTTTTTTTAAACTGCCTACACCAGGATCTTGTACAGGTGTTTAATAAAAATGTTTATTCAATTTTTTCACTAATGTTAATTGGGTGTGTTTTCCTCTTGTATTTATTGCTAATCCAGTTCCCTCTCCTGAAGCCTCCTCAGCCATGCATTCCCAAGTGAACAATTCTTTTCTTCTCACTCTGAAAATATCTCTCTTCTGACTCAATTCATTTATAGTAGGCTTTATATTCATTCGGTGTAAAGTAGCTACCCATCATTTTCAGAAGCAATATCTTCTTTTATTGATCACAAAATAGTTCTTTATTCCCGTCATTAATACTCAGCCACAAATAATCAGTAATATATCAATACATGTGGGCAATTTTATGATAGAATTTTGTTATTATTTTATCATTTTGTTATTATTAGAAAATGTTATTATTTTACTATATGATTGATATTTGCCCCAAAGCCTTAAAAATACCTTCTCACAATAATTTTTTACTGCAGCTCCTTCTTATTGGACAACTGTAAATTAATTTGGGAATGTTAAATAATATCCCCAAGTCCTACCAAGAGCGAATGGTGGGTGCACATGGGTGGTTCAGTCGGTTGAGCGTCCGACTGTTGGTTCAGCTCAGGTCATGATCTCACTGTTTGTGAGTTCGAGCCCCGAGTCGGTCTCTACACTGACAGCACAGAGCCTGCTTGGGATTCTCTCTCCCTCTTTCTCTGTCCCTCTTCCACTCACTATCTCTGTCTCTCTCTCAAAATAAATAAATAAACTTAAAGAAAAAAAAGAGAGTGAATGATGGACCTGAGAATCAAGCTCACATCTAATTCCAGAGACTGTATTTTTCTCTTTTTTTAAGTGTACAACACAGTTTTGAGTATGTTCCCAGAGTTGTGTAACCATCACTTCAACCAACTTAGAACACTTTTTGTCACCATGCAAAGAGACAATATACCCTTCGGCAGTCACCCCCCCCCCCCATTTCCCTAACTCCCTCCCCTCCAATGATAGGCAACTACTAATCCACTTTCTATTTGTATAGATTTGCCTTTTCTGGACATTTGATGTAAATTAAATTACAGACACACCTCACTGTATTGTGCTACACAGATATTGTGTTTTTTACAAATCGAAGGTTTGTGGCAACCCTGTGTTGAGTAAGTCTGTTGGCACCATTTTCCCAACTTTGTGTCTGTGTGTCGCATTTGGGTAATTCTTCACAATATTTCAAACTTTTTCATGATTATTACATTTGTTTTGGTGATCAGTGATTACAACTCATTGAAAGTTCAGATAATGCTTAGCAGTGTTTATCAATAAAGTATTTTTTTTTTAGGTTTATTTATTTGAGAGGAAGAGAGAGTGCGAGTGGGAGAGGGGCAGAGAGAGAGGGAAAGAGAGAGTCCCAAGCAGGCTCCACACTGTCAGTGCAGAGCCCGATCCGGGGCTCAATCTCAGGGATCATGAGATCACAACCTTGGCTGAAATCAAGAATCAGTCGCCTAACCTACTGAGCCACCAAGGCGCCTCAGCAATAAAGTATTTTTAATTAAGGTACTACATCGCTATTTTAGACAATGCTGTGGCACACTTTACAGACTACAGTATAGTGTAAACATAACTCTTATATGAACTGGGAAAGCAAGAAATTTCATTTGACTCACTTTATTATGATACTTGCTTTATTGTGGTGGTATGAAACAGCAGTCTGTCTCAGGTATGCCTGGGTATAATATGTAGCCTTTGTGTCTGACTTCTTTCTCTTAGCATAGTGTTTTCAAAGTTCATCTGTGTCATAACATATATCAGTCCTCCATTCCTGTTTATTGCCAAACAATAACAGGTATCGTGTCTGTGTACCACATTTCATTGATCTGTTCATCAGCTGATGGGCATTTGGTCTGTCCCTGCACTTTGGCTATTATGAATAATGGTGGTGTGGACATTTATGTACAAGTTTTTGTGTGAACATATGCTTTCATTCTTTTGTGTATATACCCAGGAGTGTAATTGCTGGGTCATAGAGTAACTCTAACGTTTAACTTTTCTCAAAAAACTACCCAACTTTCTTCCCAAGCAGCTCCATCATTTTATATTACAAAAAGCAATGTGTTAAAAAAAAAAGCAAAGTATGAGGGCTCCAGTTTTCCCCACATCTTCATCAACACTTGTTATTGTCTGTTTTTTCGTTTTTTTCCCCCTGATTATAGCCATTTTAGTGAGTGTGAGGTAGTACCCAATTATACAGAGACTGCGCTCAATGCTGTGCCTCTGGTTATGTAACTGAGCAGTTAGAGCAATTTCAATTGCATGTGAGGCACATTTAAAATTAATAGGAAAATATTTAAAGAGAGCAAAGCATGAAAGGAGCAGAGGAATGAAGTCCTGATATATTCTCCATTACACTGAAACCATTTAGTAATAAGCAATTAGAATTCACATGTCAAAGATTTTTAAACCAGATTTGGCTTTCATGACTCATGATTGAAGTGATAATGTATACCGGGGAGAAGTGAGATATCATTCGGTTTTATTTTACTGTAAAGACTGCATGAGAGGTGAGGCCTTTATTTCCACATTTTATTGATCTGTTCATCAGCTGATGGGCATTTCCATGCACATGCTGATCACTGACTGGAAATGTAGCAGGTAATTGTTCTTATACATTCCTTTTGGGCCACACTTGACCATACTTATTCAAGTTTTATTTATCTGTTCATTTGTGTGTTTTTTGAATAAATAAATAGTTGTCTGCAAGCTAATCTTTCTTTGTTTGATGTTACAGGTTCAGTCGGCAATGTGTTGTTGACAAGGACAAAAGGAATCAATGTAGATATTGTCGATTAAGAAAGTGTTTTAGAGCAGGAATGAAAAAAGAAGGTAATAATATATAGTATAATAACGACAATTATTTAAGCAAAAGTGTTAAAAAATATACATCTTAATTTAATCACAATAACCTTTTCACCTGTGTTCTGAATTGCCTAAATGAAGAATCTATAATTCCTTGAGTGTAAGAATTTACCCAAGAACACTGACACCTAGTCTCTGATGACTGTCTGATTCTAGAAACTATTATCTCTATTACTGTCTTATCCCTGGAAACAAAATTATCATCTAAATAATATTCCAATACCACGTTCCAAAGATAAATGTCAAAATTGATTAATAGGTTGAAGTTACAAATGTATTTTTAAACACATATTTATTGTCAATAGCAACTGAATATATTCATTTCATCAACATTGACTAAACATGAGCTTTTTGCTCATTCATTTGTTTATTTAAGAAATATTTATTGAGCACTTCTTTCTAAAAATTGTTCATGGCGTTAAGGCTGCAGTGGTGAACATAACAGAAAAAAAGAGTCCTTCCTCTCAGGGAGCTTACATTCTATTGAGGAACAGAGACAATGGAGTAGATACTCTATTTTAGTGTGCATTAATTGCATTTCAAACATAGTAAATAATCTGATTATACTATCCTACATTCTAAATATGGTTATTTATTTTTTATGTTTATGTATTTATTTCGAGAAGAGAGAGACAGCGAGAGCAAGCACAAATGGGGGAGTGGCAGAGGGAGAGGGAAAGAGAGAGAATCCCCAAGCAGCCTCCCTTAGCACAGAGCCCAACATGGGCCTTGAACTCACCAACTGTGAGATAGACTTGAGCAGAGATCAAGAGTCCAATGCTTAACCGACTGAGCCACCCAGGCACGCCTCCTAAATATGGTTAATTCAGAAACAAATCTGGGGGATTTGTTGGGATGAGCCTCTGCAAGATTTTATGCTTATTCAGTTTTGTCACAGGCTTATGCCTATCATAGACAAAGAAATATTTTTCAGAACTATTTTACAAGCCATAAAAATTAAATCAGGTTAATACACTGCAGAAGTATACCTATCTTGAACATAACTCATTTTTTCTTTGTCACAATATTTTAAAGAGACAAAAAATTCCATTAGTTTCATTCAGACTGTTAATCTCAAAATAAAAGGCAAAATAAAGTTTACAGAACTAAGGGAGAAGCACTTTGTCATTACAAAATGACTTATTTCTAATGGCATATTCAGTAGTTTATGGGATTAATTATATACTCTGTCAGTCAACTTCACCTATTTCTACATGAACCCCAGCATTACTCCTACAAAAGTATAAACAAGTCTCCATCCTGTATTTCCTTTAAGAGTGTACAGGTTTTGAAATAAAATTACTTTCAAAAATAGTTAAATCATGTCTTCTATTGCTCATAGAATAATGCATTGTTGTTGTTTTTTTCCTAAATAGACTAGAAAGTAACTTTTGGGTTTCAAAGTAGATATATTTCTCTTATTTACAGTAATAGCATAATATCAAAGTTAGTTAGATGGAAACATATATAAACATGGTTTTATGTCAAAAATGATAGCAGTAAGAAGATTACAAATGTTCAGAATTTCTTTTGGCATGTTTCCAAGGGTTGATCATGTAAATGAGATTCATAAAATCATAGCTTACATTTTAATTTTTTATCTCCACATATGCATTTCCACATGAGTCACTCTGGGCTACAAATCAATGACAATTTCTGTGGGAGAAAAAAAGGAGTAAGCTACCAGTAAATATGATTTTAAAATAAAATATTAATGATTCACTCCAACTTAAACACTACTCACTCTTAAAGGCAAAAGTCCAGTATATTCTCTTCCAAATTAATGAGTTGGTGGTTAATAGTACGTTTGGGTAGATAGTAGATTTTGGCATAGGAACTGATGAATCTCTTTAGTATTAAGGAGAATAATTGCATAAAAAATTCTAATAGTTTAATGTCTTATCTCTCCAGCAATACAGAGTAGAATATTGATCTAAAAAGATTTAAGGACTATAGGCCTTGTTTTTGTTCTTTTTGGTTAACAGAAGATAAATTTATCTCCTAAGTTTTAAACACTAAGTTTGATATTTGACTTGTATTATTCTTTGTATGACAGGTATACAAGGTAATACTCCCTTGTTCACTCTTCCTTATGTTTAAAATGTAGTTTTCAATAAGGAATTTGGCTCTCTCTTAGAAGCTTTTTGTATAATACTTAAGAAGTCTTCATCTTTCCAAAATGCTGATGTTCAAAACCTCATTCTTCTCGGGAGAGACCCCTTGCTGCAACTTTTGCTTTATTAATGTTAGTAAACTGTCCCAAGGACATGGTTTCGCAAGAGATTATAAGATTGCAAGCTTAAATTCACCTTCACTAAATAAATTTAATTTCCATTTTGGCTAGTGTTTAAGGAAAAAAAAACGAATATGGAAGTTTCAAAATCTATGACTCATATCTTCTAACAGTGGATACACTCACTCTCTGACTTGGTCAATCTTATGGCGATACTCTTCATCTACTTATCTTATGGTTTTATTAACTTTGAGAGAATGGAAAGTCATCCTGTTATACAGCGTGGCTGAACTGGCTGACCCAACACTTTGTGACACGCATGCAACCATGAAGTTTCAAAAGGCAGGATTTTATGAGCTCTATTGACAGGCCTGGCTTTCTACTTTTTTAAAAGCAGTACAGAATGAAACATATTTTCAGTCATACTTCCCCCTCTGTCTTAACCCCTTCCCCGGTCTTTAAGAAATATCCATTTTTATTTTTTATTACTATTTTTTAATCTTTAAACTGTATGTCCTGACGTGGACTGAAGAGAACTGACCAGTGAATACTGTGATTTTCTTCCCTAGCTGTGCAAAATGAACGTGATCGAATAAGCACCAGAAGGAGCACATTTGATGGCAGCAACATCCCCTCCATTAACACACTGGCACAGGCAGAAATTCGGTCTCGCCAGGTATGCAATGCACACCGGTACTCAATCCTGTTTAAAAGAATCAAATGTCTGTTTCGGCATAATTCTAAAATAATCTACGTTCCTTTACATGTGCTCACTACTTAAATCAGTTGCAGTTTTACTTTGAAAGTATTAGGTGGACTGTTGACTTAATTTTGACTTTCCCTGGACAACTTCCTGTTTTTAAACAGAAAAAAAACAAAAAACCGAAATGCATTTCAGTGCACTATTGTTAAATAAAAGTTAGCTTATGAGGTTGATTTAAAATTCTGAATGAGGAGCACGGTGTTCTGGGGGCACTGTCTTGTTTCACTGATTAAATCTGTAAAATTGGTTACTATGGCTTTTTGGGAGTTTGGTTGAGACCTATCATCAGAGCTTGCTTCCTTGAAAATGGTTTCTGGACTCAAGAACTCATCTTGGCATCAGCTTTGGAAACAAGTATTTAAGAGAAGAGCCAGAATTCAGAAGCCAATGGAGAAAGAGTTTATTATTTTAAACTTCTAGAATGAGAATATCAGTTCCAAAGTTTAAAAAATGTCTGTCATTAGTTATATACATAAAAATAAATCGTTTAAAATTAAGATGAAGAAACCTTTTGAAGACAGTTCATTTTGGCATTGCTGCATTAGAAAAGTTAATGGTATTTTTCTATTGTAAAGGAAATTATGAAATAGCTAACTATTAATCAGGTCCTATAACGAGTCAGTGCAACTACTTTCGTTTTTAATAGCATGAGAGTAGTATGATGAGGCTAACATCACCATTATCATCAGTATTTGAAGATTACTTGATAGTCGTATAGAGCATTTATGAAATGGCTTAAAGGGAAGCTGTGAGGAAATAAACATATACATAGAAAGACATGTATACCACACAGACACATATTCAAAAATTAAGTTTATAAGGACTTTTAGAAAGAGATTTTCTTTAGTAGAAAAGCATTTTGAAGCCACTTATATTTTATATAGTTCAAAATTATATATAGTTTGAAAACTTTTTCATTCCATGTTAAGCTTTTCAATGTTGCTGAGTCAAAAGTTGGTTTCTTAATTTTATGTTGTTGGGCTTTTATTTACTACAGTTCTGGCTTCTCGTCTAAATCTTTTCTCCTCAGTTTGGTAAACTGTATCCACTGGAAACGTTTTCTTCGGATATTTTTGAAAGTTAAAGGTGGGCTTTCTTAGTGGAAATATCATTTTTTAATTAAAAATAAAATCGCAGAGTGTATTTCAGGTGAATACTGCATATCTTCCTGTATAGTCATTTTGAATTAGGAAACTCCCTGAAAGTTGAGTAACTTATTTTATGGGTTTGCCAGTAAAAGAAGGCACTGCTCCCAGAGCCATGGTACTGTGCAGTGAATGTTTTCAATTTAACTTGTACTGGTTGGTATTTTTTTTTCTCAATTTTAAAATGTTTCATATTTTTCAAGATACTGTGGCAATGATAGTGTCCACTTCAAAGGTGTTTACTTATTGGAATCATAGAAAAAAGAGAAATGGTACTCAGGTGTTATTTGAAATGATAAATTAATATAATCTTCTTAATGCCAGATCTCAGTCTCAAGCCCTGGAGCAAGCACTGACATAAATGTTAAGAAAATTGCAAGTATCAGTGATGTCTGCGAATCTATGAAGCAGCAGCTCTTAGTCTTGGTGGAATGGGCTAAATATATCCCCGCCTTCTGTGAGTTACCGCTGGATGACCAGGTATAAGTTAAAGATTTTACGAATGCTTTCAGAAATGATTTTTGAACTTTGCCCAGTTTATGTGTTTTTTAAATTATATTTAAAATAGGTTTACCATAGTTGACAAGTTAAATTATCTTGTGAGGGAAAGACTGGCTTTCTTGTCCAGTCACCTTGTTCTATTAAGAGGCACAACTGTTTAACTTCTGTGTTAGGGGTCTTGCAAATTTATTAATTGGGTGAAGTTGAGGAAGACACTGATCTTCCCTATTGGAGTTGAAAAAGCTTAAGTGAAGAAGAAAAACAGGATAGCAAGTAATGGCCATTGTGAGACAAATGTCTGGGAGGGAAAAGGTATACTCTCGTGTCTTGGTGTATCTTAGAAGGCGCCATATAAAATTCCATGGAAATACCAGGCCACTCCTAGACCGAAACCTCACAGGTTGTGTTGGTGTCTTGGTAGGAACTCTATGCAATTAACATAAAATTTTGCCTTTCATGTTGTCAATTCTATCCTAGCATTTACTGTATAAAAATATGGGTTCGGCAAAAGCATCTCTAGAATCATGCTCTGAAGTCTACAGATTTCAATAGTATTTCGGACACAATAAACTTTTCATAATACATATGTTTTGGTGTTTTGTCATATATACATTAAGACATTTTAATGAATAGTTAAGAATTTTAATTTCCTAGTCTGTGAAAATTAGATTATTAGCTTCAGATTCATTTTTAATGCCTCCATTTAGTTTATAATATTTTGTAGATGCATATAATTTGAAAATTTTTAATTCCCCACACTCAGTAAACCATGATATGTATTATGCCCAGTGTATATTTTTACACCCTCTGGCCATGTTCTTTATCACTGATATACAAAAACAAACAATTAAAGGGAAAGGTGCATTTTGATTGTTTAAAAATCAGAGAAAGGCAAAATATTTATACAACCAGAACAAAAAGTGATCATAGGAAGTCAGAAGTTATATTTCTAGGACAGGTGAAATCCTGGTGACCAAAAAATAAAAAAATAAAAAAGTACTATGAATTCTGAAATCATTCTTAAAATGTTCTGTAACTGCCTTCCTGGTATGAGTCATGGTTATTGACATGTCATAAAGATAGCTAAGCTCAGAAGGTTATTTCAGAGTGAATAATGCTAAATTACTAAAACATACGTGTCTCACCCCAAGCCATATAAGTAGGTTATGTTATTTATCAGTTTTATATTTTTATTATCACTCCTCTTTAAAAGTTGCTAACTTATGTGTGAAGGCAATGATTTAAAAATTGGAAAATTAAAATCTAGTAACCTGTCAAAAATGGTTTTTATTTGCTAAATGACGCTTGAATACTAACAATATAACATTACTAGCCTTGGACAGGCAAATGTCCAGTGTGGTTAAGGCATTAGAGAAGTAGCTTTCAGTTGCATTAAATATTACATTATTTTATTGAATCCCCTCAGGACCTCTGACATAAATGTTATTGTCTCCACTTAACAATTTTTAAAACTGATCCTAGATCAGTTAAATTCACTCAGAAAATTCATCAAACAAATATTTATTGGGACTACAGTTCCATTTTAGGGTCTGTGACGATCTGGCAGTAAAAATACAGACTCATCATGATTCTCATAAAGTCTGCACTCTATTTGGGAGAGACAGACAATAAAAAAGATACAGATTATGAGTAAGTTAATTCTAGGTGGGGATAAGTTCTATAAAATGGAATGGGGTGAGTTGTAGAATGACTGTGTTGGAATGGCAAGACATACTTAAAATTGGGGATCAGTGACTTTTCTTGAGACCTGAATGACAAGGGACCAAACATACCAACATCTGAGGACAAGACATTCCAGGGATAGGAACAGCATGTTCAAAGGCTCTGAGGCAAGTTGAAATAATGAGTGCAGAGAAAAGAGAACAAGAGAACAAGGGATATCATAAGCTGAGATCAGAGAAGTTGGGGGGGGAGGCGGAGGGGGGAGAGGAAGGAGCGGGGGAGGACAAACCATTGTGCTGTTACCTGGGAGGCCATTGTTAACGACTTTGGGTTTTATTGTAAAGGCAATTAGAAACCAGTGAGGAGTTTTCAGGAGAGGGATGATAGTAAGTGACTATTGTTTCACAAAAGTTATCTGGGAAGCTCTGTCAAGAAGGATTTAGGAAGGAGGAACCAGAAGGGAAGCAAGAATCAACCTATTAGCTCTGTGGAGCGCAATGTGGCAGGCAAGATGAAGAATGGCAAAGGCTCAGGCTGGGGTGGTAGTTATGGAGAAGCAGTACCTGGATTTGCTGTACAACTAGAAAGGAATCAAAGTGGGCTTTGGGTTCTGACATGAACAAGCATTTTGGATGAGCAGACCATTTAGTAAGATGATGAAGATATTGGAGAAACATTACTTTGATGTTTTATATTTGGAATGCTTCCTAGTCTTCCTAGAGGTGATGGCAAGTAGACAGTTGAGCGTATGCATAAAGCTCAGTTGAAAGCTTAGTGCAATTAGCCTCAGTCTACAAAGTGTCAGCAATGAGGTTATCCATCCTCTTCTTAGTTTGCCACAAGTCCTTGCTTTGCTTTTGTTGATTCAGCCTATTATGTGTAATAATAGAGTGTTTTTTACATATGTTTTCTTATTTGGTCCTCATGACTACCTTTGAGATTTTTATCACTACCGCCATTTGACAGATGAAAACAATTGAGTCCCAAACATACTGGTTAACTTATTCAACAGGTATGACCAGGCAGCATTTGAACTCTGTTTGATTCTATTTCACTCCAGATCTATTTTGTTTGTTTGTTTCATAATTTCTAAGCTTTAGAAATTATGAAAAGTAAAACTCTATTGACATGCTGAAATAGAAAAATAGAAGGCTTAATGATGGCAAGCATCTATGAATATTATAGTTTATTAAAACCAAAAAAAAAGGTCCCAGGCTTAAAGAGCACTGAATTAATCAGATACATATTATACCATCTTTTAATCATTATATTTTATAATTAATTGTTAAACTTGAAATTTTTCATTAAGGTGGCACTGTTGAGAGCTCACGCAGGGGAACATTTACTGCTTGGAGCGACAAAGAGATCAATGGTGTATAAAGATATTTTGCTTTTGGGTAAGTTTTTTTTTTTTAATTTAAGAAGAAATTATGCATGCTTCATCCTTACACAGGATCTATTCTGTATGTAGCAAGCATTCAAGACACTGTCAAATGGTACTCTCATTTCACAAATTGGATTTAATTAATTGTATCCTCATTCAAGACCCTATGTTTCCTTGACTTCATTGCAGCGAAGTTCAGAAGGCATTGCGATGTTTCGGGTGCATTAACATTTAAAAATAAGAGTTGGAGAGGGCACCTGGTTGAGTCAGTTGGTAAGCATCTGACTTTGGCTCAGGTCATGATCTTGTGGTCTGAGAGTTCAAGCCCCACATCGGGCTCTGTGCTGACAGCTCAGAGCCTGGAGCCGGCTTCAGATTTTGTGTCTCCCTCTCTCTCTTCCCCTTCCTCTCTCACACCTTGACTCTCTCTCTCATAAATAAATAAACATTAAAATTTTTTTTAAATATAAGTTGGAGATGGTGGTCAAAAGGTACAAACTTCCTTGGCGCGCCTGGGTGGCTCAGTCAGTTAAGCATCGGACTTCAGCTCAGGTCACGATCTCGCGGTCCGTGAGTTTGAGCCGCGCGTCGGGCTCTGGGCTGATGGCTCAGAGCCTGGAGCCTGCCTCAGATTCTGTGTCTCCCTCTCTCTCTGCCCCTCCCCCGTTCATGCTCTGTCTCTCTCTGTCTCAAAAATAAATAAAACATTAAAAAAAAATTAAAAAAAAAAAAGGTACAAACTTCCAGTTACAAGTCAAATAAATACTATGGATATGATGTACAACATGATGACTAGAGCTAACGCTTGCAGTATAATATGTATGGACATTGTTAAGAGTGTAAATTCTAAGCATTTTCATTACAAGGGGATTTTTTTCCTTCTGTTTTCGTTGTATCCATGAGAAGATGGACATTAATTGAAACTACCATGGTAATCATCTCACAATATATGTAAATCAAACCGTCATGCTGTCCTTCTTAAACTTATACAGTGATGTATGTCAATTATTTCTCAATAAAACTGGAGGGAAAAGATTTAAAAATAAAAGAGAAATGTTGCTCAATAAACATAATAATGAAGTATCTTTAAATCCTGTCAGGACAAATAACTGCTGATTTATGTGACCACTTTATTGGAGTCTCAGTGTTGTTTCAACTCCTTCAGTGGCTGCTTAATACTTGTAACTTGTTTTATACACTTCCAAGGAACATGTCTATTTCCTATGATCTCATTGCCTATGATATGATGCAAAATCCCAAGTAAAAAAAATTATTTGGTGACTATGTCTGAAAATCCTGATAGTTAAGTAGTAGTGCTGGAAGCGACAAAGTAGGATGGCAGGTTGAATGGGGGAAGAAGACACAAGGGGAAGCTTTTATCTTCCTTAAGCAATTGCTTCCATCCACCCACCTTACTTACCTTTTAAAATTAGTTTTCCTGTTGAGAGAGTTGAGATGGCTGTAATGATTATTATCTCCACTTCTCTCTGGCTGTGTGAAATGATGACTAGATTGCTCATTATGTCTTTGTGTTAGATATTTTAACCCAAAATAGGAATAAATAAAATATGATATATTTTTCACATATAATATGATATAGCTAATATAATAGATATAGCTAATATCTATTGAGGACTTACTATGCAAGATGCATTCTCTAAGTGCTTTACATATAAATACATGCTATCTCATTTAATCCTCATGATAACCCTAAGGGATAGGTACGTACTTTTATTCTGCAGGTGAAGAAATGCAGGCAGAGAAAGTTAACTTAAGGTCACAAAGCTAGTAAGGGATAGAGCCAGGATTCTAAACCACATAATGTGACTGCAGAGACAATGCTCTTAGATTCTATTAAACACTCTCCTGCATTTATAAGACTGCTCTAATACTGCTCTCATTATAGACTGAATACAGTATACTTAAAAACTCAAATGTATTTGCTACCTATTTCTAAATTGTTTTACCCTGAATAATTAGGTAAACTAACTTTTCATAAGAGCAAGACTGTATTTTTTTAGATCTTTTTACATGTTGTTACACTGAAGATTGTCTTTGCCTGCAATGAAAGAATTCAGAATATTGACTTCTTATAAAATCAGAAAATAACAATTTAGCTGTTATCTTAGGAGCTCTAATAACTTCTAGTTTCTAATATTTTCGTAGCTATACTATTTGTCACTTACAGCCAGAGACATTCTAAATTGGAGCGTCCTCAGGGATTAGGGAGTCTAGTCTCTGTTCAATTTCTAAACTTTCTTGAATTCATCTACTTAGGCCTGTTAAAGTTGTGTTTCAAAAGTTGTTACACCTACATATACCTAGACCACTAAAGGAGTCCTCTTTTTATCCACTGTAAGCAAGAAAGTTTCTTTAGGTTTTGTGTTACGCTCATTAATGATTAAGACACTAATAGATAACTGACATAGTGGAAGGGTAATCATTATATTTTGTTTCTCTCCTGTCAATTATTAGCTTGTTATTAGTCTGCACTTTCGTGTTATCACTAGTGACTGAGTCTGTTAAAATGCATGTGATCATATTATCAATGTCATTGATCCTTGACGTGTTCTTAAGTTTTTCTTTCTTTTTTTTTTTTTAATATGAAATTTATGGTCAAACTGGTTTCCATACAACACCCAGTGCTCATCCCAACAGGTGCCCTCCTCAATACCCATCACCCACCATCCCCTCCCTCCCACCCCCCATCAACCCTCAGATTGTTCTCAGTTTTTAAGAGTCTCTTATGCTTTGGCTCTCTCCCACTCTAACCTCTTTTTTTTTTTCCTTCCCCTCCCCCATGGTCTTCTGTTAAGTTTCACAGGATCCACATAAGTGTGAAAACATATGGTATCTATCTTTCTCTGTATGACTTATTTCACTTAGCATAACACTCTCCAGTTCCATCCACGTTGCTGCAAAAGGCCATATTTCATTCTTTCTCATTGCCACGCAGTATTCCACTGTGTATATAAACCACAATTTCTTTTTCCATTCATCAGTCGATGGATATTTAGTCTCTTTCCATAATTTGGCTATTGTTGAAAGTGCTGTTATAAACATTGGGGTACAAGTGCCCCTATGCATCAGCACTCCTGTATCCCCTGGGTAAATTCCTAGCAGTGCTGTTGCTGGGTCATAGGGTAGATCTATTTTTAATTTTTTGAGGAACCTCCACACTGTTTTCCAGAGCGGCTGCACCAATTTGCATTCCCACCAACAGTGCAAGAGGGTTCCCGTTTCTCCACATCCTCTCCAGCATCTATAAGTCTCCTGATTTGTTCGTTTTAGCCACTCTGACTGGTGTGAGGTGGTATCTGAGTATGGTTTTGATTTGTATTTCTCTGATGAGGAGCGACGTTGAGCATCTTTCCATGTGCCTGTTGGCCATCTGGATGTCTTCTTTAGAGAAGTGTCTATTCATGTCTTCTGCCCATTTCTTCACTGGATTACTTGTTTTTTGGGTGTGGAGTTTTGTGGGTTCTTTATAGATTTTGGATACTAGCCCTTTGCCTGATATGTCATTTGCAACTATCTTTCCCCATTCCGTAGGTTGCCTTTTAGTTTTCTTCATTGTTTCCTTGGCAGTGCAGAAGCTTTTCATCTTGATGAGGTCCCAATAGTTCATTTTTGCTTTTAATTCCCTTGCCTTTGGCGATGTGTCAAGTAAGAAATTGCTGTGGCTGAGGTCAGAGAGGTTTTTTCCTGCTTTCTTCTCTAGGGTTTTGATGATTTCCTGTCTCACATTCAGGTCCTTTATCCATTTTGAGTTTATTTTTGTGAATGGTGTAAGAAAGTGGTCTAGTTTCATCCTTCTGCATGTTGCTGTCCAGTTCTCCCAGCACCATTTGTTAAAGAGACTGTCTTTTTTTCCATTGGATATTCCTTCCCGCTTTGTCAAAGATTAGTTGGCCATACTTTTGTGGGTCCAATTCTGGGGTTTCTATTCTATTCCATTGGTCTATGTGTCTGTTTTTGTGCCAATACCATGCTGTTTTGATGATTACAGCTTTGTAGTAGAGGCTAAAGTCTGGGATTGTGATGCCTCCAGCTTTGGTCTTCTTCGTCAAAATTACTTTGGCTATTCGGGGTCTTTTGTGGTTCCATACAAATTTTAGGATTGCTTGTTCTAGCTTCAAGAAGAATGCTGGTACAATTTGATTGGGATTGCATTGAATGTGTAGAGAGCTTTGCAGTATTGACATTTTAACAATATATATTCTTCCATTCCACTACTGAAAGAAAGTACTATTCCTATTCCTTCAAGGGAAGAACCGTTTAAAATATTTATTTGTGAAAACTTAAATCATATCCGACAATCTTTTGTTGGGGTGTGCTGATCTTTTTTTTTTTTTCCTCCTAGGAAACAACTATGTAATTCACCGCAACAGCAGTGAAATTGAGATCAGCCGCGTGGCCAACCGGGTTCTAGACGAGTTGGTACGACCATTTCAAGAAATTCAGATTGATGACAATGAATATGCTTGTTTGAAGGCAATTGTATTTTTTGATCCAGGTTTGTTTTCAGATTTCCATTAAACAACAATTAAAATGAAAATTAACCATTATTTAATATTGGAATATTTTCTCTCACACTCTAGCAAGATGCGATCTCTTAGATTGCCCCTTTTCTTCCTTTCTTAGATGCAAAAGGGCTAAGCGACCCGGTAAAGATTAAGAACATGCGGTTCCAAGTGCAGCTCAGTTTGGAGGACTACATCAATGACAGGCAATATGACTCCCGGGGGAGGTTTGGAGAGCTGCTCTTGCTCCTGCCCACGCTGCAGAGCATCACCTGGCAAATGATTGAGCAAATACAATTCGTTAAACTTTTTGGGATGGTTAAAATTGACAACTTACTTCAGGAAATGTTACTGGGTGGTGAGTACATTTAAGAATTTATTATTTATTAGCATTGCAGTCTGTAATAGGTTGACCTGTTTGTTTGTTTATCTTCTTCTAAGTTTTTTAATTTTATTTTATTCATTTGAATTCAAGTTAGTTAGCATACATAGGTAGTATTGGTTTCTGGAGCAGAATCTATTTATTTTTTGTCTGTGACATAGTGGATTCATTTTTTTTTTTTTTTAACATTTAGAAAGTCTGCAAAACCCATTTGATGGAGACAAAAAATACTTGAACATATTGAAATCCTCATTCTTACTAGTCTCTGCCATCTTTGTCCCACACAGTTCTTCTTGCCTCAGTTTTTATCCTTTCAAATATGGTGAATAGAAATGGATTTTCTATTTTTAGGACTCCTAGGGGTGTATTATATTTTTCTATGCCATGACTCCTTTCAAAGCTCAAGGATACCAGCATTGCAACAGAACCTAAAAATATTTCTAGTAAATACCTTAAAACTAAACACTTTGCTCCTGAAATAATTAATTGACATAACACAATGAGAAAGGAAAAATGAGATTTCATTGCTGCAATAAATGTCAGGAATAAGTTAAGAAATCATTTATTTTGTGTTCTGATCTAAATTAAATTTCCTTGTAAAATCACTTTATTTTATTTTATTTTAGTTTTAGTTTTCTGGTGCTTAATGTGTTTCTAATGACATCTTTCTGAAATAAAAGTTGTCTATGCTATTAGTGTGATCCCAAATACTATAAACTTGAGGTAAGTGATTCTTGGAATTGCCTTAACAACAGGCAGCAAACCTAATGATTCCAGGAAACAGCACACAAGGTCCATTATTAATATACAACATAACATGATACAACATTAATCTAGCCAATGCACAGTGAAAGCTGACATTGTCCTTAATATGGCAGCAGTTCTATTAATTTATTTTTGAAATCCCAAAAAGCACTTTGCAAAAATAGCAATATTCCAGCTGTCAATCAAAGCATGTGTTGCAAGGTAAACTTGCTGTCGCTGATTAAATGTCACTAACGCAAGCATCTTTTTATCTTCTGTAGGTGCTTCCAATGACGCCAGCCATCTCCATCATCCGGTGCACCCACATTTGTCTCAAGATCCATTAACTGGACAAACTATACTTTTAGGTCCCATGTCAACACTGGTTCATACAGACCAGATCTGTAAGTATTTTGCCAACCATAATATTTTTTAAACTTAATTAAGAAAAAGTGGAATTTGGGGAAAGAATCTATCAGTACCCAGCAATAGCAGAATTTAGGCGCAGTTTCCTCTGTAGGACTCCACTGTGGGAGATTGTGATATTCAGGAAGTCTTTGTTCTCCTAGGGATCATGGGTTTGCTCCCTAAAATTGGATGTGAGTGCATAAAACAGAATGTACAGGCAGTCCTGGTTTGGCCTGGTAGTGCAGGGCTGTGAAAAGGACTGTGCAAGCCGGAAGCGTGCAAGGAAATCTTAATAATCAATAGGAAAATTATAGTTGATCGTGACCTTTAAAAATGTTTGCCGGGGTGGCTGGGTGGCTCAGTTGGTTAAGCATCAGACTCTTGGTTTCAGCTCAGGTCACGATCTCATGGTTTGTGAGATCAAGCCCCATGTTGGACTCTGCACTGACAGCACGGAGCCTGCTTGGGATCCTCTCTCTCCCTCTCTCTCTCTGTCCCTACCCTGTTCTCGTGTGTGTGTGTGTGTGTGTGTGTGTGAGTGCTCATGCTTTCTCCCTTTCTCTATCTTAAAATAAACATTTAAAAATGAATAAATAAAAGTGCTGAAACATTAAGAACTCTCCTAACTACAGGTTGTAACTCTATAGTGAAGCTGAATAATAATAATCCTAATATCTATTTAAGACACTGTAATGTAAGCATTAGATACAATGAGAATTCACGTGTTTGTTTGTTTGTTTGTTTGTTAAAAAATTATCAAGAAGGAGTGCCTGGATGGCTCAGTTGGTTAAGCGTCTGACTCTTGAGCCCCACGTCAGGCTCTGTGCTGACAGTGTGAAGCCTGCTTGGGATTCTCCCTCTCCCCCTCTCTCTGCCCCTCCCCTTTTGTGTCCCCTCTCTCTCTCAGAATAAATAAAAAACATTTTTTAAAAATCTGTAAAAAAATTATGAAGTATAGTTTCAACAGTGCATCCTGCTTTCCTCTGTTCTAAATTGCAAGTGGAAGTGAGCATCTTTTCTATGCCTCGATGAAGTTTACTCTTTTGGGAAGTTTGGATCAGCTTCCAAGATTTTACCCTTTGCAATTTCCATGTCTGAAATATCTCTGAGAAATTATTTAATATGAAGTTTTTTCACTAATGTCCATCACTTTACCTTCACTAAGACCCAGAATGCAGATTTATTTTTTTGTTTTAATTTAAATTTCAGTTAACATACAGTGCAGTATTGGTTTCAGGAGTAGAATTCAGTAATTCCTCACTTACACACAAAATCCAGTGCTCATCACAAGTGCCCTTTTTAGTACCCATCACCCTTCTAGCCATCTCCCCACCCCCCCATCAACCCTCAATTTGTTCTCTATCCTTAAGAGTCTCCTGTGATTTGTTTCCCTCTCTTCTCTTCCCCCCACCTTCCCATGTTATATGTTCATCTGTTTTGTTTCGTAAACTCCACATATGAATGAAATCATATGGTATTTGTCTTTCTCTGATTGGCTTATTTCACTTAGCATAACACACTCTAGCTCCATCCACGTTATTGCAAACAGCAAGATTTCACAGAATGCAGATTTAGAGACTCAAAGAGCAGCAGTGTCTGCATTCCCAGGGGAACTATTTCTTCTGCAGCTCCATCCATGTTCCATTCACTTCCTGCATTGTCACTTTTTGCTTCTTTTATTTTATTTTATTTTTTTGCCAATTCTGTTTTAATTGTCCATTTTTTTGAAAAACGTCATGAGAATTTATCACTAGGAGGTGAGGAGGCAACACAACTACACACTTAGTTGTCAGTACATGAACTGAATAAAATATGTTCAGTGACATCCCAGACAGACTTAAAGATGTGATGTGATTGGTTACTGATCGCAATACACATCTGTTACTGAGGTGATTCATGTAGACCGAAGAGTTAGCAGTGAAGTTTGTATTTATGCAGTTACTCACAGTTAATTGTGAGTTACCATGCTAAATGAAATTTGAGCCATGTTTTTGCCAGACTGGTGCTATTTATCCAAGCTGTAATAACTGAAATCCATGCATGTCAGATTTGTGCAAAGTGAGGGCCACTGGGAAAACACTTTGGAACTAAAATGATTACATAAATAGTAGGGGTTAGTAGCAAAGTTAATATGATAATATTGCAGATTTAACAAAAATTCTATTTTTCATAAGCTACTCCAGAGATAAAAATCTGTATTTGACAAAATACCTAGGATCGTTTCTGAGTTTATACTTAGTATTCCCACATTTACCTTTGATCTATCTCCTCTTAACACTAAACCAGCTAACTCACTGAGATTCCTTGAGTTATTGTGATATAATTATTATGTGTGTCTGTATTAACTACTGAATTTACAGTAGCCCTCAGTAACTAATTACAGTGTGGTTTCATGGAAATGTTCAAACAAATGTGACAATTTAGTGAGTACCACCTGACTGCTACCTAGTGGTGTAGGGAAAGTGGAGGCCACAGAAATGGGTATTATCCCTGTTGCCTTTTAGATACAGCCCCTGGTAAACCTATGTGTAAATAGTGTCTGAAACACAAAGTTCTTTGACTACATGATAAAGGCAGAAATAAAATTGTTAAAACATAACTCAAATTATGGAAACAGAACTTGAAATGTGTTTGAAAGACATCAATTTGGGACCATCCTTGCAAAGCAAATGTTACCATATTCCTTTCATAGTCAAGAGCAGACAGGGCAAGTCCAACGTCATCTCTCTTAGGGATTAGTTATTCATAAACCCAGAAAACAAAACACTTTAACAACATATTAAACATTATAGGCATTGGCTGGCAAGAACGTTTAACAATTCTGCTGGTGGTTGAATCTTGTACTTTTTAAATGTTAGTTTTCTAGTATTTTTAAAAGCATATTTGCTGACCCTAATCTATTTAAAATCACATCACATTTCTCATTTTTATTTTACCTCTTTCAACATAATATTTATGAGAATCCATTTGTAAAGGAAAACTTCCTCTGTTAGCACCTATTTGGAATAGTTTATATTTTATGCAAAACAAAACATTACACATACACACAAAATAAATTTAAGTTCATGTGTATTTTCCTGGCCTTTTAGAGCATGTCCTGGCAGTCTTAGATTCATCCCAAATATCCAGAAAAAAAATTTTAAAGCAAATATGGTTATTCTTTTGTTAATTAAACTGTATGTAAATATGTTGTTTCCAACCATATTTAATAATATAAAGTCAATATGTGAAAGATCAGGCAAAAAGGAAGTGTTCTTATTTTTGTATCAATTTTTAAAAGCTACTTTGAAAAAAAAGTCTATACAGTTTGCAGTGCCTCAGGCTGATTATCAAACATTTTCTATTCGTTATGTTAAATATGGAATTAAAATCAATGTGAATATTAAAATATTTCAAGTTTTAAAAAATTAAAAATCTAAGATAGCTCCCAGATTATTTTATAATATAGTAAAAGTTTGCAATAGGAGGAAATACTATTCTAGACAATGAAGTATTCACACTGTAACTTCTTTTTTCAATTACTTGGGCTTGCTCTTTGATGAGGAAGGGATGGGTGAGCTCAACTGTAATAGAATAATTTTGAAGCAAAATGCCAGTATTTTTCAGATGTTTTTAATTCCGATATAGGTTTCAAAGCACTTGCAAAATGTCTTAACTTTTTATATCGTCTATTATGTTTGAGTCAGTGGAATCCAAACCAAATATATTTTATGTGCATTTTTCATTGTAAAAATTGTACAGTTGTTTTCAAAGACTTGAAAAACAACAACAACAACCTGGCATTCTGTTCATACTCTTCATTAACTTTTTTTCTGCTGGGTTTGTGAGAGAATCGAATGCTCATAAATGCTATTAAGAAAGACAGTAAGTGACTGTTGAGTGACTGTGAAGAAGTTTAAGCATCTCTATTCTGTTTGGATGCTATCTGGGAGGGAAGAGGGCCGTGCAACTCCAATAGCACCTCAGTGAGCTCATAACGGATTAGATAATCATACTTTATATATGATCTTCATATATATGATAATATCTCCAAAATGGAATAATGCATATGGGTGTCATGCAGGGCTTACTAGGCCGGGCCAGGGTGACTGTCACCATCACATACAATTCTCTGATTCTTTTTTAGCAACTCCTGAGACCCCACTCCCTTCCCCACCACAAGGCTCTGGACAAGAACAGTACAAAATAGCGGCAAACCAAGCTTCAGTGATTTCACACCAGCCTCTCTCCAAACAAAAGCAATTGTGAGAATATGTTTACTCCTGAATGGCACTGCGTAAATGTGAAAACTTGTTGGTCTTAAAATAACTCAGGATAGTACTTTTGGCAAACTCTTAGCCAAGGCTTCTTCATGGTGCTGTTGTAAGATGGTATCCTCTTTTCTTGTTTATATGCTCATTTTGTTTGTTGTTGCTATTGTTTAAAACTTTCAGATGCAAATAATGTATATCTGAGTTTCAATATGTTTGTATAGTATATTTTTCCAACTTCCCTTGCACTGCTCTGGAACCAGCTGAATCTTACGTACTACTTTCATTTGTTGTCTCGATATTAATTTAAATCTGTAAATAATTGCTTCACTGTGATGTGATGCAGAACTGAGTGTTCTTTTGTGACTAAGAATGGTAGGTAGATCAGCAATTCCAGATCAGTGTAAAATGAACCATTTTTTTTTTATCAATTTCAAACTTGCAAGTTAGAAAAATAAAGCAGTTGTTATAAAATAGGAAATATTTATTTGAAGAATCACTTGTGGATATCCAGTGGCTAAGAAGCATCTTTTTGGCACACAGTTAAATACACCTCTATCTTAAGCTTAGAAAATTATAGCCATTCCAAGGCTGACTGGCTATTCCTTGTAATCCTGCCTATATTTGAAGACGTATTTTAACATAAAACATGTTTGTTTTACCAATCAAGATACAGGATAAATGGTAAAAAAGGAAACCCTTAACACAGTGGCTCGACCAAGAGAAACCCTGCCTTCTCTCTCCTAAAACAATCTGATAGTCACCCATTGACTTGAATTTTAGCGTATGCCTGCCTCTAGTTCCCAGGGACCCTGCAAGAGCAGTCTTTGGGTGATAAGCCTTGTGCCAACTAAAACGGCACCACTCTGGGAGGCTGATATTGGGAGACAAAATGGCCATTGTCACACACACAGTGTCTCAATCCTCACGGCAACCCCGTAAGAGAGGTATGATTGTCTTTCACTTATAAATGAAGAAACCTATTGCTTGGAGGGTTGAAGTACATAACTGAAGTTTGTAAACCTGAAGAGCAGGACAGCCACATTGATGCCCAGATCTGCTTGACTCTAAGGAGAATAAATCTGGTGTGGAATGAAAAATGTGAGCTTCTTACTATGGTTTTTAAATATATGCAGTTGATGTGATGACTGAATCCTGCCCATCTTGTTACCTGTAACACATATTTACATGTAATCAATGAGTGTAAATTTGTTGCAGCATGAATAAGAAACCACTGTTGTCGCTTTAATGTCTTCCCCCCAAAACAAAAAACAAAAAAACAAGACAAAAACACAAAACAAAACCTTAAAACAAATTAAAGGAAATAAAAGACATACCAGATAGGTTATGATGAAAACACAAATGCAAATCACTGGCTCAGCGGATTTTCAAAAATCCAGTGGACTGAGGAGTACAGTTCATTGGAGCCCTATTTGATATCATCTAAAGCTGAAGTGTATTTGAAACAATGCATGATGGGCCACCTCAAGAAATAGTGATCTCTCTCACTCTCTTTCTTTATCAAACACACACACACACACACACACACACGCACACAGAAGCAAGGAAATATCACTGAGTAATTATGAGTGATACAAAAAATAGTGTCCCAACTTGTAAGAGACTAAATTAACTGATTTTTACAGAATCTCTCAAAATTTCTAAGATTTCATAACCCCCCATTTACCCTACGAATAAAAAAGGTTCTGTTAATATTAACTAACTTATTAAGTGAGTGTAGAAAAATGGTTAATTGGAAGCTATAATGGATTTAATAAAATCAAAATTCCTTCAGTAGCTGGTACCTGAAAACTGTAAAATATATCTTTGAGAGTGAGTGAGGGAAGAGGAAAGTTTACTTCACTCTTATTTTTTGGAAATTTACTCTAGCATCTCAATTTCATGTATAAGAATGCTTTTGATCTTTATAAATAACAAATACTTTTGTAGGTTTCTGTTTTACTTGTTGTGCTGTTCTTTTAGTAGATATTAAAAAAATTCATTTTTAGTGAACCCTTTAACTTATCTGCATATATTTACTAAACAGCTTTGTTTTAGAAATTATTGCTAACGATTTTGTTTTAATAACTATGGTCAGGGAATTTTTAATATAATATTTTTGTATACTTAACTGCCAAAAATGCTGGACAAAGAGGAACTGAAGTTTTCAGCGTATTTTCAAAATATTGATAATGAAACTTATTGCTTTTATATAGCACAAAACTTTTTCAGGTGGTAAATATGAATAATTTATTGTGAAATAATGATTCATTTTATAAATGTAAAATTATTTTTATAAATTTTATTGTTGAAAATCAAAACTTACTAAAATGTTAAGTGTAAATTATAGTGAGATTAAGATATTTCTAAACTGTGATATGTTGTTTCACTGAACTTTCTAAATAAAAATTGAGAAAAAAAACTGAAGTAGGGTGCTTCATTATTGTTTAAAATGATTTTGTACTTTTAGAGATATGGATAATATATTTTATATGGACATTTAATTAAATTCATATATAGTTCACTAATACTGGTCTTTAGAGGCCAGAGCAAAATTAATTAGCACATCTCCAAATAATCATAGAATTGGCTACTGATTGAAGGGAGAATCCTCACATTTGAGCTTTATGATGTAGTTATTCTTTAAAGTTTTGTGATAGTGATTAAAATAAATGAGCTAGCTTGGCTTAAACATTGTATCCATATACTCTGGCAATACATTTTTAACCTAGATGTTTTAATTGCCGTTGTCCTGTGTTCATATTTAATTGCCTACCATGTTTTAAAATATGAAAGCATGTAATTTTTATATCTTTGTGGAGAATACAAGAAATATACTCTAATTTAATAGAGAAAGAAGAATTCTTGCTCTAGGCCACAGGAAGATTGCAACCTAGAATAAAGATAAAACATTGCATGTATTAGTAATAAGGCTAATTTACTCTATAGTCAAGTGAAATTTGACATCCATTTCAACCTGGGCATTTGAGCTGATCTTTTTATGTCACTTCCTTCCTTCCAAGATTTCACTGAACTGCCCAGAGAAAGACTTTTTAAAACATAAGAACCATCTATACATCTCCTGAAATTAAATTTTAAATTTTAAACTAAATTAAAATTTTTTTTCTGCAAAATATAAGGCAGATGACATCAGAGTAAAAGAAATGCAGACTTGTCCATGATTAACCATGAATATAATGGTGCTGCTGTGAAAGTGATATGAAATTCCACAAATAGAGCCCTCAAAATCTTCAGGGCCACCGGGGTAGCTCAGTTGGTTGAGTGTGCGACTCTTGATTTCAGCTCAGGTCATGATCCCAGGGTCTTGGGAGCAAGCCCTGCATTGGGCTCCGCGCTGAGCATGGAGCCTGCTTAGGATTCTCTCTCTCTCTCTCTCTCTCTCTCTCTCTCTCTGCTTCTTCCCTGCTTCCTCGGACCCTCCCCAGCTTGTGCGTGCACTCAACCTCTCTTTCTCTTTTTAAAAACAAATATCAAAGTTGTAACACAAGAGGCTAAGACCAAGATAAGAGCATGTGATAGTCAATGAACGTCAAATCAAAGGACGTAAGGAGCTACAGCGGTGACCCACTGTGGAAGACTCACTATGTGATTCACCTGATTTCCCTTGAGGCAGATGGCTTGATCAGTGAAGGAGGGTCGGGGCCACAACAATTTTCAAATTAGGAGAGTCGGATTCAGTTACAGAAGAGATAGATCCTGACTTCAGAGTACTCTAATAATCTAGTGAAAGAACATACTCAATTCAGTAGTGAACTTCCTCCCTACCATGTTTCCCCCCACCTGCCAACCCCCCAAGAGTCTCCTTATAGACACAGATAACTGAGGTTTTGATATACATAGACTTATCTAAGTAGAGGTAATGCCTTGGGTGGATAGGATGCAACTGGATAGGATGAAGGACAAAGACAATTCTATCTACCTACTCAGACACGGAAACTCTGAAAATTAGCAGTTACTGAAGAAATCTGTAACCTTTCCTGCTGTGACCATCTTTCAAAAGTAGCCAGTGCTCCATCTTGTATCCAGTTTGATCCCTTATCTGGAAAAATAATCATTTAGAAAATGCAAAGTTTGCCCTATAAGACAAAAAGTAAGTGCTTCGAAGAGGGTCCAGGGACAGGTGAGAGGGAAGAAGAAACTATACCAGGACTCTAATTTTACATAGGTAGCAAATAACAAGGTACAACTATATGTGTGTGTGTGTATTTCCTCTTGATATTTCATAAAATAAATGCAATTAAAAATTAATTTATAGATAATCATCAATAGAACAAAAATAAGATTCATAAAATACACTATTTAAAAAAAAGAATAAGAAAAATTGAGCAGTCTGGTGAACAAGTAGTTTTTTTAAAAAAGAAATTATCGGGGTACCTGGGTGGTTCAGTTGGTTAAGCATCTGACTTCAGCTCAGGTCGTGATCTCGCGGTTCCTGAACTCGAGCCCTGCATCGGGCTCTATGCTGACAGCCCAGAGCCTGGAGCCTGCTTCGGATTCTGTGTCTCCCTCTTTCTCTCTATGCTCCTCTCCCACTCATGCTCTGTCTCTCTCTCTCTCTCTCAAAAAAAATTAATAAAAAGAAAAAAGAAAAATTATCAAGGAAACAACTAAAAATAATATGAGAGATATATGACAAAACTCAGATATCTCATCAACTTTTATAAGTTAAAAACATCACCTAGTACCATATAATTACTTTTAGATTAGAATACAAATTCATCTGTTTTTATTACATAATTTATTACATAATTCTTTAGTACATAAATCTTTACAAAGCAATCTAGTAAGTGACATTTATGCATTATCCAATATGTATATATTAAACCTCTACACTTTGGCAAAAATTTATAGACATTGGAGCTCTCAAGTTTCTAATGGAATTTTGAGGCAGAAAAACATTAAGCCATAATCATACAAATAATTAAAGATAACCAATGATTACTTTCTAGTCCAAGAACTAGATGTTCTGAGAGTTTCCTAGATGAATTTACTTCTAGATCAGGAAAGAGCTCTCAGAAAAAAACTGAAAGAAGACTGTAAGTAAAGCTCAGTGAACAAAACAGGGCCAAAACCTGAGGGTGTGAAGGTGACAGGAGGCAGATGACAGGGTTCCTAATGGACCATGGTATTTTAGGTTTTAGTTTAACTATATCCATGTGATTCACCAAATGGTTTTAAGTAGAGTGGAACATGATCCAATTTGATTTTTTGGAACAGATCCCTCTGCTAAATGGAAATGAGTCAAGTTGGAGCAGAAACATCATCCTTAAAAGGAAGTAAGAAGAGATGTCTGTATTTTGGATTAGGATGAGAGTACCAAGTTTGGTACCAAATATATGCTACCAAATATATACGAATATACATGACTATCATTTGGAAGCAGACACAATAGAACTTCCAAACTTGATATTTGGTATGTCCGATGGTGTAGTTGCTTTGAAAAGAATGTTCATGTTCTTACGGGGGTTAAACACACAATTACCAGTAGGAGCCAAAAGAAATGAAAATTTGTGTCAAGGGGCACCTGGGTGGCACAGTCAGTTAAGCATCAGACTCCTGTTTTCAGCTCAACTCATGATCCCAGGGGATCCCAGAGGTGTGGGATCGAACCCTGTATCAGGCTCCACACTAAGCATGGAGCCTGCTTGGGATTCTCTCTCTCCCTCTCTCTCTATCTCTGCCTCTTCCCCACCACTAAAAATAAATAAATAAACATAAAAAAGGAAAGAAAATATGTGTTAAATAAGGACCTGTGAAGTTTTTTGACACAAAAGTATATACTGTCAATTAAAAAAAAAAAAAAAAATCGGGGCGCCTGGGTGGCGCAGTCGGTTAAGCGTCCGACTTCAGCCAGGTCACGATCTCGCGGTCCATGAGTTCGAGCCCCGCGTCAGGCTCTGGGCTGATGGCTCGGAGCCTGGAGCCTGTTTCCGATTCTGTGTCTCCCTCTCTCTCTGCCCCTTCCCCGTTCATGCTATGTCTCTCTCTGTCCCAAAAATAAATAAAAAAACGTTGAAAAAAATATATATATAAAAAAAAAAAAAAAAAAGGAAACTAGTCTATAGTGAGAGACTGCAAATCAATTATTGCCAAGGCTTGAATCTGATTTCAAAGAGGCAGGAGGGAATTTGTGGGTGGGAGGTGGGGAATGATACCTTTGCATATCTATTTTGGTGATGGTCATATTTGTATGCTTTACATTTAAATGTGTGTATTTTACTGTATATAAAGTATATCTCAATAAAGTTCACAAAAACAAAATATACTAACTGTATTATTTAAAAACTACAGGGGCTCTGGGTATCTCAGTCAATTAAGCATCCCACTCTTAATTTTGATCCAGGTCGTGATTTCAAAATTCATGAGATTGAGCTCCATGCCTGGCTCTGTGCTGTCAGTGTGGAGCCTGCTTGGGATTCTCTCTTTCCCTCTCTCTCTGTCCCTCCCCCACTTGTGCATTGCTCTGTCTCTCTCTCCTTCAAAATAAATAAACTTAAAAACATTTTTTTAATTACAAAAACAGCAAGAAATAAACATAATGCTGTAGAAAATAATATATAAATAAGAAAGTAAAAACATAACTTAAGAAATAGAAAAAATATATAATTTGTAATAAATCCAGCTACTAGTGCTCTGAAGTGATAAATAAATTAGATGAAATTTTGATTAAAGAAAATGGAGCAAGTACAAAGAAATGTACAAGCCAACAACTTTTTAAAAATATTATTTTTAATGTTTATTTATTTTTGAGAGAGAGAGAGACAGAGCACAAGTGGGAGGAGGGGCAGAGAGAGAAGGAGACATAGAATCCGAAGCAGGCTCCAGGCTCTGAGCTGTCAGCACAGAGCCCGACGTGGGGCTCAAACTCACAAGATGTGAGATCATGACCTGAGCAAAAGTTGGAGGCTTCACCGACTGAGCCACCCAGGTGCCCCACCAGCCAATAATTTTTATGAATATAACTGCAAAATGTCTAGACAAAATACTGGAAAATTAAATTTAGTGCTATGATGAAAGGATAACATAACATACTCAAGTGGGCTTTTTGTTCCAAAAATGAATTACTGGGTTAACATTTGAACATCAAGCCTTAATGGCAGAACTATCTCCACCGAATGTGCATCATAGTTTAACTTCTGCCAAAGTTGGCTTCCATCTTCCCTCTTGGATATGCACCCTTAAAGTCTTCCCTGCTGAGTATGCTACAGGCTAACTTCAGAGTCTGATTCCTAGGTAACCCACCCAAAACAACCTATAGAATTCATTTATACTTATATGCTAATGTAGGTAACTGTAAAATGAAATTAATCAACCACATGGCTTACCATACCATCAAAAAAATTGGTGAAAATCAGATTTATGAAGCATCGATTACACTATCATCAGAAGTCAAATTTACAAAAAATAACCTAATGAAAAGGGTTACACTGAAATGCTGAAAACTCTGAGGCATTTCTGAAAGTTTAATTTATCTTCAGATAAATTAAGGCACCGATTAAGGCAAGGATGTTGATGAAGTAGAGTTACAGATGTATGGAAATAGCCATGAAAATGAAACGGCTGGCCAGACCAGAGATTCCATTAGAAAAAGTTATTATACTTACAGATTTTGTAAAAGAGGAGTCCCAGATGACAAACTTTCTTCTTCTTCTTCTTCTTCTTCTTCTTCTTCTTCTTCTTCTTCTCCCTCTCTTGGCATGCTCCCATGTGTCTTGTAAAATGTCATTAATATATCACCTTCACCCTTCTGTGAGCATGTTTAAAACTTTCTCAGGTAAAATTAAGGACTTCCTTACATGTTTTATTATTTGTTGTTTATACTGCTATTTTACCATTTATTTCAATGCTTTAATTATTGCTTATTGTCAGTTAGAATGAACCCCAGAAGAGCCGGTACCAGTTGGGTACATTTTGAATTCCAAAGATTCAACAGAATTCCCAGCAATTAATAGGTGATCAATAGTGATTTCTAAATTAGACAAGAGAATAGTCACAACTATGAATTCTTGTTAGTAAAGCTGAAGAAGGAAATGAACTGAAGATAAAAAGAGCATATTTACCTCTTATTCAATGGATTATTTTTAGATAATGGTAACTATTTCTACAAGACAGTTTATATTAATTTGTAAAAGTAAAAATAGTAAAAAAACCATCAAATTATTTTTATCAGTGAAACATTATCACTTAATCCTTGTCTGTAGTATTTTGTGATCTTTTCTCAGATATGTTTTTTTTAATCTTTTAAAATTTACATCCAAATTAGTTAGCATATAGTGCAAAAATGATTTCAGGAGTAGATTCCTTAGTGCCCCTTACCCATTTAGCCCATCCCCCCTCCCACAACCCCTCCAGTAACCCTCAGTTTGTTCTCCATATTTATGAGTCTCTTCTGTTTTGTCCCCTTCCCTGTTTTTATATTATTTTTGTTTCCCTTTCCTTATGTTCATCTGTTTTGTCCTTTAAAGTACTCATATGAGTGAAGTCATATGATTTTTGTCTTTCTCTGACTGACTAAAGTCACTTAGCATAATATCCTCCAGTTCCACCCACGTAGTTGCAAATGGCAAGATTTCATTCTTTTTGATTGCTGAGTAATACTCCATTATATATATATATATATATATATATATATATATATATATATACCACATCTTCTTTATCCATTCGTCCATCGAGGGACACTTGGGCTCTTTCCATACTTTGGCTATTGTTGATAGTGCTGCTATAAACATGGGGGTGCATGTGTCCCTTTGAAACAGTACACCTGTATACCTTGGATAAATGCCTAGTAGTGCAATTGCTGGGTCGTAGGGTAGTTCTATTTTTAGTTTTTTGAGGAACCTCCATACTGTTTTCCAGAGTGGCTGCACCAGCTTGCATTCCCACCAACAATGCAAAAGAGATCCTCTTTCTCCGCATCCTCGCTAACATCTGTGGTTGCCTGAGTTGTTAATGTAAGCCATTCTGACAGGTGTAAGGTGGTATCTCATGGTGGTTTTGATTTGTATTTCCCTGATGATGAGTGATGTTGAGCATTTTTTCATGTGTCGGTTGGCCATCTGGATGTCTTCTTTGGAGAAGTGTCTATTCATGTCTTTTGCCCATTGCTTCACTGGATTATTTGTTTTTTGGGTGTTGAGTTTGATAAGTTCTTTATTGATTTTGGATACTAACCCTTTATATGATGTGTCATTTGCAGATATCTTCTCCCATTCTGTCAGTTGCCTTTTAGTTTTGTTGATGGTTTCCTTCACTGTGCAGAAGTTTTTATTTTGATGAGGTCCCAGGAGTTCATTTTTGCTTTTGTTTCCCTTGCCTCCAGAGACGTGTTAAGTGAGAAGGTGCTGCGGCCAAGATCAAAGAAGTTTTTGCCTGCTTTCTCCTCAAGGATTTTGATGGCTTCCTGTCTTACATTGAGGTCTTTCATCCATTTTGAGTTTATTTTTGTGTATGGTGTAAGAAAGTGATCCACGTTCATTCTTCTGCAGGTCGCTGTCCAATTTTCTCAGCGCCACTTGCTGAAGAGACTGTCTTTATTCCATTGGATATTCTTTCCTGCTTTGTCAAAGATTAGTTGGCCATACGTTTGTGGGTCCATTTCTGGGTTCTCTATTCTATTTCATTGATCTCAGTGTCTGCTCTTGTGCCAGTACCATACTGTCATGATGATTACAGCTTTGTAGTATAGCTTGAAGTCTGGGATTATGATGCCTCCTGCTTTGGTTTTCTTTTTCAAGAATGCTTTGGCTATTCAGGGTCTCTTATGCTTCCATACAAATTTTAGGATTATTTGTTTTAGCTCTGTGAAGAATGCTGGTGTTACTTTGATAGGGATTGCATTGAATATGTAGATTGCTTTGGGTAGTATCAACATTTTAACAATATTTGTTCTTCCAATCCAGGAGCATGGAATCTTTTTCCATTTTTTTGTGTGTTCTTCAATTTCTTTCATAAGCTTTCTATAGTTTTCAGTGTATAGATTTTTCACCTCTTTGGTTAGATTTATTCCTAGGTATTTTATGGTTTTTGTGCAACTGTAAATGGGATCAATTCCTTGATTTCTCTTTCTGTTGTTCATTGTTGGTGTATAGGAATGCAACTGATTTCTGTGCATTGATATTATATCCTGCAACTTTGCTGAATTCATGAATCAATTTTAGCCATTTTTTGGTGGAATCTTTTGGGTTTTCCATATAGAGTATCATGTCATCTGTGAAGAGTGAAAGTTTGACCTCTTCCTGGCCGTTTTGGATGCCTTTTATTTCTTTGTGTTGTCTGATTGCCGAGGCTAAGACTTCCAATACTATGTTGAATAACAGTGGCGAGAGTGGACATCTCTGTCTTGTTCCTGACCTTGGGGGAAAAGCTGTTAGTTTTTCCCCATTGAGGATATTATTATTGGGTCTTTCGTATATGGCTCTTATGATCTTGAGGTATGATCCTTCTATCCCTACTTCTTGAGGGTTTTTATCAAGAAATGACGCTGTATTTTGTCAAATCCTTTCTCTACATCTATTGAGAGGATCATGTGGTTCTTTTCCTGTCTTTTATTGATGTGATGAATCACAATTATTGCTTTGTGGATACTGAACCAGCCCTGCATTGCAGGTATAAATCCCACTTGGTCATGGTGAATAATTTTTTTAATGTATTGTTGGATCTGGTTGGATAATATCTTGTTGAGGATTTTTGCATCCATGTTCATCAGGGAAATTCATCTATAGGTCTCCTTTTTAGTGGGGTCTCTGGTTTTGCAATCAAGATAATGCTGGCTTCACAGAAAGAGTTTGGAAGTTTTCCTTCCATTTCTATTTTTTGGAACAGCTTCAAGAGAATAGGTGTTAACTCTTCCTTAAATGCTTGGTAGAATTCCCCTGGAAAGCCATCTGGCCCTGGACTCTTGTTTCTTGGCAGATTTTTGATTACTAATTCTATTTCCTTACTGGTTATGGGTCTAATCAAATTTTATATTTCCTCCTGTTTCAGTTTTGGTGGTGTATATGTTTCTAGGAATTTGTCCATTTCTTCCAGATTGCCCACTTTATTGGCATATAATTGCTCATGATATTCTCTTACTATTGGTTTTATTTCTGTTGTGTTGATTGTGATCTCTCCTCTTTCATTCTTGGCTTTATTTATTTGGGTCCTTTCCTTTTTCTTTTTGATCAAACTGGCTAGTGCTTTTTCAATTTTGTTAACTCTTTCAAAGAACCAGCTTCTGGTTTCATTGATCTGTTCTACTGGTTTTTTGGTTTTGATAGCGTGAATTTCTGCTCTAATCTTTATTATTTCCTGTCTTCTGCTGGTTTTGCATTTTATTTGCTGTTCTTTTTCCAGCTCCTTAAGGCATAACATTAGGTTGTGTATCTGAGATCTTTCTTCTTTAGGAAGCCCTGGATTGCTATATACTTTCCTCTTATGACTGCCTTTGCTGCGTCCCAGAGGTTTTGGATTGTGGTGCTATCATTTTCATTGACTTCCATATACTTTTTAATTTCCTCTTTAACTGCTTGGTTAGCCCATTCATTCTTTAGTAGGATGTTCTTCAGTCTCCAAGTATTTGTTTTCTTTCCAAATTTTTTCTTGTGGTTGATTTCGAGTTTCATAGCGTTATGGTCTGAAAATATTCACGGTATGATCTGGATCTTTTTGAACTTACTTAGGGCTGATTTGTGTCCCAGCATATGGTCTATTCTGGAGAATGTTCCATGTGCACTGGAGAAGAATGTATTCTGCTGCTTTAGGATGAAATGTTCTGAAAATTCTGTTAAGTCCATCTGGTCCAGTGTGTCATTCAAAGCCCTTGTTTCCTTGTGGATTTTTTGATTAGATGATCCGTCCACTGCTGTGGGTGGGGTGTTGAAGTCTCCTACTATTATGGTATTACTATCAATGAGTTTCTTTATGTTGGTGATTCATTGATTTATATATTTTTTGTGCTCTACATTTGGCACATAAATGTTTACAATTGTTAGGTCTTCTTGGTGGATAGACCCCTTGATTATGGTATAATGCCCTTCTGCATCTCTTGATACAGTCTTTATTTTAAAGTCTAAGTTGTCTGATATGTGTATGGCTACTCTCGCTTTCTTTTGTTGACCATTAGCATGATAGATGGTTCTCCATCCCCTTATTTTCAGTCTGAAGGTATCTTTTGGTCTAAAGTGGGTCTCTTGTAAACAGCATATAGATGGATCTTGTTTTCTTATCCATTATGTTACCCTATGTTTTTTGATTGGAGCATTGAGTCCATTGATGTTTAGAGTGAGTACTGAAAGATATGAATTTATTGCCATTATGATGCTTGTAAAGTTGGAGTTTCTGGTGGTGTTCTCTGGTCCTTTCTAATCTTTGTTGCTTTGGGTATTTATATATATGTATGTATATATATATATTTTCATATTTTCTCCCCTCAGAGAGTCCCCCTTAAAATTTCTTGCAGGGCTCGTTTAGTGGTCACAAACTCCTTTAATTTTTGTTTGTCTGGGAAACTTTTTATCTCTCCTTCTATTTTGAACAACAGCCTTGCTGGATGAAGAATTCTTGGCTGCATATTTTCTGGTTCAGCACACTGAATATATCCTGCCACTCCTTTCTGGCCTGCCAAGTTTCTGTGGATAGGTCTGCTGCAAACCTGATCTGTCTTCCCTTGTATGTTAGGGACTTTTTTTCCCTTGCTGCTTTCATGATTCTCTCCTTGCCTGAGTGTTTTGTGAATTTGACTATGATATGCCTTGTTGATGGTCGGTTTTTGCTGAATCTGATGGGGGTCCTCTGTGCTTCCTGGATTTTGATGTCTGTGTCTTTCCCCAGGTTAGGAAAGTTTTCTGCCATGATTTGCTCACATAACCCTTCTATCCCTATTTCTCTCTCTTCCTCTTCTGGGACCCCTATGATTCTGATGTTGTTCCTTTTAATGAGTCACTGATTTCTCTAATTCTTAAATTGTGCTCTTTTGCCTTAATCTCCCTCTTTTTTTCTGCTTCATTATTCTCTATAAGTTTGTCCTTTATATCGCTGATTCCCTGTTCTGCCTCATCCATCCTTGCTGCTGCTGCATCCATCAGTGATTCCAGCTCAGTTATAGCATTTTTAATTTCATTTGGGCATTTCTTCTTTTATCTCTGCAGAAAGGAATTCTAATCTACTTTTGACTCCAGCTAGTATTCTTATTATCGTAATTCTAAATTCTGGTTCAGACATCTTGCTTTTATCTGTGTTGGTTAAATCCCTGGCTGTTGTTTCTTCGTGCTCTTTCTTTTGGGGTTAATTCCTTCATTGTGTCATTTTGAAGGGAGAAAAGGAATTAATGAGGTAGAAAAATTGAAATTAAAAAATATTAAAATTAAAAATTATTAAAATTAAAAATTAAAACACACACACACACAGAAATCAAATAGATGATGCTAGATCCTAGGTGTGTTTTGGTCTGGGTGTTGAAAGTGGTTTGACAGATTAGAGAAGAAAAAGGGTCGGGGGGAGAAAAAAAAGGAAATCGTTTGAGAATTTGATAAAATTAATACACTGAAGTAGACGAAAATGAGATGATGGGGGTAAAATATAATTTGAAAAAATATACACAAAAGTAAAGAATATAGTAGAAAAAAATTAAAGAAAAATATTTTTAATAAAAATTAGAAATAAATATTAATTTTTTCTTTTTCTGCATTCAAGAAAAAAGTAAAGAATTAAAAAAGAAAAAAGATTAAAAAAGGAAAGAATAAAAGGAAATCGCTTGAAAATTTGAAAAAGGCAATACACTGTAGTATAATAAAATAAAATGATGCAAGTAAAATAGAATTTGAAAAAATTTACATAAAACATAAATATAGTAAAAAATTAAATAAAAATATTTTTAAGAAATTGAAAGTAAAAATGAATTTTTTCTCTTTCTGCATTCAAGAAAAAGAAAAGAAATGAAAAAGAGAAAAAAAGAAAAAGAAAGAAAAAATAAGAAAGAAATTGTTTGAAATTTTGAAAAGGTGAATACACTGAAGTAGACTAGAATAAAATGATGGAAGTAAAATAGAATTTGAAAAAATTTACACAAAAGTAAAAAGATAGTAGGAAGAATTAAAGAAAAATATTTTCAACAAAAATTGAAAATAAAAATGAATTTTTTCTCTTTCTTTATTCAAGAAAAAGAAGCCCAAAAGAGAAAACAAAAAAAAAAAAAAAAAAGAAAGAAAGAAAGAAAATAAGTTGAATAGATGAACCTACTAACAGATTGACATAGGACTGAAATTACTCTGTTTTCCCCTAGAAGTCAGTCTATGTAGCTCTTTATAGTCCATAAATTAAGCGGGCAGTGAGACTTGTGTTCTTGAAGAGGGAAGTTGGCCCAGTTGGGCGGAGCTCAGTGTAATAACTCCGCTCTCCACTAGATGGCACTGCTAGCATACTGGGGTGGATTGTTGCGGGGCTCGCAGGTGCGTTTGCGCATGCGCGGGATTGTTGAAAATGGCGCCAGCCAGCTTCCCAATCTGTTCTTCCAGATCAGCAATCGTGCACCTGTCCTCTGTCTTCAGCTCTCCTCCACTCCCGGCTTTTTCACTCTCCGTGACCAGGCCCCAGGCAATACCTCTCTCCCAAGTTTTGTCTCCGATGAGGCTGTTTTCCCTGGCTCCTTACTTCCGAAGGACTGCGACTTTGACCCGTTCTGCCCCTGTGTAGGAGGGTCTCACTGAGCAATGGCCGAATGTCAGCTGCACCCGGGAACACTTGCTGGAGCCTGCTGCTGCCAGCGCCCTGAGACTGCGGCCAGGTGCCAGCCGCCCCAGAAAAAGTTCGCGAGACAGTGTAGCAGCAGCATTTCAGGGATTATGGAAAATCACAACACACATCTGGCACCAGGCTTCACCCTTAACAACCTTGCCCCAGCACCAGCGAATGTGGCTGTTTTCTGGGGTCTGCTGGGCCTGGTGGCTTCAACAGTCTCTACCAAATGTCCTTCCAGCAGTGGAACCGCTTTTCCCCGTGTGGCCCGAGAACCTCCCGGACCCCACTCTGCTCCTGAGGATTTGCCCTTCCCACCAGAGCACCACCAGGTATGGAGCTGCGGAGTTGCAGCCTTTGTTCTCCCTTTGTTTACAGTCTTAATGGAATTTAAACTCTCTCCTTTCTCCTTTCTCCCTTTTTAGTTTAGTCCCTGTGGCTGTTCCCAATTTTCCACCTTGTCTCCAGCTGCTTTTGGGGAGGGGTGCTTTTCCCATATTCTCCCACCCCCCCCAGTCTCTGTCCTCTCTCCGCCCTCAAAAGCGGTTCTCTACCTTTCGCGGCTTCTTGCTCCCCAAGTTCAGTTATCTGCGCCGCACACATGCTGAATTCTGTGGTTCAGGTTGTGCAGATTGTTGTGTTAATCCTCCAGTCAGTTTTCTAGGTGTGTAGGATGGTGTAGTGTTGGTCTGGCTGTATTTCATGCACATGAGACACACAAAAAACTTCATGCTGTTCTGCTATCTTGGCTCCTCCCCTAATATTCACCCAGATGTTTTTAGCACAGATTTCAACAACTTATTTTTCATATTTTATAACAAAAACTTTGTTAAAAAGAACTTTTGCCTCACAAAACTTATTTTATAGGACAAAAAACAGCATCAAGACACAAAAGTTTTGTTTTTTTGTTTTTTTGTTTTTTTTTTAACGTTTATTAGTGAGAGGCAGATCATGAGCCTGGGAGGGGCAGACACAGAATCTGAAGCAGGCCCCAGGCTCCAAGCTGTCTGCAAAGAGCTCAGTGTGGGGCTTGAACTCACAAACCGTGAGATCATGATCCGAGCTAAAGTCAGACACTTAACTGAGTCACCCAGGTGCCCCAAAACACAAAAGGTTTTTTTAAATAATACATTGGGAGTTTGTGCTCATTCAGTCTAAATTGTAATTTACACAAGCCATTTACCTGCTTATATTAGACATTAGTGGTACAGGAAGGTTAGTAGATAGTTACAATATTGCTTGTTTATTTTTTTTTTAAAGCTACAGAATGATGTGGAGTTAACACACTGATAACTTAGGAAAAACATGTAAAGCCCATTCACCCTAAGATAATGACAGTAAAGGAGAGAAATGAAATTAGGTTATATTATTGATTATTTTATTTATAAGTCATTGGTGCCCTTGCACTGTATAATAATTCAATTTAAATATAAATGTAAGGATCTAATGAGCAGTTATCTGGCAGATAAATAAGATCAGAAACACAAATCAAAACATGTAGTGGTGTGTGTTTAGAAAAACACTGATCTTAATCTAGAGTTGGATTGCTTGGTCTAAAAAAGGAAAATCTGAAATGACCTCTAACAGCATCACAAGACACCCAACATGACAGTATTTCTGCAGCATAATTAAAGTGTTTATGCTATGGAATTGCAATAGATCTTTATCAATGTACAGGAAATACTTTTACAGTAAAACATATCATTATAATTCTTGAATAAAAATAAGATTAAAGGGAATTTTCATATAAGCATTTTAATATCTCACAAATATTTATTTTGGACATACCGGGTTCAAGGAATGAATTAATTTACTAAGCTGAATTTAGTCAGAATAACAAAAATGAAGGAAATACATTTCTGTTCTCAAGGGGTTTGAAATTTAGTGAGGAAGATTGACAAGTTATTAATACTTACAGCAGAGAAAGCAGTGTTAGGATGCAGTCTACCATAGAGATGAAGAAGAATTTAGGCTTAGCCTAGATTCTAGTGTGTAATATCTGTAAAATTATTTGCAAGTTCTTTCTGAGTATCAATTTACTCATCTTTAAACAAAATAAAACAAGACAAATACCAACAAAAGAGTAATTGTACTATTAACATCAGGTAGGCTATGATCAGGATGAATTGAGAAAGTTTATGAAATGTGCTTATCATGGGATCTGAGGCTTAGTAAACAGTAAAAAATAATACTAGCAAGTATTATTAAAGGTATACACAAGGTCTGAGAGCACAGATTAAAAAAAATCAACGATTTCTGATTATGAATATTGTAATGATTAGTTCAAAATCATGATCCAGGGGCGCCTGGGTGGCGCAGTCGGTTAAGCGTCCGACTTCAGCCAGGTCACGATCTCGCGGTCCGTGAGTTCGAGCCCCGCGTCAGGCTCTGGACTGATGGCTCGGAGCCTGGAGCCTGTTTCCGATTTTGTGTCTCCCTCTCTCTCTGCCCCTCCCCCGTTCATGCTCTGTCTCTCTCTGTCCCAAAAATAAAAAAAATTAAAAAAAAAAAATCATGATCCAATGCAAGTATTAAATATTTTCTTAAGTATATTTTAGCATCTACATATTCCTTCCCATAGTTTCTTAGAACATATTTTGGAGAAATTTCACTTTAAAAATATCGTCTTGGAAAATAATGAAGTTATTTTTCATACTATTTATGATAAATCATCTTAATAATGCTGTAATGTGAATTTCAAGAGCTTAACTGAATAAATCCTTTTTAAAAAATACTAATTTATTTATTTATTTAGAGAAAGAGAGTGTGTGCAAGAGTTGGGGAGGGGCAGAGAGAGGGGAAGAGAGAGAGGGAGAGAGAGAAAGTCTCAAGCAAGCTCCACTCCATCAGCACGTGAACCATGAGATCATGACCTGAACCAAAATCATGAGAAGGACACTTAACTAGCTGAGCCACTCAGGAGCTCCAATAAATCCATTTTTTTAACCAGTTAAATAAATTCTCAGGTTAAAAGTGATCCACGTAATCTAGTATTTATCATAGCTTGAATATATACAAGGAGTTCTTAAACATATCGCATATTCCTTTTTTTATATGGTACTCTAATATGACAATGCTATTTTCACATTGTGGTAAAGCATTGCAATAAGGAATTACATAAACTAGCCAAGAACTTACTGACCAACATTTTATAAACACGAGTTGAAACATAATTATTGAACAATTGCTTGTATATTGTATAACAAAATGCTTTTTGACTTTATAAACAATAATTTAAAAGGGATACGTGATACCTACTTTAATACATATTTCTATTATATAAGAATCTCCTGGCTGAAAAGGAAATGATAGACACGCAAGGAAGTGGTTAATTCTCATCCAGGAATTAATGGTGCACCTGAACCAGGTAGCCAGAATGACCCCAAGTACACACCCCAAGAGTTCAAATTTTATGTGGCAATCTTTAAGATCCAGACAGTCTGAGTGACATAGTCTGTGCTCTTGGTGCCCTACGTGCCATAAATAATTACACAGGTGCAATTGCAAGCGAGCTATAAATGAGAATCACTCTAAGTTAATTCCTATAGGCTGAGAATTTTCCATAATTACAGAAAGCTCAGAGTGGATTTTGAGATCTGGCCAAGTATTCACAGCAATTCACTCTGGGGCCAAGACAGTCTGTCTCCTGACTCCCAGATAAGGTCAGATACAAAGAACAGCCTCCCCTAGGAAACCACCTGAAAAATTGCAAAATTAGTTCTTCAACTTGTGCATTTGAGCAGCTAAAAAGTCACGAAATTTCAGTAGCAATAAGTATAAAAAGGAAGACAATTAGTTACAGTTATATTTTTTACAGTTACATTTTAATAAATGTAATTGTAATTCATGCAAGTGAAGATATTTTGGTTTGTTTAAAATAGCTTTAGAAAGAGTCGTTTTTGGCACAGAAAAACACCTCAACAAATTATAAACTTGGACACTTGATTAGTGATATTTAGGGCTTTGGACCATGCTGTTTTCTTTATTCAGAATACTCTTCACATGGTTAACATATTATTAATAGTTCCTGTGTCAGCTCTGAGTCACCTCTTCAATTTTTTAAAATATTTATTTATTCATTTTGAGAGAGAGCTAGAGAGAGCAAGTGGGGGAGGAGCAGAGAGAGAAGGAGAGAGAGAATTCCAAGCAGGCTCCACACTGTCAGCACAGAGCCCTACACAGGACTCCATCTCACAAACTGTGATCATGACCTGAGTCGAAATCAATAGACATTCAACCACCTCAGCCACCCAGCTGCCCCTATGTCACCTCTTCAGAGAGATCCTCCTTGACTCTGTCCTCTGAGTTATCTTCCCTATCATCAGAATAATGAGTGCTTTCAAAAATGTATTTCCATGAACAATTATTTTATTATTTGTTCATTTGTCTTCCCTGCTTTCCCCCCTCTCCCATTTAGAATGTAAGCTATATGAGGCAACAAACCATGTCTAATTTATTCATCATTGTTCTAGTAGAGTTACAGAGAAGGTAGCTTACATGGACAAATATTTGTTGCATTAACTAACTGAAAGACAGGCATTCAGCTTCAGAGGAATTGTACACAGCCAGTACTTTTTATCCCTAGAGCAACCAAAAGAAAGTGCTACAAAGAGCTATAAGTAAAATGATAGAGATGAAAATGGAATCCTTAAAAATGCTAAATTGACTTATAGTAAAGCAGAAATGAGAAAAAGAGGGGAAAAGAACATAGGGATAAATAAAGAAACAAATACAAGACAGTAAACTTAAACACAAACCCATCAATAATAGCCTTAAATATAAATTAACTAAACATTTAAAGTCAGAGATACTCAGACTGGATATAGAGCAAGATTCAGCTAAATGTTGTTTATATTTTAAATATAAAGCCACAGATGTACTAAAAATAAAGGGCAGAAATATTCTTTCTTAAAAAATGTTTATTTTGAGAGAGAGAGAGAGAGAGCAGGGGATGGGCAAAGAGGGAGACAGAGACAGAGAGAGAAAGAGAAAGAATCTTAAGCAGATGCCACGCTGTCAGTGCTGAGCTGGATGTTGGGCTCAATCTCACAAACTGTGAGATCATGATCTGAGCTAAAATCAAGAATGGGGTACTCAAACAACTGAGTCACCCAGGGGCCCCAAAGATGGAAATATTCTTAAACAATTCAATAACAAAATTATTGACTATGTTAATATAAGGGACATTTTGTAATATTAACAGACTCAATTCATTAAGAATGTAATGATCATAACTCTGCATTATGTAATAATAGAGCTAAAAACTAGAAATAAATTGATAACCAAAGAGGGAAATGGACAAGTTCACAGCCAAAGTTAGAGAAGTTTTAGACTCATCTTTTAGTAATTTATAGAGACAAAATGAGAAATAGACAAAAATGAGTGAGGATATAGAAGATGTAAACAAAATTATGATCCAATTTTATTTAATTGAGATGTATTACACCTAATAACCAGATTAGGTACTCTTCCAAACCAGATGGACCATTCACAAAGATAAAAAATATGTGGTACCATAAATATGTCTTGATAATTTTCAAATTTCTGAAATCATATAGAATATGATTTCTGACTCCAACAAAATTAAATTAGAAACCAATAAAATTAGCATATCTAGGAAGTCACAAATATTTAAAGTTAAGCAGCATGCTTCTGTAACCCTTGGGTCAAAGAAGAAATCACAAGGAAATTAGAAAACATTTCTGCTGAAATTTGATAAAGCTTAACATGTCCAAACTTGTGGAATGTAGCTAAAACAGTGCTTAGAAGAAAATGTATAGTTTTCATACTTTTTTTATAAAACAAATGTTGAAAAACATCAAAGATGTACACTTGCTCTTTAAGAAGCTAGAAACATAAGATAAATTAAACCCAAAATTATTAGAAAAAATAACAAATATTGGAAGAAGAAAAATAAATGAAATAAGAGGAGACAAATATTCAAGAAAAATAATATATGTAAAAAGTTATTCTTGAAAAAATTTATGAAATTGATAAACCCCTAGAGAATAATCAACAACAAAAAAAAGAAAACACCAATTACCAACATAAGGAAAGAACAAATAGTTATCAATATAAGTTCTTCATACATTAAAATATGCAAAAAGCATTAACATTTTATGGTAATATAAAAAATTTATAAGAAATGAATGTTTCTTTTAAAAATATATGTAATAGTCATAAGAACTATAAGATTTAAGTAACCATATATTTATCAAAACGATTGAATTCTTAATGTGAAGACTTCTCCCAGGCCCAGGTGGCTTCAGTGGCAAATTCTGTTAAGCATTTAAAGTAGAAATATGACTGACTTTGTGCAAAACTTTAAGAAAATGAATAATAACAAAATGCTTCCCAGCTTCCTTATGAAGGCAGAATAATCCTGAGACCTAATTTTGAAAAGGACCGTTTAAGTAAAAAAAAAAAAAAAAAAGCTGACAGACATATAGTTTTCATGAACACGGATGCAAAAACCCTTGACAAAATGATATCAAATAAACTCCCGCAATATATCAAAAGGTAATATATCATGATGAAGAGCAGTTTATTCCAGGAAGGAATGGTTGTTTTACCATTTAATAAATGTAATTCAGCACATTAACAGAATAAAGGAGGAAACTCATCTGATAATCTCAAGAGATACAGAGAAAAACTGGTAAAATTAATTTCAAAACTCTCAGAAAAATAGAGTGGAACTTCCTCAAATCTGAAAACTATAATAAAATACCCATTGTTTTCCTCTTGAGGATCTAGTCAAAAATATCCACTCTTGCCACTTATATTCAAAATTGTACTGGAAGTTAAATCCAATGCATTAAAGTAAGAAAGAGAAAAAAACGACATAAAGACTCAAAGAAAGAAGACAGTCATTATTTACAGATGTCTTGATTGCATACATAGAAATTGCTGAAATTACTAGAACTAAAAATAAATGTCATCAGATATCAGTATAAAAATAAACAAAAAAATTCCTGTATAATATCAAGTAACAGTTGGGAAATAAAACAAACATTTCATTTACAGTACTACCAAAGTTTAATTAAGAAAAAAATAAAAAAATATGCAAGACCTATATAATCAGTACTAAACATATTTGTGAGAAAAAGTAGAAAAGAAAGAGACACCAGCGTGAAGATTGGAAGACCCAAAAGTGTTAAGACTTCACTTATTCCCATACTACTATATATCAATGCAGTACCACTCAAAAGAGAAGTAAGAGGGGAAGGAAAAGAATGAAAAAGAGGAGAGAGACAATTATTTTTCCGTATATACTTCTGTTAAATGAACAAATGCCTTATGTCCCAACAATTTAATTTCTAGGTAGATACCTAACAGGGTATGTGCATATGTTCTTAAAACAAGCTCTTCAAGAATGGTAATAGCACCACCAGTAATAGCTTCGAACTAGAGATTGCCCAATTGTGGTATGTATATGGAACAGACCACAATACTCTGCAACAATAAGATAAGTGAACCACATGCAACAACACAGTTAATCACAAAAACATAATGTCGAGTAAATGCTATTAGAAGTCAGAAGAGTGGTTATTGTGGTTGAAAAGGGACATGCAGAAGGCTTCGGGCTATTGGTGATGTTTTATTTTTAATCTGAGTGTTATATACATGGATGTTTCTTTTATTGAAATTAGTCTATGTGTTTACGATTTGTGCACTTTTTTTTTATATGTGGGCTACTCAGCAATTGAAGAGTTTATAATTCAAAAATGGATGTAGGGATTTCTGTTCCATGTCCTGAGGAAGTCATTGAGAATGGATTTGTTCTCCTAACTGTAAAAAAATAAAAAATAAATAAATAAAATAAAAAGAGAGACAATGGACAAAGTAAATGCAACTGCTGTTTTAGACATTGAAGAGCTGAAAGTGCTGGCTTGTGATGCCTTAGAAAGAAAAAAAAGTCATGTAATTCCTACAATTACCTCGGCTCTTTGCGTGGAGAAATCAGCCAACCCCTGTAGACCATGATGTAGGGAGAGGACTCTGAAGCAGACGGAAGTGGTCTCACTGAGTTGAGGAGGCCAGAAGGCAGGTATCAGAATTCAGGGCAGCTCAGATGGCTGAAATTTGCTAGTCTTATCTTTTTCCCCATACATCTGAGAAAAAAACCCTTGATTTGGGTTTTAGATGACCTCATGCACAGTACATGTTCAATGCTGAGCACTCAAATTATTCTAGCTAATCCAATATATATAAAGTATATTTAATAATCATCAATAATTTTGTCAAGTCATAAAATAATACAAAAACCCAGAATTGAGCTTGGACTAGAAAAGGAATGTGCTTTTAAGGTATCTGAAACTGGCATTGAATTTGCTTTTTCCCTTTAGGTCCAGAAAGCACATAAACCAGACAAACAATCTCCGCCTGCCCCCTGCCATTACTATACCCCCCACATACAATGGACTTTGGAAAGCAGTGGCTTTTCTCTTAGTCTGAGGGGATCATTGTCACCTGTAACATATGAGTTAGTTGAGCCTCTGAGAGGCCCCATATTGACCTCAGTCATTTTGTTCAGCAATTCTTCAAAAGCAGGCCAGGGGCTCACTGGTGAACATGCTTGCAATACTGATGTTTGTGCTGTGGAAAATTTTAGGAAGGGAATTCTATTTCCCTGAGCAAGTTCCCAAGCACTAAACTCTCTTTCAAATAATAAAAGAGGTTAGAGACTAACTTAAGGAACAGATTCAATTTTTCAATGTGGCATTAATAGGGGAAAAGCAAAGAGACCGATTGCATTGACAAGGAAACAAAAATGGATAATGGATTTAATGGTTTGAGTTCCAATGGAAGAAATAACATCGTCCATGAGATTGTCATATATTTTTAAAATGTGGCAACCGTTAATAGCTCATACATGGACCCCCAAAATGAACTTTTATGGTAGTATATAAATCATTAAAAAGTTCTCAGCAAAATTAAGTAAATATTTCTGTTTCCTTTTATTTATTTTCTTCATTATCCATATCCTCAGTAATTTCTTAAGAACTCACTATCATTGATAGCAATATTTGCTGCATACTAACCTGTGGTTTTCCACTTTTTAAAGGGAAAACATCAATAGGAGGAAACAGAGCCAATGTGTATGTTAGAAAAATAATTTGTGGGGTTTTTTTTTGGGTAAGTGTGTATGATGAAAATTACTAGATTCAGTATGTGATCATTTGGCTAATCAAAGGCCATTTCAGTTTATAATTTTGTTAGTTGTCCCTGCCTGTTATATAAGATATTGATAAAAGGTCAACCAACTAAAAACTTTTAAAGCCCCATGAAAGTGATGGGCCCATACTATGTGACCACAACCCCAAATTTTGTACATAATTTAGGTGATGAAAGGAAATTTAGAAATATCAGATAAAAATCTTTGATTTAAACTGTAGAGTAACAATTAAGTAGAGCGAATTATAACAATGGGTTAAAGGTAGACTTAAAATTTTATTTCCAACAATATGCAGAGAAAATACCTTAAGTATGACAATTGATCCTACCAGAAAAAAAAAGGCTTAAGGACTCAGATGGATACAATATAATAACAGGTAGATATTTAAGTGAATTCGGTTCTGTCAATGTATAAATGGTAATTGTGATTATTTTATGAGAGACAGAGAGAGACAGACAGAGAAGTCCTGGGCAAAGAAAAGGGAAGCACGAAATTAATGTTAAAATGCCCAATAAGAAAAGACAGTGGAAAACTACAAATGAGAAAATTATTTTCAATTCTACTTCATACAATATTTGTTCAGGTACTTGAGGAGATATGCATTCACAGTATGGAATGGTCTATCAGCTGGGTTCAATGACTTTGCCACAGTGTTATTTTTCCTTCAAAAACAGTTAGATAAATTAATGACTACATCAATGAAAACAACTAAGAGTGGCAACAATTCAAACCTAAGAAACAGAGAAAAACATCTCAGTTGTTAGCGCGTCTTTTTTTTTTTAATTTTTAAAAAATGTTTATTCATTTTTGAGAGACAAAGAGAGACAGAGCATGAGTGGGAAAGGGGCAGAGAGAGGGAGATGCAGAATCTGAAACAGGCTCTAGGCTCCGGGCTCTGAGCTGTCAGCACAGAGCCTGACGTGGGTCTCAAACTCACAAACCGCGAGATCCTGACCTGAGCCAAAGCCAGATGCTCAACGGACTGAGCCATCCAGGCACCCCTATATTAGCTCACATCTTAAGGCAAGAGTGTTACTCTGTTTAATTTGAATTTTCCATTGTAAGGATTTCTTTCAGTTTATGATCATTAAGACTTTAATTAGACATCCCTTGAAGAACTACCATGGGAAGCACTAACCAAAGAAATGTTATATAAATAGTTAGGACTTTAAAATATTCTTTGGGAAGCAAGTAAAGAGAATTTTAAATTAGTCATAGAAGCAACTCTTCCATCCTAATATACCACGTTCTTCAAAGTTAGATATATTTTTAATGGAACTTGGAGTTAGCTTCGATGTATTAGCTTACCATCTAATGACTAGTGACTAGTGACTGAATCTAGTAACTGAATCCCTATATATATCTCATAGATGTTTCCAAACTACCAAAAACAAAAATAAAGCAAACAAAAATTTTTCTTTTAGTGGCTGCATTTCTATAGAGGAGTAAATGTACTAAGATTATTAACTTATTGAGAACTTAACTAAAACTTGTGGATGGAAGCAGAAAACCAAGAAGAAGAAATGGTAAGCTAACTTGGAAGTTAGAATAATTTTTTGTTGTTGTTGTTATTTTGTTGGCAGGGTGTATATGGTGAAAATTTTTAGATTCAGTGTGTCTTCAATTGGCTAACCAAGAGATATTTCAGTAGATAATAATTTTAATTGACTCTTTCTGTTATGTAAGATATTCCAAAGATATCAACTAGCTAAAAAGCTTTTATTTGGTGACAAAATGTATCCCAATCTTTGCTATTCAAAAGTATCTATAAAGATCATTTTTCTTTTACTCTGAAGCCCCATGGTCATTTATTGGTTTATGACTTTATAAAATCTCTGGTCTCCTGTGTTCTCTTGTTGCTTTGGATGGTAATGTTACTCAGATAGAGTTTTCTTTATTTTTCAGTTTTATTGAGCTATAATTGACAAATAAAATTTTATCTATTTAAAGTAAACAATGGGATGATTTGACTATAGATTAAATAACACATCCATCACATACTTAACTGTGTGTGTGTGTGTGTGTGTGTGTGTGTGTGTAAAATGAGATGGTTTAACGTCTACTCTCTCAGCAAATTCCAAGTATATCACACATTATCATTAACTATAGTCATGATGTTGTACGATAGAACTCCAGAGCTTATTCATTTTATAACTTAAGACTTGAACACTTTGACTAGCGTCACCAGCCCCTGGTAACCACCATTCTATTCCATTCTATTCTCTGTTTTTATAAGTTCCTTTTTTTTTTTTTTTTTTTTTTTTTAGGTTCCACATACAAGTGAGATGATATACTATTTGTCTTTCTCTGTCTGGCTAATTTTACTTAGCAGAATGTGATTCATCCATGACTCTAGATTCACCCATGTTGTTCCAAGGGCAGGACTTCCTTCTTTTTCGTGGCTGAATAATAGTCCATCATATATTTTATTGTGTATATATTTCATATCTTTTTGTCTACTCATCTTCAATGGAAACTTAAGTTGTTTTAGTTTTATATATTTTGGTTATTGTGAATAATGCTACAATGAACATGGGGGTGGGGATATCTTTTCAAAGCAGTGATTTCATTTCCTTTGGATATATACCTAGCATTTTAATTTTTAGAGAAATGTCAGTGCTATCTTCCATAGTGGCTTCACCATTCTACATTGCCACTATTTAAATACACGAGTTGCCTTTTTCCCACATTCTCACCAGTACTTGTTACCTGTTGTCTTTTTGATAAAAGCCATCCTAATGGTTGTGAGATAGCATTTCATTGTAGTTTTGATGCATTTCCTAATTATTAGTGATAATTGAGAATCTGTTCATGTACCTATTGGTCATTTGTATATCTTTTTTGGAAAAAAGATCTACTCAGGTCCTTTGCCTATTTTTAAATCAAATTATTTGGTGTTTTGCTCTTGTGTTATATAAGTTCCTTATATGTTTTGGATATTAACCCCTTATCAGATATGTGGTTTGTAAGTGTTTTCTCCCATTCCATAAGTTGCCTTTTCATTTTGTTGATTGTTTCCTTTGCTATGTAAAAGCTTTCTAGTTTGATGTAATCCTACTTGTTCATTTTTTTATTTTGTTGCCTGTGTTTTGGTGTCATTTCTAAAAAATCATTGCCAAGACCAAAGTCAAGAAGTTTCTTTTCTTCCCTAGGTGAATGGTGAAGATAGGGATCCAGTTTCCTTTTGCATGCAGATATCCAGTTTTTCCAACACCACTTATTGAAGAGATTATCTTTTCCCTATTATGTTCTTAGCAACATTGTCAAAATTTTGGGGCCGTAAATATCTGAACTCTGACTCTGTTATATTGGTCTCTGTGTCTATTTTTATGCCAGTACCATTTTGCTTTGATTTTTATACCTTTGTAATATTGTTTATGTCCTGCAAGTTTACTGAATTAATTTATTAGTCCCAACGGTTTTTTGGTGGAGTCTTTTCAGGTTAACTATATACAAGATAAGGTCATATGCAAACACAGACAATTTTACTTCTCACTTTCCAGCTAGGATGCTTTTTCTTCCTTCTTCCCTTCCTCCCTCCCTCCCTCCCTTCCTTCCATTCTTCTTTCTTTCCTTCCTTTCTTTTTTCCTTCCTTCCTTCCTCCCTCCCTCCCTCTCTCCCTCCCTCCCTCTCTCCCTCCCTCTTCCTTTCTTTCCCTTCCTTCTTTGCTTCCTCCCTCCCTCCCTCCCTCCCTTCCTTCCCTCCTCCCTCTTCCTTTCTCCCCCTTCCTCCCTTCCTCCCTTCCTTCCTTCTTTCCTTCCTCCCTCCCTCCTTTCTTCCTTCTTTCCTCCTCTTTCTTTCTTTCTTTCTTTCTTTCTTTCTTTCTTAGGAAGCCTAAATAGACTGAATACTATGTTGAACAGAAGTGACAAGAGTGAGCATCCTTGTCGTATTCCTAATCTTAGCATGGTGTGAGCTGTGGCTTGTTATATATGGTCTTTATTATATTGAGAATATATATTACCATAGTCCTTTTATACCTAATGCATTGAGAATTTTTAACATGAAAAAATGTTGAATATTGTCAAATGCATTTTCTGCATCTATTGATGTGATTGTGTGATTTTTATCCTTCATCTTATTAATGTGGTGTCTCCCATTCATTGATGTTTATATGTTGAACTGTTCTTGGATCCTATGGATAAATCCTACTTGATAAGTCCCATTTGATCATGGTGCATGTTCATTTTACTATGCCATTGAATTCTGTTTGGTAGTATTTTGTTGAGGAGTTTTGTACCTGTATTCATTAGAGATATTTGCTTGTACTTTCTTGTGGTTCCTTGTCTGGCTTTTGTATAAGGGTAGTGCTGGCCTTATAAAATGAATTTTTCTGGTCTCTATTTTATTTATTTCTGCTCTGATCGTGGTTACCTCTGCTTGGGCTTAGTTTATTCTTTTCTTTTTAATATTATCATGTTCTAATATTAAAGTATTCTAAAATTATATATTACATCATGCTAAGATCTAGAACCAGACAAGGGCACTTGAGTGGTTCAGTGGGTTGAACATCTGACTTGATTCCAGCTCAGGTCATGATCCCAGGGTTGTGGAATTGAGCCCTGCATTGGGTTCTGCCCTGAGTGTGGAACCTTCTTAAGATTCTCTCATTGGGAGCATCTGGGTGGTGCAGTCAGGTAACCATCCAACTCTTGATCTCGGCTCAGGTCATGATCCCACAGTTCGTGAGTTCAGTCCCCACATTGGGTTCTGCCCTAATGGTGAGAAGCTTTCTTGGGATTCTGTCTCTCCTTCTCTCTGCCCCTCCCTTGCTTGTGTGTGCATGCTCGCTCTCTCTCTCTCTCTCTCTCTCTCTCCCCCTCTCTCTCTCTCAAAATAGGTAAACTTGAGAGAAATGAAAAAAAATTTAAAAAAACTATTCTTTCACTCTCCCTCTGCCCCTCTCCCCCACTCACTCTGTCTCTCTCTAAAACTTAAAAAAATAAAATAATAAATAAAATAAGATAACATAATAAAATAAAACAAATTAAAAGAACAAGACAAGGATGAACACACAAGGATTGAGGCTAAATGATTAAATGACTTTGGGACTTAAAAATGTGAAAAGCTTTTGTTCCTACTCAATATATGACAAACCATCCCAGCTAGCTGTTACACCCTCAGCTACCCTTATCCAATCCACATAGAAGAAATTCTATTAATAATGCCACAAAATCCCATGACAAATACAGCTTTGCACAAACTCTTTTACCCTGACAACTTTTTATTTGTTACTGCACATGTTCAGAATCCTGCCTGGTAGCCATCTTGCTTTTTCTAGTCTGTGCTCTTACCTTGCTTGTCAATCATCCCCTCGAGCACAGTTCCTGTGTTTTGGGAATTCACTGTTAAGTGTCTTGCAGCCCTGGCTACTGCCTGAACATAACATCTGTCAATGCAAAAGAATCCAGCTATATCCCAGCTATTTTCCTCTAAGGATACAAAACTTGCCTGCACCATATTGGAGACTCTCTCAGACTCATGCCTACCTTATATCATCACGTGACTCTGTAGAGATTTTTCCCAATTTTGCCTTTGCTTTTCATTTTTCAAACCAGATAGATAAGCTTCTGCTTGTGTTGGCTTAATATTTTGCACAGCGTCAAAATGTATTTTGTCTTTTCAAGTGAAATAAATAGGAACTGCTGTGGTCACCCGTGCAAATGAGCACATTTCAGGCTCTACCATAACCTATTCAGGAAAGCAGGGCAAAGCAATACCCTGCTAAAATTAATAATAAAAGAATAATAGAATTATATAATTCTTCACATAGTCATTTGCAAAAGTGAAGTTTCTCTCCAAAGAATAGGAGTTTAAATAATTAAAAGTTACAGACTCTGCCAAGTTATGATGAAAAGTAAAGTTTACTCTGTAAAACAGTACATATGCTGCTGATCTAAAGAGAGAGAGGGAGGGGCGCCTGGGTGCCTCAGTCGGTTAAGCATCCGACTTTGGCTCAGGTCATGATCTCATAGTTCCTAAGTTTGAGCCCCGTGTCGGGCTCTGTGCTGACAGCTGGGAACCTGGAGCCTGCTTCAGATTCTGTGTCTCCTTTTCTCTCTGCTCCTCCCCTGCTCGTGCTGGTCTGTCTCTCTCAAAAATAAATAAACATTAAAATTTAAAAATACATAAATAAAAAGAGAGCGGGAGACAGAGAAAGTGAGACAGACAGCTACTATAAAGGAGAAAGCATATCTTACAGTGCATATTATCAGTTTGAGTTACTAGGTATTTTGAATATTTACTTTATGTAGCAAAAAAAGTTAAATTATTTAATAGTGTCATGACATCCTTCAATAATCTGATGGCAAGATAATGCCAAATGAGGGGAAACTGATAAAAACTGATTTTCTTCTAGGTTTAAACCATGCAGAACACCATGATACTGCTGTATTTTATTGCTATCTTTTAAGAAAGACAAACTAAAAACAATTAGTTTTACTTCCCAATTTCTGGAATTAGGATATATGCATTATAGTTCATATTCCTATATGTATCTAGCAGATGGGAAGTGTTGAACTATAGACTCTGCAAATTGCAAATTAGCCTGCTGGCTGGCCACAGAATGAAATATCAAACAAATACTCTTCCCCTGCTCTGTCTTGTGCCTTCCGTCCCTTTCCTGACAGAATGGCCAAAACTAGTCAAAGAGGTTCTGGAGAATTCCATAAAGGGTTACTGCTGTGACGATTCATGCCAAATCATCGCAATAGAGCAAAAGCTTTTTTCTTTTAATTCAAATAATAAAATACACGTTAGAAATGGTATAAAAGAAAATCATCTCATTCAATTTGCTTTTAAAATTGCTATATGTTCCATAATGTTTATTTGGACAGACACGTTTTAATTAGAGTAGTCATATTATCACTGAATATCAAGCAAGCTGCATAGTACATCATTCATGCACCTGAATAAAAATGATGGGAAATATTAATATGATATCCACACAGCACTTCACACAATTGTTTTTTTCTATTACTGCATTTTACTGTTAGGGAACATAGTTTGAAGTTGTGGGTTTTTGGACATACATCTAAATACTTGAGAAGAGCATATTGTGGGTATTGAACTCATGATCTTTAAAAAAAAACAAACCCAACTTTGAAGTCAAGAATTAACAACACCAACACAAATGCTATGAGAAATGAATTACATATAGAACAAAGATGAAACTCACTATGATTAATTTTATTGTCCTCTTTATTTTCTCTGCATATTTTTATAGACATGCTTTTGTAGACATATGCAAATATATGAAAATAGTAATGCTGTGAAGCTGCTCTTTGAGGTAAAGATGAAGAATTTATGTCCACCAAAATCCAACTTCCTGTTCTTAAAGTACAAAATATTTGTGTTTTCAGTTTTATCTTTCCCACCTCAATTATCACCAAATTTAATTAAAAGAAAAAAATATACTGGAGCATTAATTTGTTTCTCTGTAAACTTTCCATCTCAGAGAGAACCAAGTTTCAGATTGTAGACCTGTCTTAAATTGCCTTATTATTTGTTTAATGTATTTATTTATTTTGAGAGAGAGAGAGAGAGAGTAAGCAAGCAGGGGTGACAGAAAGAGGGGGAGAGAGAGAGAATCCCAAGCAGGTTCTGGACACTGTCCACACAGAGCCCAGTGCAGAGCTTGATCCACAAACCATGAGGTCATGACCTGAGCTGAAATCAAGAGTCTGACGCCTAACTGACTGAGCCACTCAGCACCCTCCCTTAAACTGCCTTTCTATCTGTTGCAAGAAGTTTCACAATGAAAGGAAAGTCTTGGAAAAGTCGTGATGGGTGAATGGTTATCAGAACTTGTTTCAGTTATTCTCATTGTCGTATACATTGGTGCAGGTGAACCAAGTTGGAATGAAAAAATGACTATATGCTGGTAGCATGAGTTCATTCAGAACTGGGGATCTGAGCAGCTTCCACTGTGATGCTACAGATATGACTATGAGTAAGTTCTTTACCTTCTTTGGTGCAGTTTTCTCATATCTGTAAAATGAGAAGATTATGTTATGTATTTTCCAAAATGAAAATCTAAAAATCTACCTGATTACTTGTTTCCTTAAAAAAAAAACCTGACTCATTTTTAAGCAAACGTTTAGCCACATACATGGGATCTTGGCTTTCTTGCTTTCATTTGTATCTAGATTATTCATAATCTGTAAATTACTTGAATATTTAGGGCCATTAGTAGTTGGTATTTCCATAATGTTTCCATTTTGGAAGGCATATAAGAAAAGTATAAATAATGCCATGAAAACGAAATATGTCAGGAATGTGTAAAGCAAAACTACTACTGTCATCTATTTAAAAAAATTTTTAATGTTTATTTTTTAGAAAGAGAGAGAGAGAGACAGAGTGTGAGCAAGGGAGGGGCAGAGAGAGATAGACACACACAGAATAAGAAGCAGGCTCCAGGTTGTCAGTACAGAGCCCGAAGTCAGACGCCTGAGCCGACGTCGGACACCTAACCGACTGAGCCACCCAGGCGCCCCACTCATTTATTTTTTGAGGGGGAAAAATGTATTCCAAAAGGTTCCTCTGTTTAGAAAGGGCTACATTCTATTCATATACTGTGTAAACCCATTTTGTAATATACATACTAATTTGAAACAAAATATGTAAATTTGGCATAAAATTAAACCCCAGCCCTCTTTTATCTGTCTTCATTGTACCAAGAACTGTCTAGAAATTGATCACTCTGAGCCAAGTGACAATCATGTTCAAATATGACATATAGTTCCTACGAGAGTTAAAAATTAGTGAATTGACATAATTCTAGTTCAGCCGTGTTTACACTGCCATTCTACAAATGAGCTTTTCTTTCTAATAGAACAGCTTGACAATTCTCAGAAACCCAGACTACTTGAGTGAAAATTCAATAAGTAAGTTAAGAATACCAAATGGTAACCAGGCCTTGGGGAAGCTATAGAATTGAAACACAACTTTTTTTTTGACAGTTTGTAGTGTAGCTCTGGTGCTCTGTTTCAAAATCTGTCAAAAAGATGATAACTGGACTTAGGAGTTTAGTTTGATTTTTAAACCAAATAATCGGACAGCCTGTCTGGCATTACTGCCTTTGGCCATTTAGAAAAAAAAAAATCTGAGTTCTGAAAGAGCAAGAACATTAAAATCATCAAATTGTTGCCGTGTGCTGGCAGAAACATTTTCTAAGTTTCACTGCATGAACATCCAGTCAGGGCAACCAGATAATGAAGGCATCCTCACTGATGTCAATAGGACTCGACAGCAAACACATCCCCAAAGAAATAATCTTTAACAATGATGTCATCTAAAGTGATGGGGGAATCATCAGCCTCCATTTGTTTCAATGGTGATTTTAGTTTCACTTTCTCAACATCAATAAACAGGTACCCCCACATTTATTTTATTGGATACTCAAGGAAAACTAAGGAAATTGACACTAGAATCTCATTGCTTTTGAGTTTCATCAGGTTGCTGTTAGACATCTACAAAGAAAAAAAGGATAACTAAGAAAATACATTAGTAACATTATATTTAGGGTTGTATTTGACTGGACACTTATTCAAAAAAGTAATTCATAGTTGTATGAATCATAGAATCATTATTCCCTAGGGACTGAAAATACTTTAAAGATTATGTCATTTTAAACTCTGCTATTTCTGCATTCTGTAACATTTGAATACAGAATATATTAAATTAAGCCATTAAAACAACAAGATCCTGATTATTTTCATGATGACTTGAGACAAGTAACAATCGTAGAGAATATTTATTACAGGTCTTTTATTTCTCAGTGCTATACTTAATACTTTATGTACCTTTTTTTTAAAAATTTTTCTCTCAAACCCTTCTGTGATATCCCTTCTGAGGATATTGAGCTTAGAGAGGCTTCCTGACCTCCCCGGAGCACAAAGTCTGTAAATGGTATTCATAAGCGACTCTTAATCATGGTCTACCCAGCTTTATACAGAGATGTTTGACAGGTGTTTGATCTCAGTTCCTAGATAAATAATTACCTGAAGAAGTATTTGTAAATATTCAACCTGATGTACTTAAGGGATTTGAAATGGTCTACCCATTAGGAAAAAAACAAACAAAAAAACAAAAAACAGCTCATTGTGGACCTGGTCGAAAATTTATATCAATTAACTCAATAATACAAACAAATTATTAAGGAACTTACCTGCATCCCATTATGTCATAATTCATCAGATCCATAACTATTATTCCGAAGGCAGGTGGCACCAAAAGGTAAGTTTCAAGAGAGTAGGTAAGACAGGGACAAATCTTACTAAAAGGATTAATGTGTGACATGAGACTAGGGAAAGAAGTTCCGACATGGGGCTTTGTGTAAGGAAAAAAAAAAAGAGAATTGCTGAAAGAAAAATGAGATAGAGATAGAGAGAGAAAGAGAGAGTAGAAGAGAGGGAGAGAAAGAGGGAGAAGGAGACAGAGAAGAGAGGGAGAGAGAAGGAGACAGAACTCTTTAGTGAATATAAGCTTAACTCTTTGGCATAGGATTGGCACTATTCATATGTCTCTAATGTTTTTTAAAGCCCATTTGTATATTGAGTAAGGAAAGAAAATTTTTAAAAAGTCATTATATCTATAATGCTTATAAGAGGTAGAACTAATATCTGTCAAAGAACTCAGACAACTAGGATCGATACTGAAATTACAAGAACTGGTTTAAGGGTCAGGACGGTATGGAAATTGCTCAATGTTCTCTAGCCATGCAAACTCCACCAGAAACATAAGAGAATGAAGAAAATTGTACTTCCTTGAACTCTCTTCATGGGAAGTTATGTACATAGTGGAAGGTGGAATACTTAGGGTGAGCTTTGGCTCCCCGTCCCCAGCTGTCAAACTAGATTCTTCTCTCAAGAATTTCCAGTCTTCTGCTAAGTGGAAAATGAAAATTTGGAGCTTGGAGTTTGGAGATGAATTCTTCAAGGCATTATGGTATTGCCATAAGCAGTTCTTTTTCCATTCTCCTTCCTATAGATCCCAGCATCTTCCTTATTTAAAAAATGTTAAACAGTCATCTGACAATATTTATCTGAAGGAGTATCAGGTTATGAGCCTTCTTAGGGTGCCCATATGACTTTGACTAGCCCTGATCACTGCAGAATCAGAAGAAGCAATGAAAGAATATCCTACTGTTTTAAGTAATCACTGACATTATAATAAAACTAAGCAGGGACGCCTACGTAGCTCAGTTGGTTGAACATAGAACTTCGCTCAGGTCATGATCTCCTGGCTCATGAGTTTCCAGCCCCGCGTTGGGCTCTGTGCTGACAGCTCAGAGCCTGGAATGTGCTTCGGATTCTGTGTCTCCATCTCTCTCTGCCTCTCCCCTGCTTGTGCTCTCTGTCTCTCTTTCTCAAAAATACATAAACATTAAAAATTAAAAAAAAAATAATAAAACCAAGCAAATATTGAAACTCAAACCAACAAAAAGAAATCAGAAAGAAAAGTTCATACATATTTTTCTTTCACTCTGTATATCTTTTTATCACTTCTGTCCTTTAGTACTGGATAAGTATCCTCTAAATAAGCAGTAACTTTTCCTCTGCAGGCTAAATCGATTAAAAAGTTTGTCATCTTTTCATAGAGAACTAAATATCTGCAAAGGAGACTAAGTGCTCAGTTCATATGCAGCTGCCTCTCATTCTTTCTGGATAGTTGTGGAGGAGAAAACTGTACTTATATTTGTGCTATGCACTGTAAAGAAGATGAGTTGAATTTGCATATTCACTGGGATAAATACCTACAAAACAACACCCTAAGTAATATTTGGACTATTTTATAGAATCACAGCCATAAGGTGGAATGTTGGAGATGCTAGGCAAAATATAACTACGGAATTTCCACATTTGGAAAAAAGGTTTTTACAAACAGCACCAGTAATAGAAGCTGTTTCCAAACTACCAAGTGGCATGGAGGACGAGGGAATTCTGTCACTACATCAGCACCGAGAGGAAGGCTGGTCACCTGCCACGTGCACGCTGGTCATGTGGCACATCTGAGACACCTACAGTAGGAAGTAGAAACAGAGAGGGCCAGACCTTGGGAAATCCTGTTTATAACAAATGTTTTACTTATCGAAATTACTCTTGAACATTTATAAACTTCGAAAAGAATCCTTTGCAAATTTATCTTACTGCTATGGCTACAGAGGAGACAGACAGAAATCAGTTAGTTAGGTGACTGAAAGCCAGAATAACAGAATTTGAGGATCTAGAATGAATCAGAACAGAGACATTCTCCAGGACCATAACCGACTGATGGTTTTATCAATTTTGGTGGGAAAGACTTAGCAGATAACACCAGAATACCAGATCAATTCCACAATTCATATATATCTGTATGTGTGTTGTGTGTATCAAAATTGCTTTCTATATTTATGCTCAAATTGACTTATATTTTGAGAGCATTTTGTGTTTCGATGAACTTTTCATTAAGGACGTGAATTGAAAAAAAAAAAAAAGGAAAAATACCTTCCAAAGATGGTAATGGGATATTTATATATTTGAAGCAATTATTTAAAACAAGTGTAGAAACATAGTTAAATGTTTTTCAATATAATATAAAATGAAAAATAATTGGGCAGCAAATTATATGTGGTAAGGTAGAAACTGTTAAATGTTCTAAAATATGAGAAGGTATTGTAGTACTGCTCATTCTGAAATAATGGTTTTTTTTTCTTAAATAAAAAAAACCCTTTATTTATTTTTGAGAGAGAGACAGAGAAAGCAATTGGGGGAGAGGCAGAAAGAGAGGAAGAGAGAGAATCCTAAGCAGGTTCTGCACTGCCAATGCAGGGCCCTACGTGGGGCTTGAACTCACGAACCGTGAGATCATAACCTGAGCTGAAACCAAGAATCAGTCGCTTAACCGACTGAGCCACCCAGGTGCTCCTTGAAATGATGTTTTAATTAATTTCTTTCAATATGTTTTTCAGTTTTTAGATGACTATGCATTATTAAAAATTTTTTTTAAAAGTTTCTGTTTCTATGAGGAACCAGTTTAGGTATTAAGACTGAATAGATCAAATGACTGTCCCCATTCCAGTGACTGGTGCCACCTGGGAAGCCAGGTAAACAGCACCCTCTGCAAAATGGTGACAAATGGGATCTTTTTGATTTTGGATGAACTAGTCCTTGACTTAAAACCGACAACAACAATAAGAGCTGTTAACAGGTTGTGTTATGCTTAAATATAATGATGTACTTTTGTTCTTCTTGTTACAGAAAAAAAAATGGTGCTGACAGTGATTGCTTGCTAAATTAGAACACTTTTTATTCTTTCCTTCTACGTTCTGCTCCATGCACACCTGCTTTCAAGTCTCAATGGCATGTAAATTTGGACCTGCCAAATTATACTTGTAAATTTGTACTTGCTGAACGCAGAGACAAAGTTTATTTAAGTCAGATATTGTGTTTATAAAAAACAATGAGGTATTGTTATGTTAGTTATGATGTTAGTTCCAGGGCACTGTCACAAATAAAAAGCATTGACTTTAAATAACTAGGTGGGTATAATCGGCTGATTGTTGAAAATAAAATCTTAAAATTGAAGTACTTTTAAGACTATCTGCACTCATATACCAACATTACACCATTGTTAGTAATCTTTGGGAAAATACCTTGTTCTTTTCTATTCAACTCCAACCAGATTTCATTAAATTAAACAAAGCAAGTTTTAGAAAAAAAGTATACTTCCTACACTAACTTTCCAGCCTTTATATTTCTTTTTTATTTTTTATAATTTTTTTTATTAGTTTTCTTTATTTTTGAGGGGCAGAGAGAGACAGAGTGCATGTGGGGGAGGGGCAGAGAGAGAGGGAGACAGAGAAGCGGAAGCAGGCCCCAGGCTCTGAGCTGTTAGCACAGAGCCCAACGCAGGGCCCGAACTCAGGAACTGTGAGATCATGACCTGAGCCGAAGTCGGACGCCCAACTGTCTGAGCCACCCAGGTGCCCGCCTTTATATTTCTTAACCTCACTTTTTCTCACTATCCACACTTGCACATGCATGCACATGCACACTTATGCCCGCAAGCATGTACATGTACACAGTCACGTGCACATTCACCTACAGTGAAATTCCTTTCATCCATTTATCCACATTTATACCCCATTGAGGAACTGACTTATTAATTTAAAAATCTATTTCCTACTTCTCTTAATTCTATTCAGCTCAGTCTTATCCTTTGCAAAGTCAACCTTTAACCAATTGCTCACGACCATTCTCCCTTCTACCCTATGGATTCTTTAACATACTGCTGCCAATTCTTCTGACTCCTCTGAAATTACATAATTGTTTCTGGCATCTTTTTATCTCTTCTTGTGAATTGTAGTTCTCTACCACTTCCCTTCGATACTGTAGCCTTTGTTTCTTCAGTACCCTCTTGAAGTGGGAGCACCCTTTACTTCACACTCTCATTTTTGGAACTTTGGCTGCACCACATCTCATCAACTCAACTTTGTTAACATTTTTGCCCTCTGTTTAACACATTCCCTCAGAACCACATACTCTTAATCCCTGGGACACTCTCCCAATTTACTACTTTATTATGAGCTTTTTGAAAAACAGACCAGCTACTTACTTTTGCTTTATTGAACACAGTGACTGTTACCAAGTAGGAGCTCAATAAATATTATTTAAATGAGTTTATTCTGAAATTATAGAACAAGACTTGTTTTATTTCCTCCACTCAAAGCCCTCTCAATAACCTCTGTGATTTTAATATCTATGTTAATGCCTCTGTTATTAATGCTTTTCCCCATATTCCAGAATCCTTATATTCTCTCAACTACTTCAATCATCCATCGGGACACCTATAACGGAGACCTCACTGTCATTCAGAATGGGTCATCCCCAACATCTTTTGTTAAGTACCTTTCCCATACCTTCATTTCCATATAAACCAATATAAAATAAAATCTTTTGATCATTGGTTTCTTCGTCCCAATAAAAAAAGTTTATAAACTTATAAGTAAATTGTCACATTTCCTCTTAAATTGATAATTCTTGCAATTTCTTTCAAAGTCATATACGTTGGCAGAGTGAAATTTACTCACTTGGTTTACTTTGTCTTATGCCTTTCAACGTTCATTTCTACAAGTTTCACTTCTCTTGCACATCCCCATATATTCTTCTGGTTGGATACTTTCCATCAATTTGTTGCAAAGTTACTATTTGCTCTGTCATCTCTATTCTGCTATTATGCCCATGCAGTGAATTGTAAAATTATGTATATGTAAAATTATATATATATATTATATATATAATATATATTTATATATGACAGTTTTAAAATTTCCATTTGATGATTGTTTCTGTTTCCTCAGGCAGCTGCACATCAATTACCACAAACTGGGTGATTTCAAACAATAGAAGTTTACTCTCTCCCAGCTCTGAAGTCTGAAGTCAAGATGTTAGCAGGTCCACGTTCCGTCAGTGATTGCTGGCAGTTCTTAGTGTTCCTTTCCTTGTGGTAGCCTCACTTGAATCTCTGTGTGCATCTTCCTGTGACATTCTCCCCTCAGTCTCTTCTGCGTTTGCGTCTTTTCTTATTAAGACGCTGCTGATTGGATTTAGAGCCCACATCAATCCCTTATGACTGCATCTTAACTGATTACATCTTCAAAAGCCCTATTTCCAAATGAGGTCACATTCACAGGTACCAGTGGTTAGGACTCCGACATGCTTTTGGCAGGGGTGGGGGAGGGGGCGCAGTTCAATCTACAGTTCTTGTTTTTATACTCCCTATTTGTGGCTGAAAGTTTACTATCTTGTCTTCAATGACAAAAATATTTGCCTTCATCTCATTGAGCAGAGTTATATTCGCTGCTTTAAAACCCTTATCTCATACCAGCATCGGTACCGTCTCACAGTCGCTGCTGTTGATGATCTTCTGTCTTTGGAATAAACCATAGTTCCTGAGTTCTTTGTGTACTGAGCAATTTGCAATGGTATTATATGCATTTTGAATATTAGGTTGTGGAGTCTTTGGATTCTGTTAGCTTCCTCCAAAAAATATGACTCTTTTGTTCTGTCATCTGATGTGGTTCGACTCCAGCAAATTCTGTTCCAACTGCTGTGGGCAGCTGTTTGAGAGTCTTCATTAGCTGAGAGGTTTATAGACTTCTTACAGGCTGGGTCCAGGGTTCAGAACCGGCATCGATTTTATTGATGGAACTGGGTTTCCTTTTTCTGGATCTCTTTTGTGCAAATTCTTCCCTTGCCTTCTGGCTTCTCTGGTTGTCCTGTCTTCCTTTTCCAGAGGCCGGAGAGATGGCATTTTCTCTAGGAGCTGTGCCATGCTGCAATCTCATCCTGCCGTCAGGCCGAAGCCACAAGGACAGGAACCATCCCTTGAGAGATTCTATTTCCAATCCTCTGGTCTCATGCAAGACAGGCTTGCTTCTGTTCACTCTTTAAACCCAGAAGGAAGTTGTTTTATGGTATTCTGCCCAGAATTTATAACAATAAATAGGTGTTGGAAGGTGGGTTCACTGAAAACTTACTCCACCATATCAAAAGTTAAACTTACAACATCTGTTAGATATATCTAGTATCTTTACATTCTGGCCTTGATATTTCAAAGTCGTGTTCATATTTTTTGTTTTCATCTCTCTGTAGTGCATTCGGGGTAAATTTATTGAATCTATCTTCTCATTTATGAATTAGCTATTCAGTTTGCAAGGAATCTCTTTTCCCCCTCCCCACTTTCCATTTATGTTAACTAGTAGAGCTTAAGTAAGAAATTGATGAAAAATAATAACTAAGGAAATTAATAAAGACGGTTATAATCCCTTTGAGGAGAATAATAATGGATTCACCTACATTTTGTTTTATTTCGTTTATCATTTCCCCTTTGGGGAATATTCCTTTTTTTTTTCTTGCGAAGATTTCCTTTTGCTTTTTTTTTTGTACTCTATTCTTGATTTCCTATATCCATATCCCAAACAGTACAAGATAGCATAATTTATCTTTGTAAATTGCTTTCAAAAATCATTATCATCTTACTAATTATATTGTCTGAAAAATTTGCATTGACTCTAGTCACATTTACCACAGATAAAACTCCATTTCCTGGATGCCTGACCAAATACCAGTTTCAGCCAACATTGTCTGCATCTGCCCATATAAATCATTTCATAAATTAGAGTCTGCATTCCTCACAGAAAATGGATTCGTTTTTGAATCCACACAAAATAAATCATAAAGGAGAGTCATGAAGTTAGGATTGCAGCCTAATTTTCATTAAGTTCCTTCATTAACATAGTTTAAAGCTTCAATTCATAATCAAAATATTGTAAAATTATGCCCATCTTCATTGTTATTTTTTCTTCTTCTCATTTAATCCAAATATACTAGTCACTTAGAAGGTTTTCCTGCTTTTGTTTTCAGGGTCTTCGGGCATTCATCAGCTGCTTAATATCATTTATGACTTTCAGGTTCCTTTATAGGATCCTGCAGAAAGTTAACAAGTATTTTTGATATTTTAATGTGAAAGGGGATGGAGTTTGGATTCGGTTACAATATCAACATTTCAACTATCACAGTCCTTATTCATTCTTTTAATATTAATTAGTTCGTTAATTCATTTAACGTTCATTGAGTGCTTACCATGAGTGAAGTATTTGATGGTGATAAATGTTATGTTTTCTGCTCTTAGTCTCACAATCAAGTGATAGAGACAAATACTGATACATTCGAGATATGTGCTGTAAACGAAACATGTGCATAGGAAGAACATCTTCACCGGCCATTGCCAGTTAAATGTCTGATGCAAACCTAAATCATTTGGAAGGCTGTCAGGAATCATTGCTCATATCACTGACGTTATCACTTCCATAGCTGCTCAGTCTTTGTTTCTTTATTGGCTAGGAATTATGTAAATTGTTTACTCTTTATGCTTAGAAGGTAAGGATGATTGTTTCTTATAAAATTTTTTTAAACTTGTCCAAGCATTTTAAACAGTGTAAAGGGTGAGAAGTAGGAATGTCACATGTCACAGTGTATCAGACTAATGAGATGTCTAAAAAAGACTCAAAAACATACAGCCTGAAAAACTCTTCTTCACATTCATGTTCTTGATAATTTTTTTGTTTATACTATTGCATAAGCAAAGAAAGCTATTTCTTTCAGTAGAATCATGGGTCATCTCAAGGTAAGCCATTATTCTATAAAAACATTGTTCAGAAATAACCTAATTAGGTCTTATAACCACATTTCTAAGGGCTACTGTTCCGTTATTATGTGTAAAATATAGGAACACTTCCCAATAAAGTGAAAATGAGGAAAACTGATAACGATATCTACAGGAGTAAGCTAACAATTTCCCAGACAACAGAGTTATATATTTTGCATTATTGTACTGAAGACCTATAGGCTTTGATTACTTGGAACTGCCTTTTTTTTTTTTTCCCCTGCCCTTCCTAGCAGAGCTGCAGATTTAATTTTATCAGTATGAGAAATATGAAGCTAGGGAATTTAATAATTGTTTCACTAGGTAAGGGATGAAGTAAATTCCATTGCCTTTCGTTTGATTACAATCTTCCCTGCTGGTTTAATTAAAAATATCCATGTGAGGAAGAAGAAACATTGTAGAGGATCTAATTGTTTTATTGTATTGGATGTAGAGTAAGAATAATGAAATTGAAAGTTTATAGTTGTAAAACCTAAATGTTTCATGTAAATCTAAAATGCAGACACAGGTCAGCTATAGACAAATGTCAGTAGAGTAGATTCAAAATGCACTGCAGGCAGAAAAGATGACATTTATCAGTCATCCATACATCAGTAACTAAAACAATTTTAGGGTTGTCTAGACAGGCATTTATTATTTCTTAAATTTAAATCTTTAGCAGAAGGACAACAGCAGGCATAGTATCTATATTTAGTTTCACAAGAAATGAGAAGAAGGCCTAGGAAACATTTCAAAAACATTTGCAGGGAAATATAGAAAAAAGTTTCATTGCTCTTACTACATATTGGAAGCAACTATGTGACTCGATTTGTTTTCTCTCCTACCATGACATAGGCCTGAAAAATTATACAAAAGACATACACATAATTCAGTTTTCTGATCTTTGGATAATTTGCCAATTACAATGTTTTAATTTAAAATAGGAACCTTTAGTAACATTTTCAAGCTTTAAAAAAATTTGTCATTAAATTAGAAAATTGTTTTTAATACCAATTTTGAAAATAGTAAAATTAAGTAGCAGGAAATGAAATGTGCTAACATTATGAAAACATCATCCAAAACTTTTTCCAAATACAAAGCCAGGAAAGGATTGTGAGAAATAAAAAACAAACAAACAAACAAAAAAACAAAAAAAACCAGGATGGTGTGTTGTAGGGCTATAAATTAGCTTTCAATCAAAGGGAAAACAAAATTGGACAGGAAATTTTATTTAAATTATATTTGAAACTATCAATTGGAAGTGTAGTTAGACAACCTGATCTGTAAAATAACAATTAATTTGTCACAAAATTTCTAAATGGAAAGAATGGAATAAATCATATATAAGAGGTTTGGGAAGTTAAAAACAAAACACAAGAGAAACACAAAGAAATAAACAAAGCACAAACAAGATAAATCTCAACCTATCAGTGGATGGAATATTCTGGAATTTTATTTATTTTCCTGCTGCTATTTTATTTTACTTTTCACTTGTAATTACAGCTTTTAATGGTATAATTTATTATTATTGAATAAATTTGCTAGTATTAATATACCTTTCTACATGTGTAGGTATCTAGTCTATCAATTATTAGTCTTCATCCTTATCTACCATCAAGAGTCTATAGGTTCCAATATTTTTCACTGTTCAATGCTAAAGAATTCCTTCTTTTCTTTTTTCTTTCTTCATATTTTTCAAACAAAATTTTTGATTTTTTAAGACTTCCTTAGTTTGGGTCCAACAATTTTTAAAAAACTACCAATGAACTTGATTTTCTAGCAGTGATTTATTTTAGGTATACATTTTTTTTGTGTTTGGAAATCATGGTATTTTAATGCTATCTATTCTTTGGCTTTCCAGGAAGTGCATTTTACCCTCTCCCCCCAACACATACCCCAGATATCTGTCTTTGTGATGAACATTATTGTGCTAAATGTATTACATGGTGCAGATTACCTCAGTCCAGTACTTCTAGATCTTATAGCCGTAAATCACAGCTTTTAAATATTTATAACATTCCCTTGAACACTTAAAGGAGAAAGCCAAAATAAAATTTTTCATTTGCTCTTAGAGTAAAAATTCTTTTGTTGGTTAAAAAATACTAGTTATTCCCTCCTCCTCTTCCTCCTCCTCTTCCTCCTCCTCTTCCTCCTCCTCCTCCTCCTCCTCCTCCTCCTCCTCCTCCTCCTTCTTTTTCTTAAGAAATTAAGTTACATCAAATAACCCCACTTAAATCTTTGGTACTAAATAAGTATGCCTGAGTGTTCAGCTTTGCCTTTATTAGCATCAAAATAATGGCAAATAGGAAGATCCTTCATATGATCTAAGGTGCTCTTTTTATCTTTTATTTTTTATTTCACCTGGAATTACCTTCAGCTTTCAATGTTATCATCAACTTCCCTGTTTTCTTTAGGCAAAAAATTTGAGGCAATACCCACTCAAATATCCAACAAATCAAATAAAACAATCCCAATTCCATGTTTTCCTATATAAGACCAGCTACAATACACACTTCAAATGTACAAACATAAAGTTGGTTTCATGTTCAGCGAAGACACCTTGCCCATGAGCAGGGACCATTTTCTAACATCTAGAGAGAAAATAATATGGTCCTAGATTTAAAAAAATAAAACACACTAGTATCCTAGCATTCCTTAGAATTTCTCAGGACATCATAAACCAATTTGGGGTTCATGTCCAAGATTTTTATGGCAAACCTGCTTTGCTATTTTACGGTGGGAATTTCTTAGCTTTTACTCGTTATACCTGCTTTACCATCAGTATCCACTAGGTGGAGATAAAATTATATATTTTTTTAGGCTTAGGACAACTTGAGCATTTATGATGCTCTATGAAAAAATGTTCATCTTCCCAATTGAACATGCACCCCTTAATTGGTTGCTGTTTCATAATACTCTTATGTCAGTCTGTATTTTTCCTGAATATTATTTTTATTATCAGTCCACATTTCTTTCTTTCTTTCTTTCTTTCTTCCTTCTTTTTTTTTTTTTTTTTGGTTTTTGTGTTTTATTATAGATTCTAAAATATAGACCACTGATTGAATTGACTTAATTTTTGTAATTTCCTTTACCTATGAGAAAATACAATTGGATGAATATTCTCAATTCCAGAGTAGAGTTAAATGTAATCCCTAGCATTATTACAGATGCTGTGAGACTAAGCACAGGTTGTTGGTAGGGATTTAATTGGAGGGGTTAGACAAGAGGTAGGAGATTTTCCTATTTTCTGAATCAGGTAAGAATGCTCCACTTAGCTCTATGACTACTAGGAAGCAAAGGATATCAGAGAAAATTAAGTGGTTACCAGATCCTGCAAGATCCCTAAGTCATAAAGATCTGTCTATTTTCTCTACTTTGTTCTTCTCTCTGCTTTCTTCTTTCTTTCCTCTCTCTCTCTTTCCTTATCTCTACATCTACCATTTGGATACCCATATCCATCTAGGTGGATATAAATAGTTATATGTATACAGACATATACACATACCTAAATTTATATTAGAATTTTATACAATGCAATTTATGTCATATATGCATACTCAATAAACATACATAGTTAAGAATTTTATTTTAAAAAGGAAGAAATAAAAGAAGTATCCACTTTTAAGAGGACTCCTTTTGTTGCTCTCTTTCATGTGGATGCTTGTTTGACTATTTGCTAATTGCCTATTAGATCTCTAAGCATTTTATTTCCTCCTTCTTTCTTATTTTGCTAGAGAACAGAATGTTTCCTGTGAATCGTGTTCAAGTGCTTTCCGGGAAACTGTGACTTTAAACTCTTCAGGCAGAAGGCAGAAGGGTGCTCTTCCTTACTTAAGAACAAGCTAGATTTAAAACAAAGAACTTATAACTGCCTTAAATCTAGGGATGGCAAGATTTCCAGAACTAGTTTAATGTGAAGCTCTGAGTTACCAAGCACAGTAACTAACCCTTGGAAGACAGGATCTCTTACTCTCTTCCTAAGAAACAAAATTCTAAAGTTCAAGGATCTCTCTGACAATAGCACTTCTTATCTTTTGTGACATACGCACACAAAGGTTCATTTGTGAATGACAGCACCTCTACCAAAGTCTTGTAAGAGCAAACACACAAGAGCAAAGGAAACATGATTACTTTGCTTTTGGTAAATTGTTTAAGCTCATTTAGTACATTTGATCATATGTAAATGAACTCAGTGTCTTTGAGGTTTGAAGAAATAGTTTTCTCTCATTCTCTGTGGTTATCTGTGTGGATGGTCCTTTAATTCTAGGTTACCATGCTCGCAGTAACTTTAGCCAGCCATATGTCAAGCAGCCTGTCATTTTTAAAAATAAAATAGAATTTTGTGATATGGAAAGTAAATAAATCATGCTCAATGAAACACAACCTTTACCAATTTGAGTCTTTGACCAATCCATGTTGTTAAAATCAATGATATAATTGCCCTTAGATCCTAAAAGCTTTTTAAGCCTAAAGCATTTAAGGCAAGTTAGTTTCTCAAAATTTCAAATTGCTTCCAGTTGGTAGCATTAGGGCAATAATAATGTTTGATGGGTTTAGGCTTTTCATTTAATTCTTAATTGGAATAGAGACAAATGTTACTGATTGTGAAAATGTTACATCATATAACCAAATAAAATAAATCATCAAAAAGACAAATGGTGTCAATCTTCACACTGGTATAAAGAAATAAAAAGTAATAAGTAATAACATACTATTACTGTTTGAGAGTAGGCACATGGGCTTAATACTGAGCATTTCTTCACCATTCCCACCCCCCATCCCATATTTATTGGCAGTCTTTTTAAGACATGCAAATAATCAAAGAAAAAAACAAAGAAAATAACTGGATAATGTATACTATTTATATTTTTGATGCTTAGAAATATCTTTTATGCACTAATGTTATGTACTAATACTGTTTTGGTACAGAAACCACCATTGTTATTGACAATGGCCCCCAAACTGCAATTAATATCAGTATTCATCTTCCTCAGAAATGATAAATTCAAAAGAATCGTGTTTTAATATATCTTAAAGGGACAAAAATCATCATGAAGTTCAAGTCATTTTTCCCAATGTTTTTTCTGCTCCATGCTGACCTCCCATCACACACACACACACACACACACACACACACAATACACACATGCAAATGCACACACACACACACTCTCTCTCTCTCTTTATTCTTTCATGTAATATTGAAAGCATAGGAGTAACAAGAAAGTTTCAATACTGAATTTCTGTGAATCTGGAGTAATTCTTACTATTGAGTTATGGTTTTGTTATTCAGAGAATCAAGAGCTGGTTTACATTCATTATCTCAGATTATGAACTGGACTATGTGAACTGAAATGAAAACATTACTAAACAACATTACTAATCTGACAACATTACTAACATGACAACAACATCATTACTAATGTGACTTTGACCAAATAAACTACTCCTCATAATTTCACCTGTAAAATTAAAATGATACATACCTGATTTTAATATTAAAATATTAACTCAATTTAATATTGAGTTAATGCATGCAAAATTCTTAGAAAAGGGTCTGGAACTCAAATGTAAAATGTTACTGATGATGATGACAATGGTGATGATGATGGTGATGATGATGGCAGCGACCATGGAATCTGGAAATGTTTTAGCATTTCTTGGCATTAGTTGACTTATTTTCAAATTTTCTTGCATGGTATTTGGCACTTTTATATTATCATTTATTCCTTTCTCTGTTTTTTTTTTTTGTTGTTGTTGTTGTTGTTGTTTGTTTCCCGGAAGTATTGAAAGCTTGTAGAAAAAAGACAATGTGACTTTTCCAAAATTTTAAGCCTTATACATGAAATAGAGCTGAGGGTATGGAAAACAATCATCATTGAAAAGACCCATCATGCTTATTCATCACACATGCTACCTAAAAAACAACAGTGCGCTAACAATGAGAATGGTCTCTATTCAAAATTAAGAAAAAAATAACAGAGGCCCTTGGTGGCTCAGTCGGTTAAGCACCTGACTCTTGATTTGGGCTCAGGTCATGATTTCACAGTTTGTGAGACTGAGCCCCACGTCAGGCTCTGTGCTGACAGCACGGGGTCTGCTTGGGATTCTCTCTCTCTCTTTCTCTGCCCCTCCCCCACTTGCATACACTCTCTCAAAATAAATAAATAAACAAACACTTAAAAATAAAAAAAGAGAAAGCAATAACAATACTTCTATAATAGCTACAATTTGAATAGGTAGATTTAAAACTATTTTTCATTTTGTTTTATTTGAACCCAAAATAACTGTGTAAAGTAGGCATCATTAGCTCCAAATAAAAAAAAAAAATAAGGCAACAGAAGCTCACAGACTTAAATAACTTGCCAAGACTCACTTAACACGAAATAGTGGAACTGTGTCTGGGAGGCAGGTTTTCTATCTGTGGAGCTCCCACTCCTAAATAGATCATTAGGACTTAAATGGACCTTCACATTTTCTAGTCTAAATCATTATTTATTCATTGAGAAGATGGAGGACAGAGAGGAGAAGGACCTGGACAACGTGAGAGAGAAGTAGAATCAGGACAAGTCTCCTTCGTTGTAACTTATAATTCATTGGCCTTTTTTCTATACTACAATATCCTATAAACTGCATTTTAAATGGTTTTTTTCCTAAAAAATTTGAGAATGTCTAAAGCTTTTTTGAAACCCTCCTAATACTTATAATATTGCACAATTGACCTGATCCTTTGAGTTGGAAACAAGAAAATGGTTTCCATGCGCTGCCTGTGAGGAAGCACAGAGCTTTATCTCGTAAGATCCCACATTCTGTTATTTGTACAGTGGGGATAGCAAATGAGGTTAGCAGTGCCTTATAATCACGGTTTTCTCAATTGTATGATTCTCACAGACCTAATCAGAAGCCCTGTAGTTTGCTTTATATGGAGCCCCAGGTTTTTTTCCCCAAATCCCAGTAGAGGGGATGCGAAGAAGGTAAAACTTCCTCAAGCAGTGATGAACCAAAGAGACATTTCTTCAGGAACAATGCATTTGTTTACAAATACTACCTAGGAATTTATATCTAGAGTCCCTGCAGATGACCATAGTAGAATAACATTTTCCTAATGACAACTTTATTTGCATGTCAAATGTAGATGGATAATACTACCTTGAAGAAATCAAAATTTATGTCTCAGGTTTTGGTATGTGGAGTACCCTAAGACTTCATTCATTTAACAGAGGCTTTGAAGATAAACATTATCAAGTGAATACAAACTGAAAAGTCTAGAAGGATGCACTTAGCCTTCTCAGACTGAATTAAATGTGATTCTCTGCAAAACTTAGATTTCTTTCATTTACTCATTCATTCATTTTCATTCATTTATTTAGTAATATGGATATTCATTCTACAAACATTTATTGAGTCTACCAAATATACAGGTCTGTGCTAAGTGCAGCTAAGGAACAAACAAACAAACAAACAAAAAGGTATGGGCTTCTCTCTAAGAAAGCAGGTGGCAACTGTAATATTAATACAAATAACTGTTTTATAAAATTGAGACCAGTAAGTGTCATAAGAGCTCATTTTAAGCAAGAATTTTGGAGGTTTTAAGAAACAAGGGTGTGTTCTCAAGGAACGAAGAATTGGCGAATGGTTCACCAAGGAGGAGAGTTCTGGTTAACCAAAAAGAAGATAACCTGAGTTTGTGCAAATAGAGGTCAGGGCAATTAAAGAAAAGGGCACAAAATGAATGTCAATAGAAAGTCAGGCAAACTAGAGGGTAGTGAAGATTAGTGAGTCGTTTATTTTGACTAAAGCAGAGAATAATTCGATAATACATTGTGAGAGGGGCACCTGGGTGGCTCAGTCAGTTATGCATCTGACTCTTAACTTTGGCTCAGGTCATGATCTTATGGTTTGTGGGTTCAAGTTCCACATTGGGTTCTGTGCTGACAATGTGGAGCCTGCTTGAGATTCTCACTCCCTTGCTCTCTGTCCCTCCCTCACACTGTCTCTCTCTCAAAATAAATAAATAAACTTAAAAAAATTAAAATATTAAAAAAACAATACGTTTGAAGAAAAGATTAAAAAGAGGTTGTTTTGTTTTTAAATAAGCAATTTTATGCCTCGAAATTTATCTTGCATATATACTTGCTCCCTTGAGCAATGACATCTATAGACTATAGCCTTTGCAGTATTACTGAAAATTTTAAGACACCTAAGCACTCATCAACAGGTAAATAAATTATAGTACTCCTATGCAATGACTGAGCAGCTATTAAAGCAAATAAACAAACAGATAAAAGAAACATCAAAAACAAGTCTAGATCTTTTCATATGTATGGATAATGCTGCAGCCTTCAAGAAAATTAGTGTCAGGTGAGAAAAAAAAAACAACTCATGGAATGATGCTCATTGTATGTAATTGATTGTATAAAAAAATCAGGATATAAACATCTATGGTTAAATACATTTAGACTACCTCTGGAAGTGTACCCTGATAAAAGTGATTGCCTCTGGGAAAGGAGGCTGGGCAGTTGTTGGGAGAAAGAAGTATTTTACACTGAGTGCTATTTAATGTACTTTAAATGTTATATATATTCAAGTACTTATAATATGTATCATTTAAGGTTTATCTGGAGACAGTTGGTGGAAAGTTAAGTTTTTGAAAACACAATTGGAGAAAAAATAAAATACATACGAATTGGAAGCACCAGTGTTGAATTTTTTTTCTTTAATAGTAAATGTCCTGGGTGTGCTCGAAGGCAGAAGTGAGGAGATGGATGGATGGAGAGGAAATGAAATAGAAGGTAAGTGAAAATTATAGGATTTAGGGCAGAAGTAGAATGGCTGGTATCTTACAAGACAAATGTTCTTTCTGTGTCGTGTCTAAACAGAGCCACTGAATCACATGTTTTGGACAAAAGCTGATGGGTTGTTCTCTGGTTTGTTTTTCTATCAACAGCAGTGATTGGGGAGATGTGTGACTGAGTGTTTTACCTGGTGCAAAGGTGAAAGTACAGTTGCTTTAAGAAAATGGTTGAGTGGTTGAGGTCTACAGTTGAATGACTGCTTCCCTAGCTGCTACTTCCTCATAGAACATTTTGTTCATAGCCAACCAGGTGATGGGGGACTTAAATGGGAAGGACTGGGATGGAAACTTAAATAAACTTGTTTGCCGTTCTTAAGGGCACGTGCTTTTCTCATCTATTACTTAATTGATAAATCTGTGGCAGTTCCCTAACCTACCCACTTGTTGTGAGGATAAAATTAAGTCAATATACTGACACTACTTTGGAAGAAAGTATAACATCTTATTCAAAGACAGGTAGAAGACAAAATATAGATGGAGAAGATTTTGCCTAATTATTTTAGTCTCCAAAATAAGTTGCACTGATGGCAAAGTCTGAAATTAGGCTGTGGATTATTTGGTTCACATCAGATAAACATTTTAACGTTTAATATAAATGTGGGTACTTTACTGCATTCACTCTGAAGATGGGCAGGTAAAAAATAAAATTTGTTTTTGTTGTAAAACAAAATCCATTTGGTTTTCATTTATGTGGATCTTAGCATAATGTTGCATGCATTATTTGGTGGGTGAATGGTATTGTTGAGAGGCATTCTGGAGGGTTGCTATGACCTCCACCCTCTCCTGTTCCAAATATTTGAACCAATCTAAACATAACTGAATAAATATCCAAAAAGTGTTAAATAATGAAAGATTAGTAGAGCAACAAGAAGGTCATTTTTAGTCATGGTTTCTGATATTTGGGGACTAGGGAATAAGAATCTTGGGGCGCCTGGGTGGATCAGTCAGTTAAGCGTCCGACTTCAGCTCACGTCATGATCTCAGAGTTCGTGAGTTTGAGCCCCGCGTCGAGCTCTGTGCTGACAGCTCAGAGCCTGGAGCCTGCTTCACATTCTGTGTCTCCCTCTCTCTCTGCCCCTTCCCTGCTCATGCTCTGTCTCTCTCTGTCTCAAAAATAAATAAACATTAAAAAAAATTAAAAAAATAATCTTGATTAAAGAACTATGGAATAAATAAAAAGAAAACACTTTTGGAGTCATACTTAGCCTGGCATTTATTCTCTTTATTTCAGATCCACAGTAGACTACAGAAGCTGACTCTAGAAAAGGGTAGAAGATGACATTTTGAAGGTAGAAAATGCATTAAAAGAGTTGAAAGTCTTTCTCTCTCTCTCTCTCTCTCTTTTCTTCCCTGCCCTACATCTCTCTAGCTATCCATCTATCATCTTGTATCTGTGTATCTATGCATGGGTGTGTATGACATATTAAGTAAGAAAAATAACTAAGGCAACGTAACTTTCCCTAATAGGGTAAGTATTAAACTTTGAACAGTTGGTTGAAGTGCAGAGTCGTAACTAATTGAAATTAGTATATCAGCTCTGGTAAAATAAATTTGACAGTAAAATTGGGACTAGCAAATATTTCTTTTAATATATAAAACTTCAAAATAAATAAATTAGAACCCGAATTATGACGAACATTGCCCCAGCCATTGCTTGTTAAATATATCACCATTACCTCAGGGAAATATTTCAAAAATTTCATTCATTCAGTCAAACACTACCTTTGTAATTCTTGTTATGTAAGTTTGCCATGTCAGAAGTATTACTGACTTCTTTATAATATTTTTAGATCAATATTAATTTGACTTAGAATTTTTAAAAGTAGTTTCTTCCTACACAAGGATTTATTTGAAACTTTAAGTTTGATATTTTAGTTATGTTGCTTCTAATACAGATACAGTGAATGTATAACTAATAAATAATATTTACCTGTTTATCTTCTAAAGTTGTGTTGAACACTGTAATTTAGCCATAGTTATTAACTTTGGCATAGTGAGAAGCGATAATTACAAAAACCCATTATTTTGACTGTTGCTAATCTATTTAGTAAATATAAACTTTATATGTGTAAAGTAAACAATATAGATGTAAAGAAGTAGCACCAGAATTCTTAGAGAGGAAAGTAGCTTTTAGTGACTTTAGGGAAGGTAGTGAAACTCTGAAGGTCTAGGCAACAAATAATTTGGTTCTCAAAGAGGGGATATAAAGAGAGGAGAAAGGAAGAGAGATTGGGGCATGAGAGACAGTATGATTCAGGGATGGCTTTAGCTAAAGCCAGGGTAAAATCTGTTACGGTGTAAAAAATATTTTACTCCCCACCTCTCCTTCCCTCTGTCTCTCTGTCTCTCACTCATTGTGCCCTCTCTCTCTCTCAAAAAAATTTTTTTATAGCACAGAGAATAGTCACCAGGTAATGTATTGACAATGGGTTATGCAGTGCTCTATGGGAGAGAAATGGCTCTCTTTCTTGTTACAGTATAAACTATTTCTCCCTTCCCACCTCTCCCAGTAAAGTCTCAGTGAAGTCACCACACTGAGTGCTAATTTGTGTGAATAAGAATTAAAGAGGCTGGCATAGAAGTATGGTTCCGGAGACACAGGTGACTATGGAAAGTTACATTTTTTCCCTAGGAATTTCAGGAAATACATGAAGGACTTTGGACTCTCCCAGTGTGGAATTCAGGGGTATGAGATGATTTCAGACTCCTCAGGGTCAATTACATTACACTTAGTGCTTCTATTGCATATAGAGTACATTCAGTTCTCAGCTAGTTCATTTTTGATTTTGGTAGTTTTCGTATTGGTCCCAGAAAATAAGTGTTCGAACTTGTAGGAAAAGACAATGAAGTCAACTGGAACTCATAACAATTGCAGTCACAAGCTCAGACTTCAGAGTAGGTTGATCAAAACATTAGCATCCCTGAGGAAGCTGTTTATGTGTGGGTACATCACAACTAACAGAGCTTCCTCCTACTCACTCTACAGAGGTGTAGTGGTTTTCGGCGGGGTATTACTGGAAGCAGACTTTGAGACAAAGCTGCAAGCACAAATAGCTTATTTGGAGTGTGAAGTAAACACTAGAAGGAAAATAAAGAAGCAAGTTTATTCTCCCAAGGAAACTCAGAAATGCACTTACCTCAGAATTATCCCACCCAATGGCAAGCGAGCTGGGGGATTTATACCCACCTCTTAAGAGTCATTACTTAAAGAATAACAGGGGGTGTTAAATATTGATTTCACCAGTATGTCCAGCCTGTTTCGTGTGGGCCACTCGGGCATATTTAGCCCACAGACAGCAGACTAACAACCAGGAGTTGGCGGGAGTATCCTGACAGAGTAAAGTCTGCAGGATGTGAGCGTCCTTCACAGGAACTAAATAGGCAAGGTTACCTCCCTCCAAATGCCAGAAGGCTAGGAAGAAAAGGGATCAGAAAACCAGCAGGCTTTCCTAAGGCTACTATATATCACAGTGCCACAAAGTTGCTGGGGTATTAACACAGCACACACATGCATACTAGTAACAGTTGAGTTGGTTGGTCTGATACTTAGATTTTATGTAAATGTCCTGTCACACACTAATCGTCTCCTGACTACAGAAGCAGTTCTAAATTTGTATACAAGGTGACTTGCATAATCTTCATATCACTTTAGCACTGCAGAATTACCGTATTCAATTTTAGGTGAGAAGGCTAAGGTTGAGTATGGAAATGGTTCCATGATCCATAGCAGCAAAACCTGCATATGAAGACAAATGTCAAGACCATTGTCCTTTGCACTTTTAAAAGTCTCTACCTTGGGGCACCTGGGTGGCTCAGTTGGTTGAGCATCCAACTTCAGCTTGGGTCATGATCTCATAGTTTGTGGGTTCGAGCCCCGCATCAGGCTCTGTGCTGACAGCTTGCTCAGAGCCTGCAGCCTGCTTCAGATTCTGTGTCTCCTTCTCTCTCTCTCTGCCCCTCCGCTGCTCATGCTCTGTCTCTCAAAAATAAATACACGTTAAAAAAAAATTAAAAGTCCCTACCTTATAAAAGATTGAGATGTATGGTCCTGTGTAGGTTAAGGAGAGAAGAAACTTTGGTGGTCCAAGGATATGATATGGGTAAAACAGGATATAAAATGAGAAATCATAAAGCAATTGTCTTTGTCTGTTTTGGATGTTATGACAACATGCCATAGTCTGGGTGGCCTAAACGAGAGACGTTTATTTCCTCATGGTCCTGGAGCCTGGAGGTTCAAGATCAGGCTACCAGCAGAACGGGGTAGCGGTGAGAGCCTTCTTCCTGGCTTGCAGATGGCCACCTTCCTGCTGTGCCCTCACCTGGTCTTTCCTGGGTCCATGTGCAAGGAGAGAGGGAGGTCTGGTGTCTCTTCCTCTTCTCATAAAGGCACTAATTCCATCATGAGGGGGTCCATTCTCAAGATCTTGTTTAAAACCCAATTAGTCTCTAAAGGTCTCACCTCCAAATACCATCATACTGACAGTTGTGAATCAAACATCTGGATTTTGGAGAATTTCAACAATATAAGGAGTTATTTACAAAAATATATTTTTGCAGAATGTTCATAAGTATTTTATAGAACAGGATGGAGAACGGAAGTCAAATAAATTAGGGAAATGTTAAGTTTAAGCAATGTGACTTTGGTTAATATATATTTTTAAAAAATTTATTTGTTTTCCTGCAGGACATTTCAGATTTTTTAACATGTTAAATTATATTGTGGCTAGCCAAGAAGAAGATAGAGTATGTCTTTCTCCCAAGATTATTTGATTATAATCCCGAGATTATTCCCCTACTTTTCATGGAATATATTCCGAGTAGAGATCCTGAGCTCTTTTATACTAGATATCTTCCCCCACACATAAATACTGTTCAAGTTAATTTGTTAATAAATTTTCCATTCTAAATTTCCTAAATTAAGTACTTCTAGATTAAGCATTAGAAGAATTTATGCTTCCTTTTCAAAAAATTGTGTCAGGTGAACACATTGCCAAAAGATAATTATAAATGTCAGAGATGGGTTCATACGCGGATCTATTTAGTGATTAAGGCCACAAACTGCCCACTATCATTTTCACACTTGCAATTATTCATAATTTCAGACTTGTCTCAGGCAGATCAACTAAATTTCCCTTGAAAAATGGAGAAGGAAGCCAGTCCCATTCAGTCACAGTCCAGAAGGAATTCCCTGATTTCAAGGACTCACATGACACGATTTCTTTTTACTTCCATACCTTGTGTATCTTTTGGTAAATCACCTTCTATATTCCTTTATTTTTTAATTCAAATTAATGAAGTCCGACAGGGAATTCATTTTCAGTTTCTTCAAAATTCTCTTCAGTGGTACAGAAGTCTTCCAAATCACAATAAAACCTTTTTTAAGGTCTTTATTCTCTCTCCTAGACTGAAGTGACACTCTGAAGTTTCATATAATTTCTAGTCTGCATCTCATAAAATACTGGCAAAATTTATCAATTCAAATTAAATAGATGTAGCACAGCGTAATCTTTCTCTATTAAATATGTCACTTTTTGCAATTGTTTCTTAATATCCCTCACAGCTTCCATCTAAGATTAGCACTTTCTTTGCTGCCAGAGTTTCACTAACCTACTGAATTATTCACTGAAGCATAACCTTCAGATATCAGGTTAGAAAGACCTTGATTATGGCAGGAAGTGAACTGTATAAACCATTTTTCTTTAAAAGAAAATTTCTCAGTATAGCAAAGTCTGAAATGAGATAAGTATTAAATGTGTGTAAAAATTAAGTTTCTAATTGATAGGAATTTAGCCAACTGTGACATTCCTGTATTTTGTTTATTATAATGTATAATACTGTCTTAAGTACCGCAAAGCAGCATAAAAACATGTGCATTGTTATAGTGGTTTATGTGCATTGCCATAGTGGTTATTTAACCTGAGAGGACACCAGGTGTAATGAACAAAATTGTTGTGTGTTAGATCACGCAATGTTTTACACACTCTCTGAATATTCAGCATAATCTTTAAAAATTGTATGTCCTCTTTATGTTCTATTCGCTTCTTTTTTCCTTCACTAGAGCTTTGGTTTAGTGTCCTGCACCACTAGAGTTCATAGTGAAGTCAGCAATTCACCACGGGCCTCCCTGCAGCAAATTCTATTAGTAGCGTCCATTGCTTTATCTCAATTCGGTGCTGAAAGGTTATTAGAATACCGACTGAGGAGACAACACTCTTGGAACACCTTTGCTAGTGTTGAAATCAGAAAACTCACCACTCACAAATCAGCCGCTTCATGACCAATCCACTGGGTACCCAATAGCTAAAGTGCAACACAGCAGTGTGTTCCTACTAGATGAGAAGAAAATGCATAGAGACAAACACTAGTCTACATTTATCTACATTTATTCCATCAGCCATTGGGAGAGATTTTTTTCCTGACAATATATTTGACCTAAGACAGCATTCAAATGACTTTCCAAATACTCAGGTGGAGCATATATATTTTAAATATCAGTCTACTTATTAATGTTAGGCTTCTCCTACCATTGCCAGTGTTGTAAAAGTCAACACAACTTAAGAATGTCAATAGCGAGACATGATGCATTATTAAAGAGTGTGCTTTGATCAGATTTTCTACGTAGACTTGCTGTTCAGATGGAGGCAATAAACTAAGAAACATTTTTCACCATGAATCAATGTAAATGGTATAGACAACATTAACAATTTTCTTTTAATGTTGCCCACCCTATCCCCACCAAAACTACTGATTGCATTCTCTTCTAAAATTTTAATCTGGTTGAATGATTATTTGAAAGGCTTTTTATAAGCACTTAGGGAAGGGCCAAATAAGCATGCGAAATGACAAGTTGCTCAGACCAAACAGTGCACTGGGGGAGAAAGACCCAAGAAATGTGCTGGTAAAAAGAAAACTGTGAAAACGCTTTTTCCTTAAGAAACAAAGAAAATCTTATTAGAACCAACATCTCAGTATTTTGTGATTTTGTGCAGGTTAAAAATTCAATTATTATACATTCATACCAACAAAATGTTTTTAAATTTTTTTTTCAACGTTTTTTATTTATTTTTGGGACAGAGAGAGACAGAGCATGAACGGGGGAGGGGCAGAGAGAGAGGGAGACACAGAATCAGAAACAGGCTCCAGGCTCCGAGCCATCAGCCCAGAGCCTGACGCGGGGCTCGAACTCACGGACCGCGAGATCGTGACCTGGCTGAAGTCGGACGCTCAACCGACTGCGCCACCCAGGCGCCCCAACAAAATGTTTTTAATGGAGAGAAAACTATCAGAATTTGGAGGTTTTATAAGAGGTTGCACATGGTTTATTAGAGTACAAATGCATAGTTTTTCTTTTTTCTCTCTATGAATTTTTTTCATCCCATAAGTACTTGAATTATTGGATAAATACAGTAAAAAAAAAAGTAGAAGAAAAGATTTCCCCTTTTATTGCATCTATGCCATACCTTGCCAAATTGATACAGCTTCCTTTTTCTGCATTTGGCACTTGCATCTTTTCTGGGTGGACTATGAATTTAGAAAATCATAGCATCAACATATGAATGTGAGAGACATCATATGAATTAGAAAGATGCAGTTCCATCACCTGGTAATGACGTATGGAGCCATCGGTCATATTCCAAGAAAATTCCCAACAAACCTTCTTCCATTAAACAAAAAAATGTGGGATAGAATTAAATTACAAAGAATTTTCCTAGTGATAATTCTCAGCGTTGGGAGGCTATCTAGAATTGCCCTCTCATTTACAATGATTAAACCCCTAAATAAGTGCAAAAATGAGTAGGACCCTGTCTAGTCCTCAAGAAATTCTTTTATGGAGGTGTTCTCAGTCTAGTCCAAAAGGATGTGCTCCATCTAGCACAGGGCTGGCAAATAGAGTTATTTTTCTTATGTTCACATCACTCATACTTTTATTGGTCCTTTTTCTTCTGGTCTCAAATGTGACTCAAGAATCTTTCTTGACAAAGTGTAGATTAGCCTTTGACTTGAGATTGCATTGCTGTCTTTGATTTAATGGGCAGTCCGTATTCTATGATATTTCTACTGTGTCTGACATTATGTATTCAGGATTTACATGGATGGGAAACAAAGTGCGAGTGTTAGTTATGTCAGGAGAATGCCTCAGTAGATTGCTTTGAGGGCAAAGAATTTAATTGTTCTAATTTATTTGAGAGTCAGGAATTTATGCCAGTGTGAATCAGAATTCAAGAGAGGGTCTGGGATTCATTTTCCTACCTGTCTTTTGCAGGTTAAAACAGGACATGATTTGTTTGATGCTCTTGATGGTAGTTACAATGAGCTCCAGAATCATTGTGTACATAACAGTCATCAAATTTCATTGAAATTTTTTATATAATGCCTGCTTCCATGCAAGACCACATCTTGTCTGCAGGCATAGAACACGTCTATCTTGTTCACTGCTTTATATCCAACATATCATAAGAGGATCTCTGGGATAGCCTAAATGCTCAATACATTTTTAATAAATTAATAAATTAATTGGATGATTCTCTGAGGGTGCTTGATATTTGAAAGTTCAGGCAAAATTAAACAAAATTCTAGGGGTGCCTGGCTGCCTCAGTTGGTAGAGCATGTGACTCTTGATCTCAGGGTTGTGAATTCAAGCCCCATGTTGGGCCTAGAGCTCACTTAAAAAAATATGTGAATATAAATGCAAGACCAGATGACTGGATATACCATATTCATCAGGCTGAAACCAGGCATTCTCTTGGCTTCTCAGAAGTTCCATTGGCAATGGATATAAACTTTGGTACACTCAAAGTCACCCAGTTCTTAACTGGCTTAATTCATGCTGGAAATGCAAAAGTCAATGGAGACCCCCAGGGAAGGGTAGATCTCATGGAAAGTTAATTAAGTAAATTAGGCATGTGTTGGGATGGGAGAAGCTTCGGAGATGGGACAGTGAGTAGCAGGGTCCAAAGTTTCATATGAATCTGAGGACTGCTGGATGCCTGGAGCCAAGGTTTCCTCCAAGGTGAGGATTCATTTCTCCCTTTATATTTTTTCTTTTAAAAAAAAATTTTTTTAATGTTTATTTATTTTTGAGAAAGGGTCAGAGTTGAGTGAGCAAATGGCAGGGAGAGAGGGAAACACAGAATCCAAAGCAGGCTCCAGGCTCTGAGCCGTCAGCACAGAGCCTGACACTGGGCTCGAACCCATGAACCGCAAGACCATGACCCGAGCCAAAGTCAGACGCCTAACTGACTGAGCCACCCAGGCGCCCCTTATATTTTTTCACTTTCCCTATTTTCCCTTCTCAAATTGATAACAGCAACTACATATTATACAGCAATCCAGTGTAAACGACACTTAATCTGTGGCACTAAGATCACTCATGACGAATTAAACCAATCCATACCCATTCTGTTAGTCTACTTTTGCTAAGTATATTTATAAGAAATGGAATAGTTATATGCAAGAAATTACCAAAATAAATTGAGCAAGCAATTTTTTTCCTTCCCAAACAATTCTTTCTTATTAAGATCCTTCATGAGATTGCTCATGAAGACTGTGATACAAGCATTTTATTGAACACCTTTCTCTAGTTTGTCAGGATACAGTGTTTACAGTGCTATAGAAAGACCTATTGCTGGCATTCTGGAATTCACCAGTGGTTTTTCAAGAGCTGAACACCATTATTTCACTGAGACATCTTTTGCCTCTGTCCCTGATGTCTCCTTTGTTACCAATAAAAACTATACCTGAGCTACCTGGTAAGCAATGGTTGTGGTTTGCCTCGGAAAATAGGCCACAAAGATGGCAAATGGAACTTCTGCTGGTGGTCATTTCAAAGCACTTGCTTCAAAACAAATTTGAGTGATGTCTCCAAGCCATATAACAAACTAAGTTAGATCATTCTTGGAACAATTACTCATTTCTGTGGCCCCCTTATCACTTCCTTGACTAGCCAAGTGAATATTTCACTAGTGGGCTATTCATGGAAACCCAATCAAGATTTGTGGCAGGGTGATAATTTATTTCAAGTTTATGATTGTATTCCCAATGTGTATGAAAGGAAGTAGTTTGCCCTTACTTTTCCTATGTAGAGCCATATGATGAGGATTTTCTGAGTTAGGTGACTATTTCATAACTAAGTCTGGGCTGCAGACAGAGTAAGCTACCACCTAAACAGCATGATTTATAGATTTTTCAAGAGTGCTCTCCTACTGATTTTATTTCTCCCAATAGCTTACTACCATACCTGAAATTTTCACTAAAATCGCACCTTTGGGTCCCCTCAAGGCAAAGCTTTTAGCAACTTTGAGGAGTCTGCTTTGTGGGGGAGTAAGCGATTGAGGAATTAAGACTCTGAATTACCAAATACTAGAATATTCCAGGATTCTATACTCAGGTGACTTTTCTTCTCTGTTGAAGCTTTCTCCCTAAGTGATCTTAACCAAATCCAGTTAAGTGAACTTTGCAAAGAATATTTCCAAATTTTATCTTACTCTAACTTTTCCATCGTGCTCTGTATTTTACATCTGATTTCCTATTAAACAACTCCACTTGGATGTGTAATTGGCATCATAAATCCCATCTGGAAGCAAGCTTCTCCCAGCTTCCTTCATCTTAGCAAATAGCATCGCCATGGATCTGGAGCTATTATTGATTTCTTTATTTCTTCACCTTGCACATCTAATTTATTAGTGAGTCTGATCAGTTCTGCCTTAAAAATATGTCCATTTTCTGCACCATGCCCAGAATCAACTTATAGAAATGTGAACACGATTAGTATATTTTCCTACTTAAATTTCTCCAGTACTTTCCCACAGAATTTAACAAATAATTGCAAGGACTCTTGCCTTAGGTAGTACTACTCTCTTCATGTTCACTGTGTTTTAATACTGTAATCACCTTGGATTTCTTTCTTTTCCTTAATGCGTTAAGATCATTTATACCCAAGGACCTCAATCTGAAATGTTTGGGCTAACTCCTTTATTTCTAAAAAAAAAAAAGAGGCCTTCCATAACTATTCAATTGAATAGTCTCCTAGCCAGCTCTCTCACATTATATTAATATTGCCTTTAACACATGTTCATTTTTGAATTACTTAGCTAATTTATCTTATTTTTATCTTACCCCTTTTTCTGAGAACAGGGATTTGTCTTATTTACTATTCCCAGGGCATATCTGAAACAATGATTAAAATACTGTAGAAACTCTATACATATTGTCTGAAGGAATACAGAATGGACAGAAGTAAAATCCTAGTGTCTTAAAATATGGCTTGTGTATTCTCTCTAATTCGCGTGCTGAAAATGAATACCAATGTACACATTAGTTTAAAATGTAGCTTAATGTTGTGTGTCAACTAAACCCAAATAAAAAATTAAAATAAATAAATAAATATTAAGAAAAAATTAAGAAATATCTCTGTGGTCATCTTTGGAAACATACAGTCTGCAGTATTATACTGCATTGCATTTTAGCTCCACTAGAGTGATAGCTCTGTGACAGCTGTGATTTCTTACTCATCCCTGTATGTGTTTGTTGAGTAAATAAATAACAGTATCCACCCACACAAATAAAATAAAATAAATAAAATATAATAAAATATAGCTTAATGTATAAACTAGATTATGCTGCAGGAACAAATTGTCCTCAGAATCTCGATAGTTTAACATACAACTAACTTTTAATAATTTTTCATGGGAGGTCTGATGCCAGTCAGTGGAGGTGCTGCTTCATCAGGTGACCCAGGGTTCCCTGCATGTTACCCTCTCCCCCGGAACATGGAACACTAGCTCTTAACTGCTTGGCCTACAAGTGAAACAGGTCACTTCTGATAAGTTAGTATTGGCCGGAACTAGTTTCGTGGCCCAATGTAATTGCAAAGGGAGTATGTGATGTATAATTTGGGAGAGTGTATGATATGCATGGTAAGCAGTGCTGCCTCTAACACATCAGCGGCAAATTAGGCAAGTTACAGGAGAAAGATGCGGAAGGGATGTAGGAAAAAAGGTCAAGTGCTTGAAATTTTAAGAAGAAAAGAGAGAGGGAAAGAGGGAAAAACAACGTAACTAAAATACGCCCACATTGCTCTCAGGGCTCTGTGAACAGTTTATGCAAGGCCAGCATCTCTACACTGGTGGATGCATTTTCCCATTTGGTTTGCAGCTGTAGCTACATTATTTCCTGTGCCTACTATTATTTGAAAGTTTGCTTCTTAAACTCATGTCCTTCTTGATCCTTTGGCTCTAAAGTATCTTCCCACCCTCAGATGGCTCCACCCCAGGCTCGCTTTTGTGTTCCACTTCACAGCTAATCATCTTAGATTAATACCAGGGGCACTTTTTCCTAATGGAGTTTCAGCCAGAAAGAGAGAGAGAGAAAATCCAGGGAGAAAGCTCCTGCTAAGTGAATATGTCTACTCATTTTCTTCTGTGTTTTACATGCTCTCTAGTATAAAAGAAATCACAGAAGTCAATGGATTAAATATAAATGTGAAGTAAGGAAATATGCGATAAAAGAGAGGCGGATAAAAACGTACTTGAGCCCAATGGGCGGACCATGTGGTGAGCTGATATATACTTTAATTCTGGCATCCCCGTGGCTAGCCAGGTTGACAACATTTCAAAGATGACAATTATTTGGAATAAATCCAAGATTATACTTTAAATAAAAATGTTCATAAATCATAGCTCTTCCACTATGAATAGGACAAGCACATAAGCAATTACTTACAGGAGCAGTATTATCTTGCAATTCAAGCTGTTTCTTAAGTTGATTTGACTAAAAGCTTATTTTTTTCCCCAAAGTGAAAAATGAACACATTCAACTTGTCTTGCTTTGTCCTGTATATGAAGTTCAATTAGATGAATCACTTATTCTCTCAAAAAGTTACATGAATGAAAAATGGGAATTCAGGGAAAAGGAAAGAGAGAGAGATTGAACCTGGGCCAGGTGCTGCAAAAGGAAAGCTGGATGGCTGGGAGAGAATTGTGACCCAGTCCCCCCAGTGAGAACATAAGGTGCCTCAGGGGACTCTGGATTTGGGAAGAAGAATCTCTCTGTCTATTGGCATCCAAAACAATGGAACCCATAAAACAGCTCCTTTTTTTCCCCCCCTGCCCTTTTGGTAGTGTGTAAGAGTGAGCAACTCTGACTTCTGGTCTTGGATGTACCAAATTTCAGCTTTGTGTACTTGGGTAAGTTTATAAACTCCTAAGTGTCAGCTGCAGCATTTGTACAATGGAAGTTTAAACCTCACAGGCAGAGTTTAAATAAGGTGATGCATGTCGACTTCTTAGCACATCTCAGGCACATATTACATGCTGCTATGAAGCTTTGGTGCTGGTAAGGATACTATAAAGAATTTCATATATAGCTATATCTATCTGTTTCTGACATTGAGACAATTCATGAATGCTCAATTAGTGTATAAAAAATAATAATCTCATCACTGTTTTCCTATCACAGCTTATAATACCACCAGGTGATATAAACTTTACTCCTTCAATTTCTTAGTGGAGACAAATGTTTCATTGCTACATGTACTCTCAGTGATATGTCAATTGCTTCTTATTCTAGGATAAAAATGATACAGGGTATGCTACCCATTCATTTGGTATGGAGAATGGCTCTTACCTACATACCAACGGAATAGGTTTTCTTGATACAAAGGGAAGTTGTAAATTCATTGAATAAATGTTACATTGCCTAGTAGCGAATCAAGTTCAGGGAGATGCAGAGAAGAAATTACAGAAGACAAATCCATGTTGGTTCCAGATTAGAACATGTTTCTTTAACATGTTGAGAAATGTTAAAATGTAATGGGAATGGATATAACCTGCAGACTACATTTGACAAAATTACCTTTTAAAATGGGAAGAAAGATGGTGATCCTTAATATAATGCCAGTATATATCCACGTGGACAAATTTTGGTAGGGGGCATTGAAAATTGAAAAAAAGGGATGCCTGGGTAGTTCAATCAGTTAAGCATCTGACTTCAGCTCAAGTCATGATCTCATCATTTGTGAGTTAGAGCCCCGCATTGGGGTCCGTGCTCACACCTCAGAGCCTGGAGCCTGCTTCAGATTCTGTGTCTCCCTCTCTCTCTGCCCCTTCCCCACTCATGCTCTGTCTCTCTCTCTTCCTCTCTCTCTCAAAAATGAATAAACATTTAAAAAAACATAAAAAAGTAAAATAGACTTTTATAAAATATTCAATTGAATTATTAAAAATAAAAGCTATAAAGGAATATTTACATTATCATGTACTCACATGTATAAGAAAGTATAGGCATAGGAGTGAAATAATATAAAGTCCTGAGTTATACCTGTGTTTATAAGAAAAATTTCACACAAAATAAAGATACGGTTCCAATCAGGGATAAGATCATATGTTATACACAAAAAATTATTAGTGTAAGTGTTAGTCATTTGGATAAATGATGTTTAGATTCTCTATTTCACAAATTATGCCTAAATAATTTGCAAATGCATTAAAAGATAGGTATATAAAACAACAACATAGAGAACAACATAGGTATAGAGAACAATAATGATGTGACATGCTTGTCACATCAAGTGCCCTCCTTAATCTCCAGCACCTGTTTTACCCATCCCCCCGGCCCACCTCCCCTATCAGTTTGTGTTTCTTGGTGGAATAAAGCTGCTTTATGCAATTTGGGGGCTGTAGAGGCCTTTCTAAGCATGACAATAGTCAGAAATCATTTTTAAAAAGTTATAGAATCAATTACCTATAATGTAGAATTGAAACCCAAATGACAACCTGAGAATAATTTGAAACATATATAACATCCAAACTATCTCTAATATATAGATCCCTTTCTTAATGTTTAAAATAAATGCTACCAAAATAAAAATAATGTGTAAAAAGTATAAATAAATAATTCATAAAGAATAAACCTAAATCATCTATAAGAAAAGAAAAAATATTCAAGCTGATTATTAGAGAAATTCAGGTTAAAATAATAATAAGTAACTTTTGTGCTTATCAAATTGGCAAAGATGTACTTTTAGAGTTAGAATGCCTACTGACATTTATTGACTGCTTTCTATATGACAGGCACTGTTTTAATCATTCAACGTCTTGTTTACTCTTTCTAACAAACCTCTAAGAAGATAACTACCATCTCTATTTATAGAACAATGAGGCTGAGACTGGTTAAGTAACTTGCCTCATACAGCTAATAAGTGGTGGAGTCAGGTTTTGATGCCAGGAAATCTTACATTAGAGCCACATGTATAATGAGGAGTGTGAAAAAAAAATATTGTTAGAGGAAGTGCAAGATGGCACTATATTTCTAGACAGCAATTTTACAAAATATCTCCCAAATGCTAAAAATGTGTATACTGTTTGGAATATCAATTGCATTTCTACAAATTTACCCAAGATACAGATACAAGCTTATGCAAACAATCACATCAATTTCCGTAAAAACTTTTTTATAATAGCAGAAAGTTAACAGAAGAAGAGATTAAATATTTACTAGTTGAGTACATTATTTGTGGCATATGCATGTAACAGAATATCTTTCATCAATTGAAATACTGCCTTTGTTGAATAGTTACTGACAAACAGAGAAAGTATAAAAAAACAGATTATGAAACAATATGTATAACATGAATCAGGAGGAGGGAAGAGAGTGATCAGAGTAATAATCTTGGCATCCTCCCTGTAAGTTTTTCTTGAACTGGCTGAGTCCAATGACCATGGTCATGTTTGCTAACAAGATAACTTGACTCTACATAATTGTCTATCCTTCTAAGTTCCAGAGACAATACTTTCATTCCCATTCATTTGTACATAAGGTTTTGGTAACAGCTCACCTGTGACAAGCTCTGGGTTATTGTCCTAATCTTTGTGGTTTCTCTATATTCCAAACATTTGTAATTTACCGACTTTTAAAATAAACCTCCTCAAATATCCATTAGAGTTCATTGTGTATCCAATCTGAAGAAGATATACATAGAAGAGATTAAGTAAGCGCCCTATAGGACTCACTTTGAATTCAGAATATAAGTATACACTCTTAAAGTATTTAAAATTTTTTTTAACGTTTTATTTATTTTTGAGACAGAGAGAGACAGAGCATGAACGGGGGAGGGTCAGAGAGAGAGAGAGAGAGAGACAGAATCGGAAGCAGGCTCCAGGCTCTGAGCCATCAGCCCAGAGCCCGACGCGGGGCTCGAACTCACGGACCGCGAGATCGTGACCTGAGCTGAAGTCGGCCGCTTAACCGACTGAGCCACCCAGGCGCCCCTTAAAGTATTTTAAAATATTTATTTATTAGTTCTGTTCACTGAAAAGGCTGATAGACAATCACTGGCTGAGTAGTAATGAGCATCATCAGGATATAGACTGTGCTGTTGGAATAATGGATGATACCACACTGGGACAGAGGGGAAGGGTAGAAGATAACTCTAGAGTTTCTTGATATACCAGAAAGCATGACAGTTATCAAAGATTACTGGGACAAATGGGAGAATTTGAACTTGTAGAAGGGAGCCCACTGACACCCTGGATGATTGAATCAGGAGCTCTAGGGATGTATCTAAGCTGCAGGTGCTGCAGAGCTCTGAGGGTGGTTCTGAGAGCAGGGGGGGCCCTGCACTGATGATGTGTCCCTCACTTCCTGGCCTCAGTACCATCCCCAAACCCACCCTAGCTAGCCTTGGTGACACTCTTGCTCTCCAGATGTAAGGCCATGCTTTCAGGATGACAGGCTGTATTGGGAAGCGTAGGCCAGTGAAGGTGGCAGCCATTTCAATTGTGTCCACGACCAGAACCAGAAGAACTTGGGAGGAATGCAAAGCATGATGTGTTGAGATAAACTCATGACTACACTTGGAGAGACTGAAGCATCTTACCTCCATTTGCCATCATAATTTCATTACATTCCATGAGAAGTGTCTTGGCATCACAGGGATTTGTGTTTGTAAAGTGTAGCTCTGAATAGATGTTTCCAGTGTCCATGTGAATAGTTGAAAATAACTGAAATCGGTATTCAAAATTTACTGTTGACTGCATTCTCAATAAAATGAAGGTAGTTAAAAGCTCAGGAAAAATATAAACAAGAAAATAAAAGGGTAAACATTGAAATTGATCTGAGTTTGTTAAATATGTTTAAACAAACAAGTTTAAAAAATATACCAAAAAACTTAATTGGAGGGTGCTTGGGTGGCTCAGTCTGTTAAGTGTTGGACTCTTGATCTCAGCTCAGGTCTTGATCTCAAGGTGATGAGTTTAAGCCTGGGGTTGAACTCTGAGCTGTGTGTGAAGCTTACTTCAAAACAAAACAAAACAAAACAAAACAAAACAAAACAAAACTTAATTGGTTACCTGCGAAGATAATAGGGAACCAATTCATTACCTTGAAAACTTGTTAAATCAGAGGAAAGAAATCAACATTATCCTACCTTTCCATATGAATTAAAACCTCGGACAAAAAGTTAGTGGGTGAGGGGAGTTGTCTTTGAAAATATTTCTTAGCTTTGGATATTGAAAAGAGTCATAAGACTCAGCAGAATGTTCTCATTTAAGGATATTATCTAAAGTCAAAGAGGGTGATACATCAGAAGGAAGAGAATGTAGGTAGGCATTGGAGATCCAAGAGACATTCAGGTGCAAGCTCTCCATGGTTCTTATTCATAGACAGATACATTTCATGTTTTGATTTAACCACCAAGATCTGAGCAATGAATTTTGGCCTCAAAAGAGCTCAAGGCAGAAGCTTCCAAGAGGTCTTTCATATGCCTCTGGTTACATAACCACTCAGGTTATCTAACAAGTTATGCCAGTAGAAAACTCTCAGTAAATAAACTGGCCTTAGGGTTGGGGAGGGGTCACCAGAGGAGTTTGAGGTTTTAAACAAAACATCATAAATTCCAATGCAGTTATTTTGGTCAAGAGTCAAAGCCAGACATCTAGGCATGCCTGGAAATAAAAAGACAGCTTTTCAAGGCCAGGTGTAGATTAATTCTGTCTTGTAGAGCCTCCTTTTGAAATTATTCCACCTAATTAGTGAATACAAAATAATAAATTAGAATATCACTAGTTTGCAATCCTTAATGAATTAATGGATCTAAGTATTTTGTATTTCAGCTGCAAACATCACAAAAAGGAAAGACATTTTGTGTCTCTTGATGAAAGAGCACAGCATCAAAAGAATCAATCCTGAGACCAACAGAGTCTCTGCACACAGTGGCCAGTTTTCAGGAAATCTGAAGGACAGAAGAAAATGTGACATTGCACCATGAGAACTCAATCAGCACATCTAGGCTCAAAAACTCAGGTCACGTGTTTGTAAGTTCTTTAAGATATTAACAGTCATGAGGACACCTGGGTGGCTCAGTTGGTTAAGCCTCCAACTCTTTTTTTTTTTTTTAATGTTTATTTATTTTTGAGAGAGAGAGACACACACAAAGCATGAGCATGGGAGGGGCAGAGAGAGGGAGACACAGAATCCTAAGCAGGCTCCAGGCTTTGAGCTGTCAGCACAGAGCTCGAGGCGGGGTTCCAACTCATGAACCACGAGATCACAACCTGAGCCAAAGTTGGATGCTTAACTGACTGAGCCACCGAGGCGCCCCACAAGACACCTTTTTGTATCTCATTTGAGGATTTTTGCCTATGGTCATTGTTAAGGCCACTGATTTGTAATTTTCAATATTCACCTTTTGTCCATCTTTGGAAGTCAAAGCTATCTCCAGCCTCCTTTTTTTTTTTTTATTTTTTATTTTTTAAAATTTATATCCAAATTAGTTAGCATTTAGTGAAACAATGATTTCAGGGGTAGATTCCTTAATGCCCTTACCCATTTACCCATTCCCCCTCCCAGAACCCCTCCAGTAACCCTCAGTTTGTTCTCCATATTTATGAGTCTCTTCTGTTTTGTCCCCTTCCCTGTTTTTATATTATTTTTGTTTCCTGAAGCCTCCAACTCGTAATTTCAACTCAGGTCATGATCTCACTGTTGTGGGTTTGAGCCCCACCATCGGGCTCCACGCTGACAGTGCAGAGCCTGCACTGGATTCTCTCTCTCTCTGCCTCTCCTTTGCTTGCATTCTCTCTCACTCTCTCTCAAAATAAATAAACAAACTTTAAAAATATATATGTTTTAAGAAAAGATACCATTGGTCACATGCTCTCCACTTGAAAAATTGTATAGAAAAGAAGGGTAGAGTAGGGGAATGTAAAGATTCATTTTTAAACTTGAGAGATATCAAGTTAAAATTTTGGCAAGACCATATTATAGTGACTAGGGCTGCACACACACTTAGGTGATGAAACCCTAAACAAATGTAAAGAGAGTGGGCTCCCATTGGGCTGAAGCATGTAGCGGTGTTTCTGGGGTGGCAGAGAATGTTCTATTTTGATCTGAGTGGGATCACAAGAGTGTTTGCCTTATAATATTTCACCAAGCAATACTATTTTTGCATGTGTGGTTTTCCAGATCTGGGTTTTATTTTACAATAAAAAAATTTTAAATTGTAGAAAGAGAGGTTGGGACCTTGAGTGCAAGGATAAGGAATCTGAATTTAACTTGATAATGTACAACTATTTATTGATGATCTTTAATATAATAAGCAGATTTTGGAGAAATATAGTCTTGAGCCTGAATCCCAAAGAGTAATTTGAGAATAGCTGAGTAATTAGAAAGGCCACATTTGGAGCCATCTGGCATTAATACTTGGCAATTCTTGAGAATTCTAGACCAGATATGAATAAGAAAACTGTGTCTTCATATATCACAGACATTTTGGTGTAATAACCACAGTGTATCTGTGACAGCTTCATAAAAAGAGCAAGCTGGCTCCGGAGTAAGGGAGAGATCTATACATGCCAGGCATGCTGTGGTTTAATGCCACTGTACCTTTTGTCTTTTTGAGCTTGTCTATTGCAACAATAGATGGCAGAGAATGTGATCTTTGCCCAAATAATATATTTAATTTTTAAACAATTTGCTGATGTTCTTTCTTCCTGTTTATTACTACTTCCATACAGTAGCTGATGACCTGATTTTCAAATGGGAGCTCTGCTGTCCTTACAACGATTGGATTAACAGGCAATGAATTTGTTGAGAAAGAAAGTAATTGAGACCAGAAAACCAAAGTGTAAAAGATTCTATTGATAGTTATCATTGGACTTCCCTGTGATTTTAAATGGAAAGAGTAAGATGGGGGTTAGGACCAATGGTGGAAGGAAGTAGTCATATGAATAGATTTTCTTCAAACACTGGGTGAGGGTGGATATTCAAGATAATATCATGATATATAAGTGCCTTTAATTTGTTTGTTTGTTTGTTGGTTGGTTCTTGGCTAGGATAACAAGAAAGATGTGGTCTGGTGGTAACATGTATGCATTCACATGCACTGTGGCAATGTATAAAGGGAAGAAAGGACAAAAAAAAGTAGATTTTATATAAAGAACAGAAAGCAGCACTAACTATCCAATTCTGAGCTTTAGATGATGGCAAACCCTTCTATTTAAAATGACCTGTTAGATAATCTAACCATTGGTGTTCTTAAAAGGATAAGTGCTTTTGGGGTGCCTAGGTGACTCAGTCAGTTAAGCATCCGACTTCAGCTCAGGTCATGAACTCCCTATTAATGGGTTTGAGCCCCGTGTCGGGCTCTGTGCAGACAGCTCAGAGACTGCGGTCTGCTTTGGATTCTGTGTCTCCCTCTCTGTTCCTCTCCTGCTCTCTCTCTCTCTCTCTCTCTCTCTCTCAAGAATAAATAGAGATTAAAAAAATTTTTTTTAAGACGTGCTTTGTACTTTTAATGACTATCATTCTGTTTTTTTTGATATATAAAAAACTCCTACATTGTTTTTTTCTTGAAATGATGACCAATTTCTAAGGTAGTAAGAGAAGCAAATGAAGTGTAAATTGAGAAGGTTTATACATTTCCATAAAGTAGCTGGGGAAACCCTCCCCCATACACATGCACGTGCACACACACACACACACACACACACACACAGTTCCATGGGAATGGTAAAATTAGAGTTATTTGAATTATTACGTTTGGTAACATCACAGGCTGAAGTAATACCTGGTCAGACCCAGAACACATGAAAATGGGAGAAAAAAGCTAAATACTAGCCTAGATAGGCTTGTGATATGGTAAAAATGAATTTCAAGTACTAAAAGCACTGCATAAGAGGAAACTATCAAAAAACTGCCAAGTTTGAGATTTAGAAATGTCATTCACTGATGCTGTTTCCAAACAAAAAGCTTTTATTCTTATGGCAGGTTTTCACAGCTTAACAGATAAGCTTGTGTTAGGTGTTTGCATGTTGCCTTTTACAGAGGTATTTTCTAAAACAAGGAAGTCAGTGTGCATAAGGAAAGAAGAAGTTAATGGGTTAAAAACTGTGTAAATGTTACTCCAGTAAAATTACAGCTTGTTGTTCAGATGAATACTCTCCACTTCTCGTATAGCTTTAAATTATGGACAAATGCTTGCAATTGTGAACTCCCTACATTGTGGCTGCCTGTTCCCAGGCTTCATCAACCAGGGCTGTCCAATGGGATTACTGTAAGCCTTCACGGCAGTCTGCCAGCCACTGATGAGAAACTCATACCCCTGGATGTTAGATTGCTCTCTTTATTCCATCCTTGTGATGGCTGTGATTGCTGTCATGGTGTTAGGCTAGAAATTAGCATTTTGTGCCCCCAAATTTTGCCATCCAGAACGCACTAAAAAAAAAAAAATCAGAGAATAGTAATTTCTTCTGTCAAAAAAGGAACACACGGCTAGCATGATACAGATGTCTACAAAACTTAGGGCAGGAAATGTTGTTGTGTGGTCCCGGTTGGCAAAGCTAATGAAGGGGGTGTTTTACTGTTGTCACAGGCCTCTGCTTAGAAAACAGTGGTTTTCATTTTTGGAAAACTAAGACTGATTGAGGAAAATATGGATGAGCTCTTACAAATGTAAAAATTAAACAATAAGCTTGATTTTAGCATTAAATTAAAAATAATCTGAATCTTGAGGCCCTCCCCAAACTAATTTTTAGCATCATTTCAGTTCTTACATCTAGAAGCAATGACAATATATGTGCTCTCTTGTAACAGTTTCTTTCTGACACGTGTTTGAGTAAACTATGAAAAGATGAAAGATAAAGGAGTTATGAAAAATACAGTGGTAATTATCACCAATTTTATTTGTGGTTACTCCTTAAATCATTATGACAAAATGAGTAACGTAGTGCTTTTATAGCAGTCTGGGTTTTATGTCATTAATGATTCTCTAAATATCCTTGCATTAATATTTCCTCTCTATCTGGTATTTTTTTATACTGTTTACTTACTAAATAATTATTAAAACTACTGACTTTGTAGTTTTTTTAGTTTTATATGAACCTGCATTGTGCTTAGGATGTATATGTAATTTAATTCTACTTTTTATGCTGGGGCTTAATTACAGGAAAAAAAAGGGAAGAAAGTGATTTAAATTTTACTAAGAAAAGATGATACAGTTTCCTTATCTCTGGTTCTTCTTAGGCTATCCACAGACATGCTAATTTTTCCTGTCATTAACAGTGAGGAAGCTAGAAGGATTCTGACATGTGAGGTGCACAGATTCTGTTAGGAGCCTTGATATTTATCCACCCAAGCTTATCCATCATCTTTAATCATGCAAAAGGCAGAATTACTTAATCATTTCATTTTATTGAAAAGAAAAAGAAAGATTTACATTAAAATGATGACATGCAAGAAAAAAATAAATTGAAAATGATTACGAGGAGAGGGGAATGCGGAGACTACAGCTCCATCGGTTTTGTGATGCTCATTTAAAGCAATGATCTAGTCAAGCTGAGGCATAAAAGCAATGATGATGTTCGCTATTGGGGTATAGCCATCTTATCTTCACATTCCTCGTTTGCGTTCTTAGAAAATTATGTGGGGAAGCTAAGGCAAGTAATTAAACATTAGACCTAATTACCTACCCCTCCTCATTCTTATTCCAGATTGAATTACACTTTAATGATACTCTTATATAAAGAAACATGACCCCCAGATTTAAATTCAACACCTTGAAGATCTTTATACAAAATACTTGTTTTAATTCCGACAGCACAAAATAGGCCAAACCATTTAGACTCCAAGAATTATCACGTTCTGTCTATATACATTGATGTATATTTATTTTTCTCAAGCAAGCATGTTCTTTTTGGTTTTGATGTGTATTATCAGTGTTCTTTACTTTTATGGACAATAATAGATGTTTTCTATAAGCAGTGTCTCATGCCCTGCTTTATACAGAGACGGTTAGGATATTTCAAAATAATTGGTTGGTATATTTCCACTGTTCCCCTCATCTAACTTTTCTATTATATGTTGTCTTTATTTTTCCAGTTGAAATATAATAAGTAATTATTTTAAAGATAAAGAATTTTAAAAGATTTGTGAAGACATTAATGAACAATTTTTAAAGTTTTTTTTTAATATTGTATAAAAGATATTTGAAAAAATAGATTTCTCCCACAATTTTTTTTGACCTCAAAATATATGTTGTCTTGTAAGGTTAACATATTTCTGAAAACAATCTATACTTGAAAGGAACTGTGTTTAAAATAATTAATTACATCAAATAAGAAGAGCAATTATACACAGAGGAGATGAAATTGAGAAAAAAAAAATGCTTTTGATCCTTCCAAGGACACACAGTAATTGTACTCATTCTTTTAACCTTGGATAGATAGGTGTTTAACACCTACTATGTACCAAGAACTATGCTAGCTTTTGTGAACAAAATTCCTGGTCTATAAGATGCTTTATTACATTTTGAGACACAGCACAAATTATTTAGAATCTAGAAAAAAAGATATTTCCTACTCTCCTAAATATGTAACTGGCCATATTTTCTCTAAACTCGAATGTCTTCTAAACATATACACAGCTATACAAACAGTCAGTGATACTAAACTAATTCAATATTTCATCAGACTCAGACTGTCCATGGCATTCATAAAGTTTATTTTGAATTTAAATGGCACAATTTGAGATGATCCAAGAATATTACCATTTGTCATATAAACATATACAATGAACAAAACAGTTCAATGTAATTCAATATAAAAATTAAAAGATATAATTGAAAGATTGGAATAATTTTTACATCTAAGTTACAAAGATTATATACAAACTACAGTAATTGTAATTTTGAAAACCATATAATCTATATAATTAGGTTTTAGAAATACATGATTTATGATATCTTCCCTAAGGACCAAGAAGCATGTCTTAAAAATCATCTGTTCTTTTGCTCATCTAAAGTATCTTTAAATTCCAGACTCTATAAATACCACTTTAGACCACAATCCATTTGGGGAGATAAAGAGAAAATTCTGCTTTCTAAAAAATTTGACTTCATCGATGACTTTGCTGCTGGAAAATTCAAGAACTTCCTTTTACATTCTTGGACAGTCTTAAAATTTATGCAGCCCTATGCAGTTGCTTTTAACATATAATAATGAAGAAACAGAAAGCATCACAATATAGCTAAAGGAACTAGCAAATAAACATTTTATTTTTAAACATATTAAAAATTTAGTTACATTAAAAAGATATTCTTATGCATGTTTTTGAAAATAGGCAACTGATATTAATTGTATGAATGTGTATGTGTAGTAAATTTTGAATTCTTATTACAAAATAGAAACAATGAAATAAAATGTGCAAATGATTACAATTTACATATTTTTACATAAATCCAAATTAGTGCTATGAACAATTTTTTGAAAAGAATTTCACAATTTTTATCACAACAAAAGAAATTGTATTTTCTTTTTCCAGTGATCTATTTTAAATATATTTTAGTATATTTTTTCACAGATGAAATCAAAGACCTAATATTTATGCTTGATACTGATATAAAATAATTAAACATACAAATTTCTGCCATACATTTTTTTGGATGCTGGTTTTCAAAAATAGAAAAAAAAATCAAGCCTAAATTATTTTATTTTTATATTGATTATTGACCCGTGTGGTCTATTTAAACCTTCAAGTAAACCTCTCTTTTTAAAATGTACTTTTCCTGAAAGCATTAATATATTTGAATTACTTGATATCATCCATTACTTTAAAATGAAAATGAAAACTTACAATAACAGACAGAAGCAGAAAAAATAAGGATTGTAGCATCAAATACTAAGGGCATGAAAACAAATAGGGTTACTTTAACTTTATAGCAATAGGTGGCACTGTTACCTAAATACTCTTTGATTTGAGTTGAAGAACAGTGGAAATGGGTTGTCTCTGTATATAATTTCATATATGTAAACAAATGAGAACACAGATGTAAACTTTAAAAATTCTGGGAATTATTTTGTTATCATTATTCCTTAATTATTATTTTTATTTTTACACCCAGCAGTAATTCAAACAGAAAAGCAGACTCATGAAAATGTTGACATTTTAATACAACTAAAAAGAAACCCCTTAATATTTTTCCCACGAAATTGTACTTTATGAATTCCTACTCCTGTGGGAATTAGTACCGGACATTTTCAGGTGTTCTCAATACCAAACAGTAATTCAGAATGCTTAAGTTGATTAATAAAATTAATTTTCTATTGCCACGTTTCTTCTAGCCTTGTTTTGTGAAGTGGTGTAAATAAGATAGGTGTCATGTGATGTATATGCATGTTAAATAGTGATTTTTTCCTAAAAATTTTTTATTTATTTTTTTAAATATTTATTTATCTTTGACAAAGAGAGAGAGAGCGTGCACGTGGGGGAGGGCAGAGAGAGAGGGAGACAGAATCTGAATCAGGCTCCAGGTTCTGAGCTGTCAGCGCAGAGCCCGACTCAGGGCTGGAACCCACGAACCGTGAGATCATGAGCTGAGGCCAAAGTGGGACACTTCATCAACTGAGCCACCCAGGGGCCCCTTAAATAGTGATTCTTGACAATGCAACCCATTAGGCTGATAGTGCAGAAGTGTAATTCTTTCACCACTGCCAACATAGTCACTGTTAACATCTGAAAGGGAAAAGAAAAGGAATAAGACTATATATGTGTTCACAGTGTTTATTTATTTTAATTTTTAAAAATGTTTTAATTTATTTTTTGACAGAGAGACAGAAAGAGAGCAAGCACGAGTGGGGGAGGGGCAAAGAGAGAGGGAAACACAGAATTCAAAGCAGGCTTCAGGCTCCCAGCTGTCAGCACAGAGCCCTACATGGGGCTCGAACTCACAGACTGCGAGATCATGACCTGAACCAAAGTCAGACGCTCAACCGACTGAGCCACACAGGCACCCCAAAGTGTTTTTATGCAAGTGAGAATAGCAATAAAGACTGAGCCCTAACTACAACACACAGCACTTCTGTGAAAGCTGGATATGTTGACCCTATGGCACACAGATTGCCAAAAGACCATTCCTTCCTCTGGGCAGACAGCCTGTCACAAGTCTTGCTAAGTTGGACAAAGGCTGGATTTAACCCCCGTGCTCCCCGCAACTTGGCGATGCAGCCCAGTGCAAGCCGCAGCCCAGTGCAAGCCACAGTCCGCACCAAGCCTTGCAAATTGATTGTTACACCAGCTAATGGTTGATAGTCCTTCTCCCAGAATTCTCAGAAACGATGGCCAAATGGTTTGATGGTCTTCGTGACTATGCTGTCTTGTGCTTAGGCAATTCTACTGTCGTAAGAGAGAACCAGAGCACTGTGGCAAACACTGATGCATGATGCAAACCCCCTCCAGAAAGGAAGGACTTACTTCCTGCTCTGCTGCTAATGCTGGGGGAGACAGGCTTCAGCTGCCCCAAGCAGATTCCTTGTGCTGAACAGGAGCTTGAGGCCCAAGGTCACATTCCTTTTCTGAGGAGACTCCTGCCTAATGAAAACCAAGGAGGGGGGGGGTACTCTTAGTTTCAGTTTGGGGCAACTATTAATGTTCAACCCAACTCCAGAACTTTCCACGGAACTGGGTGGGACCTCTGCGGAGAGTGTCTCACAGGTCAGGCCTTTGCCCAGTGCTGCTTGATCACCTCCCCTTGCACAGGGGCTGATCCCTTGGGCATTCAGGGATAACCCTCTTGCACAGGAACCTCTATCTCCAAGCCTACTTCCTGAGGAATTCAAGCTGTGCCCTGCACGGATAATAGGATGCCAGTCTAACTGGAGTCCAGGAGGCCAGAAACTATAGATCATAACCATGGCAAGAAATTTCATAAACAAGTTTTTGATAATAAAGAAGACCTTAAGGAATGAATAACTGATTGAAGAAAAAAACTTAAAAAAAATGTTATTTTGAGAGACAGAGACAGCACAAATGGGGAGGGCAGAGAGAGAGAGAGAGAGAGAGAGAGAGAGAGAGAATCCCAAGCAAGCTCTGCACTGTCAGTGGAGAGTCCAATGCAGGGCTCAAACTCACCAACTGCAAGATCATGACCTGGAAGAAGAAGAAGAGAAAAAAAACAACAAACAAAACAAAACAAAACAAAAAAAACAAACCTCTTATAGGAACACTTAACACTGCTTGATACTAGAATAAGTGAATACTCAATAAATGTTTGAACTGAATGCTATACTGACTAGATACAGTTGAACAGTATGATTTTGTCCGTATTTACCGTACATCATTTATGCATCTGTCCCTAGGGAGGAACACAAAGTTAAGTAACTCAAGAAGCTACTGGACCAGCAGCATTTATAGTCTGTCCAAAATCCACATTAATTTATGCTCTGCTATTTAGGATGAATCAGATACCAATTGTGTGGAGCAAACAATTTTCCAAGCATAAAACATTTTTCATGTGATATAAACCAAGTCTATTGGATAATTTGGATTTTTGTGTAAAAAGAAAGATTTCTGTTTACACACAGAATTGTACTAATTTCTCCATCAGGTCAAATACATTCCAGTTGAATGCCATAGTTAAAATTTATTTTCAAAAACAGATGGCCCAGAAAGTATTATTACAAACAATTTTAATGTAACCATAAGGAATTCATGCATTTGTTTTAGAGCTACAAAGGATCTTATTTATACAATTCTTCAGTAGTAAAAATAGGACATGTGGGCGACCACTACCTCATCCATGGCCTCCTTCTCTCTATGGCCAAATAGAAATAGAGTCTAAAAATGAGTCTTAACACAGGACTCCAGGGAGTTATCATTAATTGGTTAAAATAGATGTTATACCCTATTTGCTATCCAAATCTAGTCAAATTACATCACTTTATAGTACAAGGCACTAAACTGAGATTTAGGAAAATAAAAACATTGCCTAGATATCTTTATCTAGGGTTGTGGTGCCCTGATTTTCCAGTCTAGTTTCCTTTAAAATTAAAAAAAAATTTTTTTTAATGTTTATTCATTTTTGAGAGAGAGAGAGCATGAGCGGGGAAGGGGCAGAGAGAGAGGGAGACGCAGAATCCGAAGCAGGCTCCAGTCTCTGAGCTGTCAGCACAGAGCCCGACGTGGGGCTCGAACTCACGAACTGTGAGATCATGACCTGAACTGAAGTCGGGCGCTCAACCGACTGAGCCACCCAGGTGCCCCTTTAAATTTTTTTTTAATGTTTATTTATTTTTGACAGAGAGAGACAGAGCATGAGCAGAGGAGGGGCAGAGAGAGAGGGAGACACAGAATCTGAAACACAGAATCGACATGGGGTCGAACCCACAGACCGCAAGATCATGACCCGAGACAAAGTCGGATGCCCAACCGACTGAGCCACTCAGGCGCCCCTAGTTCCCTTTTTATAACACTCTCTGGGCAAATATTCGTGGTGCTGAGCTATTAAACCACTGTATTACCAAAATTATTCTTCAATGAAAATGGAAAGCAGTTTATAGATTGATTTTTGTACTATGCTCCGAGATGTATAGTATTTAAGCCAAATTGTTTGGCTTCAGAATCATCGTACTCTGTATTGTGCTGATTAATCATGTGAAATCTCCAACCAGATTAAATGTAGCATTTATCTAATTTCTTGTATTACTAAGCCAATTATCAAAAGCCAATAGCCAATTTCAAGCTTTCATCAAATGGTGGCATCAGGCATTATTAAAATTTCTGATGATTTGTTACATTCTAGAAGTAGAGGAAAGAAAACTTGAGTGTCACAGTTTTACAACTGAGAGTGTTACCTTTTTTTATTATAAAACATACTTTTTTGGATAGGTGAAATAATCTATAATAGTACACATGCTTCTAATTCACCTTGCCACATTTTGTAGTTGAATAAGCCAATTACTGTCATGATTGTACTCAGTTCATGAAGTCCATTTCGTGGAGGGATGATACTTGGCAAAGCAGAGCAAATCAAGCAAACAAACCCACCCCATTTCTTCTCCACCACTACAAGTGGGAATTTTAATAACCTATTAATTAGAGGAAGGGTATGCAATAAAAGATGAAACAGGACAGTTCAGAAGATGGCCAAAGAAGGCACAGAGCAGCATTTATATCAATACCTTAAGAGATAGACTTTGAGAATACTAATAGCTCCCCGTGACTGATGTTTTCAAGTGCGAGGCCCGCTTTCGAGTATTTTGTGGGTACTTTAACATGCTTAAGATGTTTTATAATTGTTTTTATTCATGGTTGGAAGATAAGGTAACTGAAGCCCGGAAAAGTCAAATGACCTACCAATGAATCCAATACTGGGAGAGGTGAGATCTGTATACCCAGGCAGTCTGATGGCCAAATCGGGCTTCTGTATTATTGTACTATAGTTGTCTTTTGGCAATTTGTAATAAATATTAATAATACATACATAAACATTATTTGCATGAGGCAATTTTACACTTTATTTTTTATTTATTTATTTTGAAAATTTTGTAATTTTTTTAATTAAAAAATTGTTTATTTTCGAGGGATAGAGGGAGAGTGCGTGACAGTGCATGAGCCGGGGAGGGACAGAGAGGGAGAGAGAGAGAACCATGTGCTGTCAGCACAGAGCCGGTTGCCAGGGTCCATCTCAGGAACCGGAAGATCATGACCTGAATTGAAGTCAGACGCTTAACCAACTGAGCCACCCTGGCATCCCATATGTTTTATTTTAAAGAGTAACAATGCCAACTAAGACATATCTACAAAGGTAACAAGGTTGCTAACTCATAGGGTTGAAGGCAGAAACTGCAGTTTTCTGTAATTAGAGTCCAGGGGTGTATTGGTCCTGAAATGATGTGCCAAACACTGCATGTGTGAGCAGACGGGCTTATTTGTGGGGAATGAATTCATAGAATTCATAACAATCTCAAAGAGATCAGACTGGTAACACAGGAACTTTTACTTAGTATACTATTTAACTTTACTCACAAGGTATACATATATATATATATATATATATATATATGCAAATATACGTACTTGCATATATATAATAGCTAAGTGTGCATATAAAGGCAAAAAAATATTCGTGACTATACACACACACACACACACACACACACACACACACACACAGATTCCTAGTAAATGTTATGTTGCACATTTGTAGCAGGAGAAAGCATTGCATTGTGTTTTGAGTAGCCCTTTACCTTTCTATTTATCCCAAATAACTTTTATCGCAGGCTTATCTCAAAAGGTCGTGTCAGTGCAAATAATATCTCAAGAAATGTTTTCATTTAGTTTTCTTTAAAGACTTTGTTTTCAATGGAACTGAAAAATTGTGATCACCTGTTGACTTGTGCAGAACTATTGAAGCAAAGGCTAACAGGCGTTTGTTTTTATGGGTGGTGTGGTTTATACTTACTGTATACATACATAATAAGGACAATCTTTGAAAAATTTGGTTCTAAATGTCAAGAACCAAAAAGAACTCTATCATGTGTGTTATTAATATGTTTCACTATCTAAAAGAATATTCCATCATGTAGTAGGAATGTCACATTACCATAATTTTCTTATATCAAATGCATGCATTTAGCAAGTACATTATGATAACGTCTGCCCTGAAAGAAGAAAATCCAGTTTGTACTGAGATTCACGATGTGCTGATGCTGAACTGTCCAATCTACTTTAAAAATAGATCAATATTTTAGAAGTAATTTTTGTATCCTTTGTTTAGTAATTAAATATATTTACATAAACTCCTTTGTGTCCGTCTACAGAATACAAAATATAATAGAGTCTGGTAATTATCTTGTTAACAGGATCAGTGTGGACACAATATTAAGTGAACAAAGTTGTATCTCTTTATTTTTACTATGTGTTAAATTGTGTATTTCGTCTAAGTTTAAAAATAATTATTAAATCTTCATTTTTTGATTCTATATTAGAATAGTCATGATTCTTTTCATATGCTTACAAATCAAATATAATTTATTTATGGGGATTTTTTTAGGTTTAAACACAGTTAAAAAAAGAATACTTGTACACCAAAGAAAGTAAAACTGGGAAATTTTTACTTGGCCTGTTACAATTTTTTTTTTTTTAATTTTTTTTTCAACGTTTTTTATTTATTTTTGGGACAGAGAGAGACAGAACATGAACGGGGGAGGGGCAGAGAGAGAGGGAGACTCAGAATCGGAAACAGGCTCCAGGCTCCGAGCCATCAGCCCAGAGCCTGACGCGGGGCTCGAACTCACAGACCGCGAGATGGTGACCTGGCTGAAGTCGGACGCCCAACCGACTGCGCCACCCAGGCGCCCCTGTTACAATATTTTTAACTTAAAATTTAAAATTTAGAAATCCATTAAATATATGAATATAAATTATAGGCAAAAATACAAAATTGACAATGTTTGACTAGTTGGGGTCTTCATATTTTCACATGGTTCAACTTAACATATCAAGGGATAATAGTGCCATTGCTATCCATGTTATATTTATAAAAATATAGCTTTGCTTTGGAAATAAATACATTTATTTCAATTGTATATTTAACAACTATGGTTATAATATTAGTTCATCTGTCTCACATGGGAAACCTTATATTGTTTGCTTAAATTTGGTAAATAATCATGTTTTCATTAGGAGCTCCAAATTCCATGGCTAGAATGCACATTACTCTAACTTTGCAAAATTATAGATGCTATAGTCATCATCTGTTATCTTCTCGGGTAGAGTTTGTGTTCTAATAGAGATCAGTAGAGATCTTATCAGACTTCTATCCAGTAAAGATCTAGTAGAGATCTTATCAGACTTCCATGATAAACTTTGTAGAAGTTTGTTTGGAGCATTGCTTTCTGATATTCAAATAAGACATATTTAGGTTTGCTCTGCATTGACTGTAAACTACCTTATTCATCTCCATACTTCCTTGGTTCCCAACTTGTCAGCTTGTTTCAAATAGCATGTCTCTGGTGTCTGTCCACATCATTTACCTTTACACACTACTTCTTTCTTAAACTCTGAGCCTGCATTTCTAAATTTCATGCACACCTATCTCTGAATACCAATCTTTATTTAAGACTGAATTTCTGTTTACTTCTAAAATGCCACTCCAAAACTGGCATCTGAAGAGCACTATCATGATCTTTCCAACTCAAAAGCCTTAGAATCATCTTTAACTCCTTTTTCCTCTTCTTTCCTAGTGGGTACATTAAATTAGTGTTTATTTTCCTTTAAAATAGCTCAGGTTTCTCTTCCTACTACTACTCCTGTTGATTCTGAACCAACTGCAGTGGCCTCTCAATTTTTCTCCCTGTTAGTTTTCTTCTCTCGACTCCATCTTTTTTTTATAATCACTAAATAAATAAGCAAATTATATCCACTTCCAAAAATTCCATAGGTCCTAATTTTCTACCAGACAAAAGCAAGATGACTTGCTTTGTTGTTATAGTCCTGAATATTAAAAAAAAAAAATATTTTTATCTAGTTTTGAGAGACAGAGAGAGACAGAGCAGTAGCAGAGGAGGGGCAGAGAAAGAGGGAGACACAGAATCCGAAGCAGGCTCCAGGCTCTGAGCTGTCAGCACAGAGCCCAACACGGGGCTCAGACTCACCAACTGTGAGACCGTGAACTGAGCCGAAGTTGGACACCTAACCAACTCAGTCACCCAGGTGCCCCTATAGTCCTGAATAATTTGATTGTGCATTCCTTCCCACATATTCTGCCCAGCCTCACCTCAACCTCTTTTGTAAACAAATTATTCTTCTTAGCAAAAACTCTACTTATGGTGGTACCTCTGCTCAATTGTCCCATTACTTGCACTTGTAATACTACATGTGCTAGAATGTTCTCTTCCCTGCTTACTTACCAGCTGTGCTCATATAAACTGTCCTAAGTTACTCTAATTCATTGAAGAGATTATTTTGTATAGTCTTTCTATTACTTTTGATAATCTTTCTATTACTATCTCAAATTACAAATAATAAAGTTATTGTTATTTACTTCTAATGTTTTCTTTTCCCCAACTAGACTATGAACTTTTTTTTTTTAATTTTTTTTTTTAACGTTTATTTATTTTTGACACAGAGAGAGACAGAGCATGAACGGGGGAGGGCCAGAGAGAGAGGGAGACACAGAATCGGAAGCAGGCTCCAGGCTCTGAGCCATCAACCCAGAGCCCGACGCGGGGCTCGAACTCACGGACTGCGAGATCGTGACCTGAGCTGAAGTCGGACGCTTAACCGACTGAGCCACCCAGGCGCCCCTAAACTTCTTGAATGGAGATTAAAACCTAAACTTCTTTTACCTTTTCAATGCACCTTAGGGCTTATCATAATTCCAAATGCTTGAAGTGTGCTCCCAAAACACTTTCAACTCTCTATTTTATAACTTATTACACAATTGCCCAGTTTTTGTTTATGCTCCATAGGCTTATTTTTCCCCCTTTCCTGGGATGCTGCAGTAGTGTGTTCATAAAAATTTATAGTGTCTTGTCACCCTGTTCTCTGACAAAGTTGTGCTTATTTCAACTAACTTAATCTCTAGACCATTTTAGTTAGTTTTATTGTCTTAGTTTTTAACCCCAGATGTAGAGTGTTTAGTTTCCTTATTTATACTATTCATCCACCTCTAAAATCTAACAGTAGGCGAAATTAAAAATTCTTTGTTCAACAATTCAATCGTTTTGAAGATATCCTTATGAAAGAAAACTGGGGGTCAGAGGAGGGAAGTGGATTCCACAAGTCTATAAAACTGCTAGGTGACAGAATCAGCATTTGAACAGCTATCATCTGCTTCATGATACATCAAAACTCCCACTCATTGTGGGGTGATATTGTCCTGGTCATTCTCTGTTTGTCCTCTAGGAATCCCTAGATGCCATCTTCATCCTTTCTGACTTTGTTCCCTGAGATATGACACTTCTTTTCATTCACCCAGTCTCCCTTTCTTATTGAGTTCGTTTTTTTTAAATTTTTTAATTTTTGTTATTTAATTATTTTTAGCTAATATGAAGTGCCAGGAGGAAATGAATAGGAGAGGTGATGGGGAACAGTGTATTTTTTTAAAGCTTATTTATTTTGAGAGAGAGAAAGAGAGTGAGCAAGCAAGGGAGGGGCAGGGGGGGGGGGGGAGAGAGAGAGAATCTCAAGCAGGCTCTGCACTGTCTGTGGAGCCCGATGTGGGGCTTGAACTCACAAACCACAAGATCATGACCTGAGCCGAAATCAAGAGTTGGATGCTTAAATGACTGAGCCACCCAGGTGCACCCAGTGTATTTTTTATCTGCTCCCTTCTGCTCTGGGCTGCAGTTACTGGCAGTCACCATGTCCTTCTGGAACTCTAAGGCTATAGTATCTCTCGAGCAGCTCCTCTGTGTCTCCAATTTCCACTGGGCTTCAGTAACTCTGCTCCCACTAGACTGGCTTTCACAGTTCTTTGTTCTCTTAAACCCAGTTATACCTCCGTTAGCAGATCTTCGTTTAAAATCTTTCCAAATATCTGAATTATATTGTTTTCTGCCAGGAAATAAAACTCAGCAATAGACAATGGGGCGCCTGTGTGGCTCAGTCAGTTAAGTGTAAGACTCTTGATTTCAGCTCAGGTCATGATCTCATGGTTCATGAGTTCGAGCTTCACACCAGGCTCTCTGCTGTCAGCACAGAGCCCACTTTTGGATCCTCTGTTTCCCTTTTTCTCTGCCCCTCTTCTACCCATGTCCTCTCTCTCTTTCAAAATAAATAAACATTAAAAAAAAGGGAAATAAACAATAGGTAAAAGGACCACTTGAAAAATGGGAAGACTTTTTGATTCAGGTTTAAAATATAAATTCAAATATTTAACTAAGTCTATTATTCATTCTCACATCTTGTGCAATAATTTTTCTTGGATTTTCTTCATGAAGATTAATCAAAATGCAAACTTTTCCTAATTCTGTTAAGATGAAGAATGAAAGAAAAGGGATTAGATTTTTTTGTCAAAGATAATTAAAAATTATATATTTGGAAATATTATCATTTATTTTGATCAATAAAGTGCTTCTGGTAAAGAGTAGCTTTTTCCTTTTCCCTTTAAAAGGCAGTGAGGTTGTTGAAGGATTTCTGTGTGATGGTGCAATGCTTAAATTAAATATAGATTTGGGAGTCTGAGCCTGCTGAGATGAGTGTGCTGAACACACAAATGGACCGATCACAACAAACGGGAATGAATGATGGTCATGGAATTGGTTGGCACTTGTTTATTTTGTAGACAAACAATTTGACTTTTTCTCAGCCTGAATGGAAACAAATGGCTTTAGTGTTGTCAAGATTAGATGATGTAGTCAGAGTTTACCTTTTAAGCAAGTCAGTTCTTGGGTTCCATTAAAATTACAATAAATGTGACACTAAAAAATAAATTTTGTCATTGCTACTTGCTTTTCCTCCAGAATTTTGTAGAGCAATGAAGAAGCTCTATTTTTTGTCTATTTTTACTGTTGTTATCTCCAAATCCAGAACAAATGCTGTCAATCCATGCAATTACTTCCCGTCTTTAAAGATGTCCGTCAAAACTTTATGGTTTACCTAGACTGTGTCCTTAGAGACAAGAGTCTTATAGACCTCAAAGGCACACTGAATTTTGTTCTGTCTACTCAGCTATAAATTTTTGTCAGAATAATCTAGCCCATTGTGTCTCAAAAACTCTTTTAAATTTAAAACATTTTTTCCCCGTATGGCCCTTCTTTGTCAAACATAGACTGATGCCTCATAAAGCCATACCTTCATCTAGCACTTCATTAAATTTAAATAGATAAATATGAAAACATATGGTCACATCTATGATTACCTTATTCTACAATAGAGAAGTTGAGAAGTAGACCCCCTCGAAATAAAACTATGACACCACACATGAATTTAGTAAGGGAAGTACAAATCGAATGCCTTGAGATTTCAGAAGAAATGGATTATTAACATTATTTTTTGACACTAATAAAGTCATGCTACTTGTAAGAATGTGATATAAGGTGTCTAGCTAGGCTGAAAGTTCTTTGAGGACAGAACTGGCTATATGTATCTCTTCATGGACAAAACTACTTCTTGCCCACAGTAAGCTATAACTGAGTAATGAAATGGGGGTGATATTCTGGTGTGAGAGAATTCAAAATGGCACGGCACTTTTTGAGCAAATGTTCTGAGAAGGATCAAATGTTCCTGAGAAGGAAACCAAATTTCAAGTAGAGATCATCAGAATAAAATACATGAGCATGCAAGATGAAACCCTGCCCCTCACATCTGATGCCCCCAAACAAATAAGTAATCCCAGAATACCAAGACTATAACGATCTCTTCATTTTCCTGTCAGTTGCTATCTTCTGTCACCAATTCCCAAGACCTACGACAATAGGAAATAGTCACATCCAAGAGCTGGACCTCCTGTACCTATATGTGCCATGGTTAAATTCTAAGAGTACTGAGTATCCACCTCACCTTCGATAACTTTCTGTCCTACACTACTTTTGCTACATATCTGATGACTAAACTCTACTTTGCTCTCACTTGAAACAACTCTAATCCTGAAATTAAACTCCATAGAGCCTCCTTTCTAACTTTCTAGCTTGTACTCCAACCACACTGTTTTTTAGATCATTTTGGAAAGCTTTAATCCATTGATTGCCATACCAGACAAAATTTATTGAATGTTTTGTATGTACTGAACCCTATGGATAGCATTTGCTCATGGTTTTCCCCTCATGCTAAACTCATAAATTCCCAATTTTAAATCATTCCAAATACCTGCCTTTTCCACATCTGCATGCAGCCTATCTAACACCGTTGGGGAACTAACCCAATAGTGTAAATTGTTGCCACTTGTTTTCATGAGGAACTCTGCTGGGAGAATCCAACTCTTCATCCTCATTCATTCAGTTTTCTTTTCTCCACAACAACTGTTTCAAATATCTTCTGTTTTCAAAGTCTGTGTTCTTCCTTTGATTTTCAGAATTAAAAAAAAAGCATTTCTTTCAACTTTTCCGATGAAATGGAAGCTGTCCGGTAGGACCTCCCTCAACTTCTCATCATAAAAATCTACAATTCAGGTCTCTGCACCATTCTTTCTCCCTTCCCTCCTGCTACAGTGGAGAAAGGACTCATTCTTCTACCAGAGACAGTTCTTCCAGCTACACTCGTGTCCGTGGACTGTCACGATTCATCCATCATTCTCTCCCTTGCATGACTCTAGTCCCTTCCAATTTTACTCCCACTCATGTGCCCTGCGGCCTCTCCCACACCCTCATTACACACAATTTAAACTGTCTTTCTGGATCTGTTCTTATCCACTCAAACACCTTGCAGTTAATTGTCTGCTTCTACCCCTCCTTCAAAGTCATATTTTGCAAATAGTTTTGTACATTCCTTATCCATTTTTTTCTTCCTTTGACATCAGTCTTTTATCTGTTATACCACCACCTTCTTCCAAATCACCATTGGCCTTACTATCTCTAAATTCAATAGGTAATTAGTACTATCTTGCCTCTAAATCACATTTTCATAATATATTAATAACTCATTATTGGCCTTACTGTCTCTAAATTCAATAGGTAATTATTATGGTCTCACCTCTAAATCACATTTTCATAATAGATTAATTACTCAAGTGATATATGTAAAAAGTAATGCAATTGTCCAAGATTAATTTTATGCAGATTAGCTTTCAAAAAAGAATATGACCTCCTACAAAACTCCATAGAAATAGGTCACATCTCAGTGCTTAAGGCAACCAAACTTAACTAACCTCAAGATTTGGACCCCTGCCTCTTAATTATGCCGTGGAAGGAGCCGTTGCTTCTGTAAGCAAGAATGCGGATATGGTGAATTCTGCAACCAGCCTGCTAGACAATTAGCTGCAACAGCAAGTCGTGGACCCCAACCCTTAATTAGATCATGGAAGGGCCAGTGACTACTGACCCAAATTGCAATCAATTAGCTTTCAGGCTAGAGCTGGGATGAGGATTCTACCAGATCATATTTCTATTGTATCCCCAGAGTGACCAGGTGAGAGGCTGAGGTTTGCCTGTTCCTGCAACTAAAAAGTCACATGGGGGCGCCTGGGTGGCTCAGTCGGTTGAGTGGCCGACTTCGGCTCAGGTCATGATCTCGCGGTCCGTGAGTTCGAGCCCCACGTCGGGCTCTGTGCTGACAGCTCAGAGCCTGGAGCCTGCTTCAGATTCTGTGTCTCCCTCTCTCTGACCCTCCCCCGTTCATGCTCTGTCTCTCTCTGTCTCAAAAATAAATAAACGTTAAAAAAATAAATAAAATAAAATAAAATAAAATAAAATAAAATAAAAAGTCACATAGCCCAAGTTATTAAGGCACCTCACCTGGAGTCTGATGAGCAACCTTAATGGAGCTCTATGTGCTGCATAAGAATAAGTGGGAACTGGGGACCTGCTTGCTGGCTACTCATCTGGTCTTGGCAGTTTCCTCCATTGAATACTGCTGTGGTAGGTAGGGAGAATGTATGCCTTGGTAATTTGCTTTTATTTGCAGGGTAATTGGTAGACATTTTTCTTTTAAAATTTAAACAAAATTTATATAATAAAACTATTAAGTTCTTTTTCATCGTCTCAGATTTCATTCATTGCCTCCAAAGTAACCATTATTAATGTATTGGTTAATTAATATATACTTTTCCTATGGATGTAGAATATACAAATGTAAGAAAGCAAATATATAGGGACAGGAAGATAGAGATTGAAAGAGAAATGCAAAAGAATATCTGTGGAAAAGTACATGCAGTCATTTACATTTATTATTCTGCAAATTGCCTTTTTCGTCATCATTTGGAGATCTTTCCCTGCCAATATTCATAGCTCTGCCTCATTCTTTCTGACAGAAGCTTATTATCTGCAATATAGACAGATCATAATTAGATTAGCTATTCCTCATACTGATGGACTCTATTGAATTCCAGTTTTGCATTATTATAAACAAATCTGTAGTGGACATCCTTATAGATTCTTCTTTATAAATACTTTTGATTACTCTACTGAAGCATAGGAATTGTAAGGAATGATTATATTACTATATTACATAAGAATGTTATTTCGGTTGAACATCAGACTTCAGCTCAGGTCATTATCTTGCGATTTGTGGGTTCGTGGGTTCATCGGTTCATGGGTTGGAGCCCTGTGTTGGGCTCTGTGCTGACAGCTCAGAGCCTGGAGCCTGCTTCACATTCCATGTCTCCTTCCCTCTCTGCCCCTCCCCCGCTCACACTCTGTCTCTCTCTCACTCTCTCAAAGTAAATGACCATTAAAAATTTTTTTTTAAATGTTATTTTTTGATGATCAGTCTGGCGTGAACATGAAATAACACCACGGAGAAGTACCAAAGTGAAAGAGATTTATTATATTCACAAGTCCTAGAATAGAGAGGCACAGCCTGCTGTTCAGGAGGCCATGTAGGAGGTGCTCCAGGAAGTGGGCTTAACCAAGCAGGTGGGGAGCTGAGAGACAGATCGCAGATCCACGGGCAAGTGTCTTTGTTAAGAGTCAGGGTAGGGTACACAGAAAAGGCATGAGGGGATTTCACTGGCATGTTTAAACATCACCAGGTTATTGTCAGGGGTGGGGGCAAGAAGGAAGACTTGACAGGGGCCAGCCTTATCACACTGGTGCACCAAGTTACCTGGGTGGGGTGCTCATACAACTTGGTTGTGGGGATGCGGAGGCATCAGGAAAATACAAAGTTTTCAAAATTTACAGTGTGGTGTGTGTAAGAATATAAGCTCCATGAAGACAGACACCTTTTATGTTTTATTCTGCTATATCCTCAATGCCTACACGTGTTCAATAACTAGTATGTAGGTGCTCAATAAATGTTAAACAGAGGACTATCTATAGGTTGATCTGTACATGTGGGCCAATAGCCTTCCAAGAAGCTCTATCAGTTTAGTGTCTGTCAACTACATATGAAAATATGTTTCCTCACACTCATGTTAATGCTGGGTATTATAAATATATGTATATTTTTAGTTCTTCCTAATCTAATGGAAAAAAAAACCCAAAAATCTATTACTTTAATAATGAACTTGCTACTTAATGAAGTGATTTACAGGCTTTTAAAATATTTATTGACCATTATGGCGCCTGGCGTCCCAGTGAGTTAAGCATCCAACTCTTGGTTTTGGCGTAGGTCATGACCTCACAGTTAGTTTCCTGAGGTGGAGCCCTGCATTGGGCTCTGCGCTAAGAGCGTGGAGCCTGCTTGGGATTCTCTCTCTCTACCTCTCTCTCTCTCTCTGCCCCTCCCCTGCTCCTGCTCTCTCTCTCAAAATAAATAAATTAAAAAAAAAAATATTTATTGGCCATTACAGGCTTTTCAATAAATTTTCTATGTTTTGTTTATCTATTTTTAATGTTTATTTATTTTTGAGAGAGAGAGAGAAAGAGAAAGAGAGACAGAGCATGAACAGGGTGAGGCAGAAAGAGAGAGGGAAACACAGAATGTAAAGCAGGCTCCAGGTTCTGAGCTGTCAGCACAGAGCCCGAAGTGGGGCTCAAACTCATGAACTGTGAGATCATGACCTGAGCTGAAGTCAGACTCTTAACTGACTGAGCCACCCAAGTGCCCAAAATTTCTATGTCTTATTGTTGTCTTTCTTCATTGATAGAAATTCATTGCAAATTCTGGAGAGTAATAATTTTTCCAATAGACAATACATTTATTTTTCATAAACTTTTAGTTGTATTGTTCAATGTATGGGTGTTTAAAATGTCATAAAATAAAATTCATTGATATTCTTTGTGTTGGTTTCTGTCTTTTAGGTGTTACTTAAGAAGGCCTTTTGTACTTCCTCAGATTGTGTAAGCATTTTCTCCTAATATTTTGTTAATTAAAATATTTACTTTGTCCTCCAAATATACTCATATCTGAAAGAATTGAGCTAATAAAGTCTTCAACTACAGTTAATAAATGTCAACTTCTATTTGTATTTGGAACATTTATTTCTTTATACACTTTAGGATTTTTTTTTTTTTTTTGGTTTAAGAATTTTTCTTTTTTCTGTCATATTGATTCTTTTTCCCTATTTTTAAGGCTCTTAAACTCTGAAACTCTTATAAGAGAATGGTAGACCTCCTGGAGTTCACACTCTTCCTCCCACCCCCAAATACTTTCTACAAGTATTTCCTTTTATTTTTTCTATATTCTGAATATTTCCTTAATTTATAATTTATTGATTTTGTTTTTTGACATTGTTTTTCTCATTAAGCCCATATACTTGGTTTCTTTAAATTTTACAATTTAACAACCTTAAATTTTCAAAGACTGTCTTGTCTTTTTACTTAACCATTTGAGAAAACAGCTCACCATTATTATTTTATAAAGTATCTTGAATTTCTCTGAGACGACTCAAATTCATCTGTTTTCTGAATAATCTGTTTTCTGTGAGATCATGTATTTTGGATGTTTATTCAATACTTATCTTTTGTGAAACATATTTTCCTCAGTCATCTAGAGATATCTGTGTGTCATTGATACCCTTGGGAGTTGAATATACTTAACAGCCATGGGTGCTTGTAGTGATGCAGTTTATTTTGTAAAAGGTCACTGTCAAAATGTAGGTGCTGATTCTGAGAACTGTGCGTTTGTCTGGGTGTGCATTACTGGCTGACTTTATTTTAGAGTGTATAGATTTGCAGGTAGATGCTGCAGAAAATTTTAGTATATTTCTCTTGTTGGAGGTATATACTTCTCTTCCTTCTTTGGGGAGTTGTGGCAATCCAGTGCTAATGCAAGTTCTGCTTTGTTTCTTTGTTTTTTTTTTTTCTTTTTTTTTTTTTTAATTTCTTTTTAACATTTATTTTTGAGAGATAGAGTGAGACAGAGCATGAATGGGGAAGGGCAGAAAGAGAGGGGACACAGAATTTGAAGCAGGTTCCAGGCTCTGAACTGTCAGCACTGAGCCCTACGAGGGGCTCAAACTCATGGACCTCGAGGTCATGACCTGAGCCAAAGTCGGCCGCCCAACCCACTGAGCCACCCCCGGCGCTCCAACTATGTTTTGTTTCTTTTCCCAAACTCTCAGTCTCATTAGGTAGTTGGCATTTTTCCTCAGCACAAAGAACACTTATTTTTTAACGTCATACAGTTACTTTATTCTCTGTTGAATTGGGGCTCCCAGATGCAGCTCAATATGTCTCCCACACCACCATCAATGGCTGCTTTTTAAGAATGCAATTTCGTTGGGGAATCTGGCTAGTTCAATTGGTTGAACATCCGACTCTTGATTTCAGCTTACATCATGATCTCACGGTAGTGGAATAGGCCTCCACACTGGGCTCTGTGCTGGTACGAGGAGACCACTTGGGATTCTCTCTCTCCCTCTTTCTCTGTCCCTCCCCCATTCTCTCTTTCACTCTCTCTCTCTAAAAAATAAATGAATAAACATTAAAAAATTTGAATAATGCCATTTAATTAACTAATAACACTAATTGTATTTGTTTTCTATTGCTAGGTAACAAATTGCCAAAAATAGTGGTTTACAGCAAAAAATCCTTTACTATCTCACAGTACTATTGGTCAGAAGTCCATGAATGGCATAGTTGCGTTCTTTGCTCAGGTTGTCACAAAACTGCCAACTGAGATGTTAGCTAGGGCTACGGTTTTGTCTGAGGTTCTGGGTTCTCTGCCAGACTTATTCACAATATTGGCACAAGTGAATTCCTGTGGTTTTAGGACTGAGGTACCCAGTCCCTTGTGGCTCATTAGCTACATACTTCTTTTGGCCCCCTGAGGCCACTTGCATTCATTTCCAGAGTCTTCTCCATCTTCAAGGCCAGCAGTAGAGAATTTCCCTCAAGTTAAATCCTTATCATGCTTCAAATCTCTCTGATTTCTCTTGCCTCCACCTTTTAGCCTGGCTTTTAAGAGCTAATCTCATTAAATAAGGCCCACTAAAGACAGACTCCCAATTGATTGTATCAACCAATTATACACCTTCATTGCCCCTGCCAAAATCCTTTTCCAGTATAATGCAACATAATCATAAGAATGATATTCCCTCATGTAATTGGCTATGCCCACACTCATGATGAGTATATAGGCAGGCTATAATGGGTACTAGGATTCTCCCCACAATATTTGACTTTATATTTTGCAGTTATAGCTCCACAGGGTCAATGGAGGTAACATGATATAGTTAAATACCAAATGGATCACAACATATTAGATAAATTTGTTTTCTGAGTTATGTCAGATAAAAACAAAATGATCAACAATACTATGTTTTGAGTCCAACTCAAAGGAGTCAACATTTTTCAGAGTTCACATAGTGTCCCCCAAATGTGACTAAATTTCAATAAATTGTGGTGGTATTTCCTCAGTCCTCTTTGTCTTGATTTCTAATTTATTAGGATCTCTGATTTATCCAGAGAGAATACTGTGTGTAACCTCCATCAGCCTGTATCTCAGCATGCCTCTTGCTGGGGTTCTGAGTCTCCTGGGGACAGCGGCCTCTTTTTGCCCTGCTGTTGATCAGACCTCTGCAGTCATGGACCTGTGGCAGGGCTTAGGCTGCTGTATTACCACTGCTCTGGCCTTACAGGAAATATTGCTTTTTTCTCACTACTTTCTTTTTAAAAAATGTTCTCAAATACTTGTTTGAATTTTCTACCATTCGTCTGAAACCAGAGTATAACATGTAGCAAGTTTTTTTTTCTGAGAATGTGAGGGCCAGGAAAACGAATTGCAATTTTAAGTAACCATCTTCTAGTCCTGGCTGTTCTCGTAACCCACAGATTTAGGCTCATGGTCATTCATCCTTACCATTCCTATTTCTAATCTGCTTCTATTCAATAAATTCCAGCTTCCTTCAAGCACCAGGAATGCTTTTCATCATCTCCAAGCCTGACAAAGGAAGGGCTATTCTTTCCTCCTCCCCTAGTCTAAAGCTTCCTTTTTTCCTTATTACTTTCTTCTCCATGACCAGCTTCTTTCCAGGAAAGTTGGCAGTGTTAATAATATATTACCACTGAATTCTGGGGCAGAATTCAGAAACATTACAGTATTTTAAGTAAAGATTTAATATTGAAATTCATGTCTTACAAGATCTCTGGATGGAGTGGTATAATGGCAGTCAGAGTGCAGCTACATGTGTTTAAGAGTGTAACACATCCCAGGCACCTGTGTGGCTCAGTTGGTTAAGCATCCAACTCTTGACTTTGGCTCAGGTCATGATCTCACAGTTTGTGGGATCTGAGTCCCACGTCAGGCTCTGTGCTGACAGTGCGGAACCTGCTTGGGATTTTCTCTCCTTCTCTCTCTGCCCTTCCCCCACTCATGCTCTCTCTCTCTCTCTCTCTTTCTCTCTCAAAATAAATAAGTAAACTTGAAAAAAAAAGAGTTTAACACATCCACTAAATTCCAGAAGTTAGAACATTTTTCCTGCTGCTATTACTATTGCTGATAAAATGCCTTTTAACATTCACAAAACTGGTGGCTAGACACAGGAATACTGAGATGGACTACCACAACTTTCTCTAAACATTCATGTCACCATGACTGTCCTTGCCAGGAGAAAAAAACAAGAAGTTGGCTATAGTAGACAGAATTCTAAGATGGTTCCCAAGATTCCAGCCCCATGTTGTATAATCCTTGTAATCCCCACCTCTTGAGTGTGAGTGAGACTTTTAAATATGATAGAATATCTCCTGATTATGTTATGTTATATGGCCAAATAGATTTACAGATGTAATTAAGACCCCCAGTGAGTTAACTCTGAGTTAGTTAATCAAAGGAAGATTATCCTGGGTGGGTCTAACCTAATCAGGTGAGCTCTTAAAAAATGTCAGAGGGATTCACAGAAGTGCTGCCCTGTTGTTGTACTTGAAGGTATAAACAGCCATGTTGTAAATTGTTGTGGAGAGGGTGGCATAGCAGAAAGCCTCTAGGAGCTAACAACAGCCCTTAGTTGATAGCTGGCATGAAAGCAAGGACTTCAGTATTAAAACCTCAAGGAACTAAATTTGGCCAATGTACAGTGAGCTTCAGATAAGAGGGTATCTCCCTTTGACACCCTGATTATATCCCACTTCAACACTGTGAGAGGACTCAGCTAATCTATATCCTAATCAGTACCCATGGAAACTGTGAGATAATAAATTTATGTTGTTTTATGCTGCTCAATTTTTTGGTAATTTGTTATACAACAATAAAAACTAATACAATACCTTTTGTCTCATTTGTGTTTTACAAATATGTGCCTGTGCACCTATATGGTGGAACCCTAGGGGTAAGGGAATCTGGACTATGTAGCTTTTGGCTCCTTTGCCCCTGTGGCATTGGAAAATACGTAAAAAGGAAAGGGAATGGAGGTCAAGGAACAATAGACAATATCCTGCATATATAATATCTAAATATTTCAAAGGAAACCCTGGTTTTTAAATTACATGTGTGGTTATGTCTAGTTGCCTCAATAGCATATAAGAATCCAAAATCAGTTATTCTGCATGTTTTGTTTTAAATTAGTTAAAATAGTTAAAACTAATGCCACTTCTAAGACATTAGTAGTGCTATCTAGGTTCAGTTTTATCTAACCTGATCCATTCCTTCCTCCAATGTAAAGAGGACAAGTGTTCTAGAACTTTTTTGGTGTCTAAGGATCTGATAAAAATATATCCATACACTTTCAAGATAAATAATGGTTTGCCTCTGCATGCAGTTGGGATATTTAGAAAATAAACAGGTCTCTATGTTCTACATGATCACCTACGTGTTCACCAAAAGAGATAAATCCTTAGAATTGCAACTCCTCTATATTTCTCTCCCCCCTCTCCTCTTTCTTTGTCTTTTTTTTGGTTTTCATTTTTGTTCTTGTTTCTTTGTGATCGCTGGTTTACATTTGCAAAACAAGGACTCATTTTGTGGATTTGCTAGAAAATCTGAACTTTTTTTTTTTTTTTTAATCTTGGACAGTTTCTGAGGGTTGAGAATTTGGGTGCAGTTTAGCTGGCAGTTCTAGTTCATGGTATCTCATGGGACTACAGTGGACCTGTCAACCAAGGCTGCAACTTCTGGATACTTGAGTAGAACTAGAGAATCTGCCTCCAAGATCACTTATATGGCTATTGGCAGGGGCACTAGTTCACATGCAGCACTTCTCCATAGTGCTGCTCATGATATGGTTTTCCAAGCATGAGTCATCTGAGAAATTGAGAGAGAGAGAGAGAGAGAGAGAGAGAAAGAGAGAGAGAGCTAAAGAGAGTGCACGTGCCTGAGAGAGTACAGAAGAACCATCAGAGCAGAAACCTTTGTGTCTCTTTTATTACCCAATCTTGGAGGTGGCATGCTATCACTTCTGCTATATTTTATTGGTCATAAGTCAGTCACTATGTCCAGCTTCAATGGGAGGATATTACACAAGGGCATAAATACTAGGGGGTAAGTAACACTGAGGGTCATCTGAGAGGCTGCTTCCCAACATGGCATTTTTTAAATTATTTTTTATTTTTTTAATTTAATTTTTTATTTTTTTTTTAATTTACATCCAAATTAGGTAGCATGGAGTGCAACAATGATTTCAGGAGTAGATTCCTTAGTTCCCCTTACACATTTAGCCCATCCCCCCTCCCACAACCCCTCCAGCGACCCTCAGTTTGTTCTCCATATTTATGAGTCTCTTCTGTTTTGTCCCCCTCCCTGTTTTTATATTATTTTTGTTGCCTTTCCCTTATGTTCATCTGTTTTGTCTCTTACAGTCCTCATATGAGTGAAGTCATGATTTTTGTCTTTCTCTGACTAAGTTCACTTAGCATAATACCCTCCAGTTCCAGTTCCATGTAGTTGCAAATGGCAAGATTTCATGCTTTTTGATTGCCGAGTAATACTCCATTGTATATATATACCACTCTTCTTTATCCATTCATCCATCGATGGACATTTGGGCTCTTTCCATACTTTGGTTATTGTTGATAGTGCTGCTATAAACATGGGGGTACATGTGTCCCTTCGAAACAGCACACCTGTATCCCTTGGATAAACGCCTAGTAGTGCAATTGCTGGGTCATAGGGTAGTTCTATTTTTAGTTTTTTGAGGAACCTCCATACTGTTTTCCAGAGTAGCTGCACCAGCTTGCATTCCCACAACATGGCATTCTTAATAAAAACTAACCAGGAAATCAAAAGAGAGAAAATGAAGAGTAGCCACGGCAGAGTTGAATTTCTAGCCTGATTTCATATGGTAAAATCTGAGTTTTATCATGTCCTTCCTTTATGTCTACCAAACATAAATGTGGCAAGATGGCTATTGGTGCCCAAATTTCCATTTCTCCATGTTACAAAGTTAATTAAACTCTGGATTTTTGCTAGCTATCTGTCTGCCCAAAATACAGATCATACTTCCCAATCTCTCTTGGAACTAGATATAGCATCTGCTGTGAATAAAAAACTGTGGACAACTTTGAGTCGTGCTCTCATATTTCCCTTCTCTCTCTCTCTTAATGATTGAAATGTGGACATGGAAGTGAGCCATCTTGGATCACGTGGGTGAGAAAAATTCTCCAGAGATATACCACAAAGCAACAGAGGAAGAACTGATCCTGTGGAGATGCCATGCTAGTCTTGGATTGTTTATCTACAGATCTTTAGAGGAGAAATAAACAACTGCCTTTGTGTTTAAACCAAAATTATCTATGCTAACAGAATAGCCAAACTCATATTCTAACTGCATATTTTTTCAAACTTTTTGAACCACTGCCCTTAGTTAAAAATACATTTTAAATTGCAACTAGTATATATAAAACTATAAAACTCATCAAGAGTTCTTACAAAAGTGTAAGTGTCTTTAGTATGTGCACTCTGATATTTTCCATTCTACTGTACTGAATTCTATTCTATTCTATTCTATTCTATTCCTCTATTCTATTCTATTCTTTTCTTCCATGCTATTGAGAGAAATATTGCTGAACACTACTAAATCAATTTCAGGACTCACTAATGGATAATAATTTATAGTCTAAGAAACACTGTCCAAACTGTTTTAATAAGATAAAAATGATGTATATGTGTGATATGTTCTAATACAGAACTTCCCACCCCCATTCTGCCAACCTCACTCTCCTGCTTAAATAAAATGAGAAGTAGAAACTTTAAGTTATTATTAGTTCTTATATGTTCAATTTATTAGCAGTTTATCATGACTTCAATTCCAATTCAAGTTTTTAAGAAATTTTTCCTTATATTACTGAAGGAATACTGAGTGCCTTATGTTACTAGGTTTTGTGCTAGATGAATAAGAAATTATTTCCCTGAAAGAGTGATAGTCAGTTGGCAGAGACCAACATGTAAACAGATTAATTAAAATACAATATGATTATTACTATTGTAGCTTAGACACAGTGGTGATGGGCTGATGAAACAGCAAAACTTCATGTTTGTAGCCAAATAAAGTATTGACAGTAAAACATGAAATATCACAGATGCAAGGTTGGAGGAATCTTCACTTCCTTCTGGAATTTGTTCCTTCCCTACTAAATAGCCTGGAACAGAACACTTTTAAATTTTAGGACTGAAAACAAACAAACAAACAAACAAACAAACAAACAAAACAACCATTTGAGTTAGAAGCCCAAATTCAAACTCCTTTTCTTGTACACAAGAATGAAAGATATTCTTAGGATGAAAAACTGTGTACATTAAGACTATGTGATGAATGTTATAAAACTAGCGTTTCAGTAGTGGTTTTTGCCCATGTTTATTGAGACTTATTACGGTGTAAAAACATTTATAGCTTTAATACTCAAAATCCCTTTGTCCCTTCCAATATCTTTGACATTTTAAAGTGACTGATCTATCACTTTTTTTTTTTTTCAAACTAAAATCTTAGAAATGTGCTTACTTGTCTACTTTGTATTAACCTACTCTAACTGGAAGAATTTCCTTATCTTAAAAGTGGCAGGAATGTGCTCTTGTAACAAAAATCTTAGGGGCAAGACAAGGTTCAGAGAGAATGAGACTATTTCTTATTTGGATGGAAAGTGTTGTGGACAGTTGATGCCAATCTCAGATTCAGAGTTGAAAGGTATAGTAAGAATTCAGATGAGCTTAAGCTCAAGAAATAAAGGGACATCAGTATGTTGTGAAGAGAAAGGGAAAGACGGACAGTGTAAAACTTTGAATTTCTGCTTGTTCTGTATTAACCACAGTTCCTTTTAGCATGTATCTCCTTGGAAATGGAACCACAGCACATTTGGAATATCTTATATAGGATGGCAGAGAACAGGCTATTTAACTAGTGGCCAAGAACAACCTGATGTTCTGAGCTACAAATTGAAAGTGAAGGTTACTTTCTTGTAGACTTTATCTTAAAGCAGTAAAACGGGTAACTGCAGCTACAACTGAAAGTATTGATTTTGTAATTTCAGCAAATTAAGAACAAGACAGAAAACCTATTAAACCTTTCCACTGATTGCCAGGGTACTTTTTGGTGATTCTGAGGTTGACATTAAAATTACACACACCTATCTCTTGAAAGTAAAACATATACATTATATAGAAGATGATAAATGAAATTTTAGTATGTTTTAAATGTGAAACTTGCAAATCCTGATACTATAAATGTCAAACAGCATAACTAATTTTTGTACATTTTCATAAATTAGGGTTAAAGTTAGATGTACATTTATTATGCTTTAATAAATTAAACTTTTTACAGAACCAGAAGATATTTTTTAAGTAGAGAAACTCCAATAATAACATTACATGTCAGAACATTGTAAGTAATGACTATGTAAGAAATAGATTACAAAGACTACTGAATAAGTATCAAATTATATTTTTTGTGTCCAAGAGCAGAACAAACCTATTTTAAAGTTTTGTGGAACATGTGAAACTTTTAAAATGTAATTCTAAGATTCTTCAAACGAATATATTAAAATTTACATTAATCGTAATGCCAAAGAAGAAACTGGTTATAAAAAATTTGATAACATGATAGAAAATAAAATTCAGGAATTTTTTTCAGTGAAATAAATTGAATTAAATTTATATCTTCCTTTCACATTCACTCTACCTCAAATATCATATTTTCTTAGCAAGTAGATAAACTAGAGAAAATAATATTTTAAAAACTTGGGAGGTAGCTTTTGTCTACAATTAAGGAAAATCACAACAAAAAACTCATAAACTGTAAGAAAAATTAACAAATTAGGGCAGTCCAGGCTTAGTTAATTCAGTGATTCAACCATGCATTTTTAAAAAAATTTGTTCTTTTTAAACTTTCTATTTTTCCTTCTTCAGTGTGTAATTTTTGTCCTAATGATTGCGAGACAGTGTTGATGTTCACATACAAACACAAAAATGTTCATCAAAAGAAAAGGATCATTTCTTTCTTCACATCTCCTTTTAAGAGCAAGGTAACTTTTCTCAGGCACTGTCTAGATTATTTTCTTTCCTGCCTCACTGAACAAAATTTCATACAAGTTTTATGATTTCACTAATCTCTGGTAAAGTAAGTGGAAAAATCAAAATTAGCTTAGAGTTTTAATCACAACTAATTAACACAGGTTTTGATTGAGGATTTTCCCTACAGGTATATGACTCTATATGGTATAGATTTCTGAACCAAGTCAGGGCCAGGAAGAAGGAGGATTGATTTGGAGTAGTCAACCACAATGCCTGCCACTGGGGTTGTGTTTCAATAAACTGAACACACACATAGATAATATACAATAAGTTGGGAAGTTATCTATGGTTTCAGTAGTGCAATCTACACTTCATAATCGTAAAAATAAAAGCTGAAAGAAAATTCTCTGAAATATCTGAAGAAATGCAGATAAAGCTCCATCTATCTTCCAAAAAGTGAATAGAAATAATATGGTGCATAATATCTTATGCAGTTATTTGAATGTTATTTGAAGCATGAGGAAAAATAGTATTTCGAATATTGTTAATTAACTAATTAATTAATTTGAGTGAGAGAGAGAGCACACGTGTGCAAGTAGGGGAGGGGTAGCAGGAAAGGGAGAGAATCTTAAGCAGGCTCCAAGCCCAGCAGGGAGCCTGACACAGGGCTTGATCTCATGACTGTGAGATCATGACCTGAATCGAAATCAAGAGTCAGAAGCTTAACTGACTGAGCCACTCAGGAACCCTGCAAGTAATCTTAGATCACTTATAAAAAGATCTAAATAAGTCACTGGAACATGTGTTTCACAGTTTGTTTGTTTGTTTTTAACTCAAACACTTGGCTTCCTCTTACTGCTCTTATTTTAAGACTGCCATATTTTCAGTTCCTCAAGAGTTTGTAATCATACCATCAGTTATACTGATATTTGATCTAAGGATGCTTGATTCTAAGGATGTTTGATTCTATTGCTACACAGAAAATTTTTTTCACCAGTGTCAAGAGAGTCCATTTACATTTTTTTAAGTTTACTTATTCATTTTTGAGAGAGAGACAGAGAGAGTGAGTGGGGGAGGAGCAGAGAGAGAGAATCCCAAGCAGGCTCCACAGTGTCAGCATAGAGACTGATGTGGGGCTCGAACTCACAAGCTATGAGATCATCACCTGTGCTGGTCTCATGCCCAAGAGTTGGATGCTTAACAGACTAAATCACCCAGGTGCCTCTTCAGTGTTAGACTGTTTTGCAAAAGGAATGGCATAACCAGTTAAGTCACCCTCTCTATAGTGAAGGTCAAACAGCATTAGAGTGTATGTTTACAACGAAACCCCAGATGCATGAGCTCTATCTCCATTAACTCATATTTCATGCATAGACATTTATCTACCATTTACCATGTAGCTAGCACTGGAATAAACATTTTGAAAGATACAAAGATGAATCAAATAACCATTTTCCTTTTATAAAGAGATAAGTCTACTGAAGGAAGTAAGATATGTTCAGAAATAAAGTAGAGGAAGTCTGTAGTTCCAGAAGAGAAGAACAGAGAAAGGAAGTTAAGGAAAGAGAAGTTTAAGTCCTGGTGGAAAATCAGGAACTGATCTATAGAAACAGATATACTATTTCCATATCTGGCTTACAGTCAGCATTTCTCTGCTTCTTCATTCCATTTAAACAATTCTCTGTAATGAGAGGGAATAAAGCAAGGGATTTAAGAATATGATATGAAGTAAGACTACCTCACTAGGTGGGAAAATATCCAAAAGAATATCAGTGTATAGGTAGGCAAAAAGACAGACAAGTACACACCCCCACAACATAAAAAGTAGAAATATTTTAAAGAAGTAGAAGTATTTTCCAAAATCTCTTTTATTCTAGTCCAAGGAATTGCTTACAAATGTTGGATTTACAAGTTATATGATTATTGTCAGGAGAGATGAATTTATTATCAAGTACTTTCCCAGAATTCCATGTTACTAATGGTATGCAAAGTCTTAGATCATCAAAAAAAATCTTTTAGCATCAAAATGTTATCTAAATAGAATTATTTTTAATGATGAATTTTTGTGAAATAGTAGTTGGAACCTCCAACTGCATTTTGTATGATTATCAGCTAATAAATTCAACCTGAAAATAGCCTTAGATATCTGATTGGACAAATATTTTGTTATGTGCCCTTGATACAGCTATGATAAAAGGTAAGGTTATTATACTTGTAGATTCTTATACTGAATAATATAACTTCTGATCTACTCAAGTGAAATCTTAATCAAAGAAATTGCCATAATACACAGTATAGTCTAAAGAAAGAATATAAAATAATATCATCCACAAACATAGGAAAGAGAAGAAAATTAGAATATAGTATCAATAAAATGTTTCTGAAACATTCATATCAAAAGATTTCTCATAATCAGAGACATAAATACAGCCCAAACGGCACCTAATGTCCATATGTTCAGCAAGTTATTTAAGTTGAGGAAATACGTTTGAGACATTCAGACAAGACTGAATTTATTTTGACATTGAAAAGTGCACAAGAAGTCTCCATTTTTCATGAGACAATATGAGAAACTAAATCATTGGCTGACAGAAGATATTTTGACAGCCTAACTAATCAGTGTTTCATCTATATTACTAAACATAACACTTTCAAGGCACTGCAGAATGTAAATTGTGATCACTGACCCAAAGGGGCAAAGTACTCCATTCAAGCCCTGTGCTGGTCTCTGTCAGATTGTTGCTAGTCTGCACAAGAAACTTGTGTCGGTCATCTTCTCCCCAACCTGCAGCATCATATAGTTGTTACATCGAACTAAAACCAGATAAAGTCAGGAATGAAAAGATAAAAAATAAAATCGAACTCTCATTTTTATGTCCAGATTATTTGATGAATTTGGATGCATTTTAAGTATGCAAGTATTTCTAATTAAGAAAAAACCCACCTGTTTCTAGACAGACTAGCATATACAGTGGTAATTTAAGGTCACGCCATAAAATGAAAAGTTCTCCAGATAGACTCATTTTGGCCTAGATGGCAAATATGTGTATCAATAGTACACTCTCCAATGTCCATGACAGATATTGCTAAATAATCAGAGTGGAGTTTCCAGCTGAAACTGAATACATCTTCAGAATTGAATATAATACTCAATATAACACTCCAGGCATCCATTGCTCTTCTCTTACGTTGTTTGAAATTTGTCATACTAAAATCATGTCAAATACTAGTTCTATGAGTGTCTGAATAATTGTTTTAATGAATCTGATAGTGATCTTTTTTATATTTTGAATATTAAAAACTTTCTATTTACATTTGCAAGTTACTCCTAGTAGGCTATTTCTTAGAGTGAGAAAATGATTAAAACTTGCAAAAAAATAAAGATCTTATTTGGGGAATGCACAAATTGAGTGAGTTAAAATGACTTAATTGTATATATATCTATATATATCTTATAATTTAAAAATAATATATTTATAAGAAAACAGTAAAGATACAGAGATTAACCATAGGAGCAAACTTAAATAACCTATTTCAAGTATTCATTATTTGGCATAGTATGAAAGCAAGTTAATTGTTCTTTCTTGGTGTGAGATCACACTATTAAATCATGAATATAAGTTAACAAACATATCTGGAGACTTAAAACAGCTACTAGGACCCACCGGACAGCATAAGGGCTTGTAGATCTTTCACAGAATCTCTTCTCACTGTTGTTCAGTAGCTCTGCACCCATCTTTAGACTATCTCCGTAATTTACAAGTGTACAATGCAAATAGACGTAACTGGCAACTGGTCCACTCTCCCAAATGGTCCCCTGACTCACAGAGCAAAGGTTGTTATGGTAGGTGGAAGTAAAGTGGAAGCTCCTAGAAATGCCAACCCTACCCCTACCTCTCTCCTCCTACACAATACCACACCAATACTAAGCCAAAAGTACTTTCCTAAGGGAATTATTGGTATTAATACCACCATCACAAACCAAAGATGCCAAAGATGATGATACCTACCCAACGTCCATTTAATTCTCCTTTGGGTCAGTACAAAAACCAGATGGGTCTTAGGAATGATTGCAGATTATCATAAACTTTAAGAAGGTCGTGATTTCGACTGAGGTTGCCATTTAAGATATAGTATTTATGTTTTTATCACTGAGCAAACAACATAGCCTCTGTCACCTTGTTTGTAGCTGTTGACTTGAAAACAGTTTTCTTTACCCATACTAATAAGGATAATCAGAAGTAGATCGCTTTCACCTGGGTGGGAGAGTAGTACATCTTCACTGGTTTAAATTACACTTATAGCAACTCTATATTTGGTCATAATATAATTGGTAGGAATACTGAACCTTTTGATATTTCACAAAACTCCACGCTGGTCCATTCTTTTTGTGAAAATATGCTAACTGGACTTGAGAAGCAAGAACTAATAAGTAAAGCACGGGGTGCCTGGGTGGCTCAGTCAGTTACAGTACTGACTCTTGGTTTCAGCTCAGGTCATGATCTCGTGATTCATGGGGTCAAGCCCTGTATCGGGCTGTGTGCTGACAGTGCAAAGCCTGCTTGGGATTCTCTGTCTCCCTCTATCTCTGCCCTCCCTGCTCTCTTTCTCTCAAAATAAATAAATAAACTTTAAAAAATGTTTTAAGAAGCACAAGCATGCTAGAGGATGAGATATTAAGTCAGGAGAACCCCCAAGCTCCTGCCACAGTAAAATTCAGTTTAGTTTTCTGGAGCTTATTGAAGTAAACCTTCCAAATGTAAAGGCAAGTTCCTGCCCTTTGTAGTGTCCACCATAAAGAAAGAGCACAGTGCATGTTTTGAATTTTGGAGGCCATATGTACCACATCTGGGTATACTGTTCTGATTTTTTTTTCTTAGTAACCTATAAGTCTTCCAGGTTGGAGTGGGACGCATAAAAAAAGGGAGCTCTTCAAGTCCAGGCTGCTCTGTAAGTTGCTTGAGACTTACGACCAATGTTACCTCGTGTGTCTTTTGCAGCTGGGGATGCTTTCTGGAGTTACGGGTGAGCTCCAATAAGAGAAACATGGGATCCATAACTTCGGGCAATGCAGTATCATCCTCTGTCAACAATTATTCTCCATTTGAGAAGAAGTTCCTGGCTACTGGACCCTGTGAAAGATTGAACATCTAATTATAGGACATCTAGTGACTATTAAATCCAGTTACCTATCACAAACTCAATGTTTTCTGAATTGTGATCATATGTGAGAGATCTACTGGGTCCAACTAGATCCGGAAGATATAAATAAATTTTACTTGTAGTTGAGTCAGACACTCATAGTACTTTTCCTTCTGGCTTTGTTACTCCTTTCTCTGACCTGTCCTTTACCTTTTGGGTAGTTTCTATGACCAGTTAACAAAAGAAAATTTTTGGAAGTCTGGTTTAGAAATGGATCTGCCTGTTATGTTGGTACTGCCAGACCTAGGCATCTACTGTCCATATTCTCCAACAGCTCAACCCAGGGTAACTCTAAAAGATAATTGTGAAGGTAAATCTTTCTAGTGGGCAGAACTTATAACAGTAAATTTGAGGTGGGGGGTTTTCCTATAGGGTGTGGTATATGCTTTATACTAAAAACAAATATATGTGGTGCTATTTTTACCATAACTGTAATACAAAGGGCTGGAAACCAAGGAATTTTACTATTGCATGTTACAACCCACTCACAGAGTGATTCTTCATATTTCCCCAGCCTTGGACTTGGAAGGTACAGAGAAGCCCTTGTTTCCAAAGGAAGAAGTTTCCACCAAGGAAAAAAGCCATGATGCCATTAAATTGGAAGCTGAGGTTGCTCCTGGGTCATTTAGGGCTGCCCATGCCTATAAATCAAGAAAGAAAGTTACTAATTTGGCCCGTGTAATTCAACCTGATTCTTTACTTATTAACATTGCCAGAAAATGGGCTAACTCAATATTGAATGGACAACTGAGAATCTAGAACTTTTAGAAATAAAAATTTGGGGTCACTCCACCAGGTAAAAAACATAGATGAATCAAAGTTTGGGAGAAGTTAAGGGAAACATGGATGGAAAGAAGTTTTAATACCCCTGACCAGCTGGAGAAGTAAAGACTGTAGTAGTTATGCCAATTTTATGCCAAAGGTATATAATTTTTAAATTTTTTTAAACTTATTTATTTTGAGAGAGAGCACAAGCAGGGTAGGTAGGGGCAGAGAGAGAGAGAGGGGAGAGAGAGAATCCTAAGCAGTTTCTGCCCCATCAGTGCAGAGCCCGATATGGGACTCGAGTCTATGAACTGAGATCATGACCTGATCCAAAACCGAGTCAGACACTTAACTGAGCCACTCAGGTGCCCCCCAAAAGGTATATAATTTTTAAAGTCAGAGGAATTTTATTTAATTTTTTAATTTTTAATTTTATTTATTTATTTTCTTGAGAGAGAAAGGGACAGCAGAGTGGGGGAGGGGGAGAGAGAGAGAGAGAGAGAGAGAGAGAGAGAGAGAATCCCAAGCAGCTTCCACACTGTCTGCACAGAGCCTGATGCAGGGCTCACACCTACGTAACCATGAAATCATGACCTGACCCGGAACCAAGAGTTGGACACTTAGCCATCTGAGCCACCCAGGTGCCCCTAAAGTCAGAGGGAGTTTGAAATCTAAATTTAAAAATAAAGGAACTGAATGTAAGTAATTTAAAATGAACTAATGATGGTCATGTAACTAGTTAATGGCAGAACCCACATTTACTGACCTGCTGGGCCTGTGTCCTTTGCACCACATTATGCCATAGCACCCTTAATGCCACAGTCCAGGGAAGATGAGAGAAAGGCTCCATAGTGCCTGGGGCCAGGGCTGGAGCACTCATCATCTGGTCTAGAGACAGTTCTCCATTGAGTGTTTCCCCAGTGTGAGATGCCAAGAGCAGTGTGAGCATCTCACCTGAACTGCTTTTCTTAGACTCAAGCTTGAGAAGGAAATCTGGGAATGCATTAATAAGCACAGCAGATTTTCATCTCATCTGAATTTCCGTATCTAGGATAATAAGAACTTCATAATTCTCCCCAAGGATATTCCTAGCTTATTTGTTCACTATTTTCTTTTATCACTTGAGTGCTTATGCTGGTGGTTTTCCTCAACTGAAGATTATTATACAAGAGAAATGATGTCTTTAGCAGCAACTTTTAAGTAAACATTTTTTTAGTTTAAAAAAGAATGTTTTTTGTTTATTCATTTATTATTTTTTTAGATTCCACATATGTGTGAAATCATACAATATTTGTCTTTCTCAGTCTGACTTATTTCATTTAGCATTATACCCTCTAGGTACTCAAATAAAAGGAAAAAGAAACAAAACCACTATGGTAAAAGTCTAGAATTCAATTAAAGTAACATCTATGTTTTTTGCCTTATAACAAAAAAGAAGAATGTTGTTACCACTCAGCTCCTTTTCCTCCTTTTTTAAACTCAGAATTATAGCGTATATACTAAGACTATAATTTCAAACATAAGAAACTATCATTTCTTTTTATCTTTTTATATTCTTGTAATGGCTTTGTAATAACATATAGACTCATCATAGATTAACCAGTGGGCTGTTATTAGATATTTAATGTTTTGATAATTTTATGACTATAAAAACCACCACAATAAGCATATTTGCATCTGGATCTTTATACACATTAATAAGTAGCACTTTAGGAGAAAATCTTCAAGGTAAATCACTAGGTATATATCATTTTTAAAATGCTCGCACTAAGATATGGAATCATATCAATAAATTATATCTATACAATATTAAAATACCTATTCAGTGATATAACTTGTCTCCCTATTAATTTCTTCTTTTATGTCCTTTAGCAATGCCCTATAATTCTTTTTTATGTAAACTTTTGCATATTTCTTAAGTTTTTCCTAACTATGCCATATTTTTGTTGCTATTCTGAATAGATTTTCTCTTTTATTATATGCTCAAATTAGTTACTGCTTGCATAAAAAAAGCTATTGATTTTTACATATGTATTTGAAAACAGATACCTTTTTGAACTGTTTTATTAGAATATTAAAATATTTTTACTAGAATACAGTACTTTTATTCCAGTAGGATTTGAAAATTGTATTTTAGATCTCAGGGGTCTTGAATATATAATGTTTTATAAAACTAAAAATGTAGGGGTGCCTGGGTGGCTCAGTCAGTTGGGCAACCGACTGCAGCTCAGGTCATGATCTCACAGGTCGTGAGTTCAAGCCCTGCGTCAGGCTCTGTGCTGATAACTTGGAGCCTGGAGCCTGCTTCAGATTCTGTGTCTCCCTCTTTCTCTCCCCTCTCCCACTCACACTCTCTCTCTCTCTCAAAAATAAAATAAACATTAAAAAAAACTAAAACATGTAAAAAATAATAAAAATAACTCACCTAGATATAAAATTCTTGGGTCACAATATTTCCCTCAGATTCTGGTTTAATCTCATTTTGGTCAGATATTATTCTCAAGTCTGCTCTTGAAAGGTTACTTAATACTCACAAAACTCCTATACAATTTCCTGATTTGAATGGACTTCATTTAGCATCCCTTAGCCCCCTTGTGATGATTTTTTCTCCTGCCCCAATCATTTGATGATTCAATCACTGTGACTTCCAAACCCTGCATCTAGGGTACTTCCCATTACTTTTTGACAAGCTCAGTTTTTTTAGGAAAATGTTCTTCCTAGGTGTTGAACATTTGGAAACTTCCTCTGGTTGCTTTGGAGATTTGTACTTGTGACATGAGGTATAATGGTTCAGTTTCTGTTACAGCTATAGACTGCTGGGTTTCTGGGACTTGAGACACAAGGGGACGTAGGGGAAACTTTCCAGTTTTTTTTTCCGTTTATTTATTTATTCGGAGAGAGAGAGAGAGCGAGAGCACTGCAGGGGCAGAGAGGGAGAGAGAGAATCCTAAATAGACTCTGTACTGCCAGCGTGGAGCCCTATGCAGAGCTCAAACCCACGAACCATGAGATCATGACCTGAGCCAAAACCAAGAATCGGATATTTAACCGACTGTGCCACCTAGGTGCTCCAGAAACCTTCTGGTTTTTTAACCTAAACGATTTTGTGGATGTTCCGTGAGGCAAAACTTTAATAGATTTTTCTCCATCTAGTGAAGAAGTCTCCATTTTACTTTAAGGCAGATGGAAATTTCCAATATTCTTGTATAAGGCTGTCTGACAGTGAGATTTCTGCTTTTTCAGTCTGTCTGTGTATGAATTTTAGTGGAAAGTGAAAAACAATATTAAAAATTGCTAGGCAGGGGCGCCTGAGTGGCTCAGTCGGTTGAAAATCCGACTTCGGCTCAGGTCATGATCTCACAGCTCCTGAGTTCAAGCCCCCTGTCAGGGTCTGTGCTGACAGTTCAGAGCCTGGAGCCTGCTTCGGACTCTGTGTGTCTTTCTCTCTCTGCCCCTAACCCACTTACATTCTGTTTCTGTCTCAAGAATAAATAAACATTAAAAAAAATTTTTTTTAATTGCTAGGCAGATGCCATTTTCTCTTCTTTTCTTTTTAATTTTTAAGTTTATTTTTAAGAGAAAGAAAGAGTGAGTGGGGGAGGAGCAGAGAGAGAAGGAGAGAGAGAATCTCAAGCAGGCTCCACATTTGAGGCTCGAATTCACAAACCGTGAGATCATGACCTGAGCCGAAACCGAGTCGGATACTTAACTGACTGAGCCACCCAGGTGCCCCAAGAATTTCCCCTTAAATAGTAGATACTTGCAGAATTACATAATTTTGATTTCTGTAAAAAAAGATGTGGAAATACCTTAAAATTCAAATTTATTACTAGAATAAAAGTATTAGAATTATTACAAATGTGCCCTGAAAATTATAATATAAAACTTGACAGCTTATCAAAACTGCTTCAAATTTTGTCAACTTCTATAACTACTTGTGAAATTTCTCTTAATTTTTAGAGACTCAGTATTTGAAACTCTTCCTATTTTGACCTTTTCTTTCTTTCTACTTCTTTTATTTTCTCTGTTTTGTTCCCCAACTGCTCAAATAATCTCTGTACACATTCACTAGACATACAACATATAATTCTTAGGCATCAATTTACATTTTAGTGACTTTTCTATTTGTTTTATGTTTTTGCTATATCTTACTTGTGAATCCTTTTAAAGTCTTCTCACCTATCCACCTCCCTGGGTAGTTTTTAGATAATATAGTTGGCTTTGCTGAATCTGTCAGAAAAGACAATTGCTTAAAAATATTTCTTTGTAGAATTCTTAGCCTCTGACATCAAGTATACATTGCTACACCCCCTATAAAAATTGCTACACTATTGTTTTTTCCTCGCATGTAATCCCAGAATGATTTAAATTTGAACTTTTAACCTGATACAATAGAAGCTGAATTAAAAAGTTAATTACAAAAACAGGTTTCATAATTGTGTGTTTATTTCTACTATTTAAATTTATTCTAAAGCATCAGGCATCTATGTGATTACAAAATTAAAGGGCAGGGAATTAAACAGATTTTCAGAACTGGCATATTTTTACAAGTGTGATATGTACAGTACACTTTTCTGAGCGGAATGAAATTCTGTGAATCGTTAAGTTCCAAACAAATTGAGGAAAACTGTTTATATGGAGGATCTATTTTCTGTTAAATATATACATCTCTCCCATTTCCTTGCATTTTACATTTAAAAGGAGTTATTTTGGTTGCTACATTTTTTTTCTTTTTACCTAGCTCTACTTTTTGTCATGGCTTAAAACATTATATTTCAAAGACAACACTGAAAGTTCTCTAGGGATTGGTGTTGCTTTATTGAGTGATCTTTGATCAGATTGTAATGGAATATCCCTGCAGGTGATATAAAATGTGTACATATATTTGAATACATAAAATATGTATTTTTTTATTTCATCCATCTTTGACACTTCTAAATATGGACTTATTTAGCATGCTGGCCCCAAAATGATAGGATCATCTTGAGGGTATGTTTCAAAAGAGTGACAATTTTAAAAATTGATGATGAAAATAATTGGATTTATAAATTCTTTGGAAACCAGGGCATATGTCCCCACAACAAAAGTAAAGGCTGTTATGGAGCATATAGAAACTCAGTGGAAAGATATATAATATTCTTGTTCCATGAAATATGTTTTAAATATTGTTAAACATCATGGTGTTCACAAGCTTAGATGACTTAAAAATTGAATACTAATACAGTCATTTATTTCAGAAACTGAGAGATATTTTGTATGTAAGAGAAATATGTGATATTATTTTTATTGACATTAAGTTAAAAGATCCTCGATTGTAGATATTATGTGTTTTTATGTAGGTTCATGTTAGATTTTGACAAAAAAGCAAGAATTCTAAAAATTAGGGTTATCCATTTCTTTAGATGTCACTCATTAAATTATCATTTACCTCTGAGGCTACATTTACACTAGTTTGTTTACATTGTTAGATGGGGGGTGCTGAGAACCCATGTCTAAATTTGAAATAATTGCAGGTAGGAGTGCCTAGGTGGCTCGTTCAGTTAAGCGTCCAACTTTGGCTCAAGTCATGATCTCATGGTTAGTGAGTTCAAGCCCCACATTGGGCTCTGTGCTGACAGCTCAGAGCCTGGAGCCTGCTTCAGATTCTGTGGTCAGAGGTGATGAACTGATTGATGGTCAGTCAACTGTGGCCATAAGAGGGAACACAGGAGAGGTTCAGGAAAACACAGTTTATTATACTTCCAAGTCCTACAGATAGAGGGTTACTGCCTGCTGTAAGGGACCATGTATGAAGGATGGGAGTGGGGAAGTGGACTCAATCAAGCACAGCAGGAATCCATAGACAAAGGAACAGTACAGGAGAAAAGCATGAGGAGATTTCACCCATGCGTTTGAATGTTACTAGGTCATGGTCAGGACAGGGCAGGAAGTGGAATTTGTGCAGGGAAGTCATCCTTATCACACTGGTGCACCTGGTCACCTGGGCAAGATGTGCACAATGGGGATGTTAAGTTAGCAGGAGGAAAAAAACAAAGTTCCAAAATTTACAATACACTTTAACACTCCTAAAAATCAGGAGATTGTGTTATTCTATGAATGGCATAGTGTGTCCTAGGTCCCCAAGACCACCCTCAGGTTCATCACTGGAAGGATTCACAGAAATCAGAAAAACTGTTATACTTATGGTTTATTACAATGAAATGGTGCTGATCAAAACAAAAAAAGAAAAAGGTGCATAGAGCAGAGTCCAGGAGAGACCAAGCACATGTTGCCCTCTCCCAGTGCAGTCATATGAATAGCATTTAATGATTCAAGCTTCAGTGTGTGACAGCACATGGGACATATTGTCAACCAGAGAGGTTCATCTGAGTCTTGGTGTCTGGGATTTTTATTAGAGGTAGGCATGGAGCATCCATTGCAGCCAACCATAGTTACTGAGGCTCCAGTCCCCTAGATGTCAATCTGATTCCACATGGCCCAAGGCCCCCAACATAAAGGACATTGTTAATATAAACTATCTGATGTATTCCAAGGCCCCAGATAAACAAAGGTACTATTACCAGGGAGAATATTCCAAAGGCTTCGATGTTATCTCTCAGAAGCAGTTCAAGAGACAGACCTTTCTTTGGAATGTGCTGGGCTTGAACACCCTAGACCTGCTAGTCAGACTTTTATTTTTTATTTTTTAGCGCTATTGAGATATAATTGATATGCAAAAAATAGCACACACTTAATGTGTACATCTTAATGAGTTTGGACATGTGTATACACTCATAATACCATTACCACAACCAAGATACTAAAGGTATCCCTCATCTCCAAAAATGTCCTTGTGCTCTTTTGCATTTTGTTTTGTTTTATTTGGGTTTGGTTTAGTTTTGGTAGGACACCCAACATGAAATATACCCTATTTACATATTTTAAAGTCTACAATATCATGTTGTTAACTTTAGGTACCATGTGGTACAGCAGATCCCTAGAATTTGTTCATGTTGCTTAATAGAAACTTTATATCCATTAGAACAATCTCCCATTTTCCCACCACTCACACTTGAACCCACCATTCTATTCTCTGCTTCTCTGGGTTTGACTGTTTTAACTACCTCATATAAATGGAATCATGTAGTATTTGTCCTTCTGTGATTGACTTATTTCACTTTGCATTATATCCTCTATGTATCATCCATGTTGCGGCAAAGGGAAGATTTCCTTCTTTTTTAAAGGCTGACTAATATTCCATTGATTATATATTTCCACACATGTATCCATTTATGCACTGGTGAACATTTGGGTTATTTCTGTGTTTTGGCTACTGTGAATAATGCTACAATGTGGGAGTGCAGATATCTTTGATATGCTGATTTCAATTCTTGTGGACATACACCCAGAATTGGGATTCATGGATCACATAACAGTTTTATTTTTGAGGAACTGCCATACTGTTTTCCATAGTGGCTGTCCCAATTTGCATTCCCACCAACACCATATAAGACTTATCTCCACGCACTCGCTAATACTTACCTTCTTTTTTAAAAATAATAACCATCCTAACAGATGTGAGGTGACATCTTGAGGTTGTTTTAGTAAGTATTTCTCTAACAAATAGTGATTTTTGAGAACATTTTAATATATCTAGTGGCCATTTGTATGTCTTCTTTGGAAAAATATTTACTCAAGTCTTTTGTCCATTTTTATTAGGGTATTTGTTTCTTTTTCAGTTGAGTTGTAGTAGATTCTTACATATTCTGGGCATTAATCCTTTAGCAGGTAGATAGTGTGCAAATATTTTCTCCGATTTTGTATATTGCCTTTTTACTCTCTTGATTGTTTCATTTGTGGTGTGCAAACTTTTTAGTTTGATGCATTCCCAGTTGTTTATTTTTTATTTTATTGCCTGTGTTTTTGGTGTCAAATCCAAGAAATCATTGTGAAAACCAATACCGAGAAGTTTTCTTCCTGTGTTTTCTCCAAAGAGTCTTACAGTTTCAGGTCTTAATATTTAAATTTTTAAATCCAATTCCGGATTATTTTTTTTTACATTGTAAGATATGAGTTCAAGTTCATTCTTTTGCATGTGGATATCCAGTTTTCCCAACATCATTTATTGAAGATACTATCCTTTCCCCATTGTGTGGTCTTGGCACACTTACTGAAGATCAGTTGGTCATATGCATGTAGATTTGTTTTTGTACTCTCTATTCTATTCCATTGGCCTATATATCTGTTTTATGTTGGTGACAAACTGTTGTCATTACTGTAGCTTTGTACTACATTTTGAAATCATGAAGTGTGATGCCATCAGCTTTGTTCTTTTTCAAGATTGCTTTGGCTATTTGAGGCCTTTTGTGATTCCATAAGAATTTTAGTGTTTTGTTTTGTTGTTCTATTTCTGTAGAGACAACTGTTGGAGGACATTTGGGAAAAAGGATTCTCTTGTAAATTATAACTTAGTTTTTCTCTTTCTGGTTTTAAGATTCTCTTTGTCCTTGATTTTTCGTAGTTTTATTATATGTTTCTTTGAGAAAATCTCTTTAGGTTAACTTCCTTTGGTAACCTTAGAGCTTCATGAACTTAGATATCCAAATCTATTCTTAGATTTGAGAAGTTCTCAGCGATTATGTAATTTTTAATTTTGTTAATGTTTTATTTATTTATTTATCTTTTTAATTTTATTTATTATTTTTTAAAATTTACATCCAAATTAGTTGGCATATAGTGCAACAATGATTTCAGGAGTAGATTCCGTGCTACCCCTTACCCATTTAGCCCATCCCCCCTCCCACAACCCCTCCAGTAACCCTCAGTTTGTTCTCCATATTTATGAGTCTCTTCTGTCTTGTCCCCCTCCCTGTTTTTATGTTATTTTTGTTGCCCTTCCCTTATGTTCATCTGTTTTGTCCTTTAAAATCCTCATATGAGTGAAGTCATATGATATTTGTCTTTCTCTGACTGACTACTTTCACTTAGCATTATACCCTCCAGTTCCAGTTCCATGTAGTTGCAAATAGCAAGATTTCATGCTTTTTGATTGCCAAGTAATACTCCATTATATATATATATATATATATATATATATACACACACACACACACCACATCTTCTTTATCCATTCGTCCATTGAGGGACACTTGGGCTCTTTCCATACTTTGGCTATTGTTGATAGTGCTGCTATAAACATGGGGGTGCATGTGTCCCTTTGAAACAGTACACCTGTATACCTTGGATAAATGCCTAGTAGTACAATTGCTGGGTCATAGGCTAGTTCTATTTTTAGTTTTTTGAGGAACCTCCATACTGTTTTCCAGAGTGGATGCACCAGCTTGCATTCCCACCAACAATGCAAAAGAGATCCTTTTTCTCCGCATCCTCGCCAACATCTGTGGTTGCCTGAGTTGTTCGTGTTAGCCATTCTGACTAAGGTGGTATCTCATTGTGGTTTTGATTTGTATCTCCCTGATGATGAGGGATGTTGAGCATTTTTTCATGTGTCGGTTGGCCATCTGGATGTCTTCTTTGGAGAAGTGCCTATTCATGTCTTTTGCCCATTGCTTCACTGGATTATTTGTTTTTTGGGTGTTGAGTTTGATAAGTTCTTTATTGATTTTGGATACTAACCCTTTATATGATGTGTCATTTGCAGATATCTTCTCCCATTCTGTCAGTTGCCTTTTAGTTTTGCTGATGGTTTCCTTCACTGTTCTTCCTTCACTTTTCTCCCCTCAGAAAGTCTCCCTTAAAATTTCTTGCAGGGCTGGTTTAATGGTCACAAACTCCTTTAATTTTTGTTTGTCTGGGAAATTTTTTATCTCTCCTTCTATTTTGAGTGACAGCCTTTCTGGATGAAATTCTTGGCTGCATATTTTTCTGATTCAGCACACTGAATATATCCTGCCACTCCCTTCTGGCCTGCCAAGTTTCTGTGGATAGGTCTGCTGCAAACCTGATCTGTCTTCCCTTGTTTGTTAGGGACTTTTTTTCCCTTGCTGCTTTCATGATTCTCTCCTTGCCTGATTGTTTTGTGAATTTGACTATGATATGCCTTGCTGATGGTCGGTTTTTGCTGAATCTGATGGGGGTCCTCTGTGCTTCCTGGATTTTGATGTCTGTGTCTTTCCCCAGGTTAGGAAAGTTTTCTGCTATGATTTGCTCACATAGCCCTTCTATCCCTATTTCTCTCTTCCTCTTCTGGGACCCCTATGATTCTGATGTTGTTCCTTTTTAATGAGTCACTGATTTCTCTAATTTTTAAATTGTGCTCTTTTGCCCTAATCTCCCTCTTTTTTTCTGCTTCGTTATTTTCTATAAGTTTGTCGTCTCTATCCCTGATTATCTGTTCTGCCTTGTCTGTCCTTGCCGCTGCTGCATCCATCCATGATTGCAGCTCAGTTATAGCATTTTTAATTTTATTCTGGCTATTTTTAACTTCTTTTATCTCTGCAGAAAGCTATTCTAATCTACTTTTGACTCCAGCTAGTATTCTTATTATTGTGACTCTAAATCCTGGTTCAGACATCTTGCTTGTATCTGTGTTGGTTAAATCCCTTCTTGTCATTTCTTCGTGCTCTTTCTTTTGGGGTTAATTCCTTCGTTGTGTCATTTTGAAGGGAGGAAGGAATTAATGAGGTAGAAAAATTGAAATTAAAAAATATTAAAATTAAAAATTAAACACACACACACAAATCAAATAGATGATGCTAGATTCTAGGTGTGTTTTGGTCTGGATGTTGAAAGTGGTTTGACAGATTAGGAATAAAAAAGGGGGGGAGAAAAAAAAAGGAAAGTGTTTGAGAATTTGAAAAAATGAATACATTGAAGTAGACTAAAATGAGATGATGGGGTAAAATATAAGTTGAAAAAATATACACAAAATAAAGAATATAGTAGAAAAAAATTAAAGAAATATATTTTTAATAAAAATTAAAAATAAATACGATTTTTTTCATTTTCTGTATTTAAGAAAAAAGAAAAGAAATGAAAGAGGGATAAAAGGTAAATAAAGAAAAAAAATAAATTGTTTGAAAATTTGAAAAAGTGAATACACTGTATTAGACTAAAATAAAATGATGGGAGTAAAATAGAATTTGAAAAAATTTACATAAAAGCAAAAAATATAGTAACAAAAATTAAATAAAAATATTCTTAATATAAATTGAAAGTAAAAATGAATTTTTTCTCTTTCTTCATTCAAAAAAAAGAGAAAAAAAGAAAAAGAAAGAAAAAAAGGAAATTGTTTGAAAAGTTGTAAAGGTTAATACCTGAAGTAGACTAAAATAAAATGATGGAAGTAAAGTAGAATTTGAAAAAATTTACACAAAAGTAAAAATATAGTAATAAAAATTAAAGAAAAATATTTTTAATAAAAATTGAAAATAAAAAGAATTTTTTCTCTTTCTGTATTCAAGAAAAAGAAAAGAATTGTGAAAGGGAGAAAAAAAAAGAAAATAAAAGAAAATTGAATAGATTAACCTGCTAACAGATTGAAGTAGGACTGAAATTACTTCGTTTTCCCCAGATGTCAATCTATGTAGCTCTTTATAGTCCATAAATTAAGCGGGCAGTGAGACTTGTGTTCTTGAAGAGCGACCTTGGCCCAGGTGGACGGGGCTCAGTGTAACAGCTCTGCTCTCCACTAGATGGCGCTGCTAGCCTACTGGGGTGGATTGTTGCGGGCTTGTAGGTGTGTACGCGCATGCGCGGGATTGGTGAAACCGGCACCACGCAACTACCCAGTCTTCTCCCAGATCAGCAATCGTGCACCCGTCCTCTGTCTTCAGCTTTTGTCTGCTCCCCGCTTTTTCACTCTCCGTGACCAGGCCCCTGGTAGTACCTCTGTCCTGAGTTTCATCTCAGATGCGGCTGTTTTCCCTGGCTCCTTATTTACGAAGGACTGTGGCTGTTCTGCCCGTCTGCAGGAGTGTCTCACTGAGCAATGGCTGAAAGAACAATGGCCGAATGTCGGCTGCAGCCAGGAACTCCTACTGGACCCTGCTGCTACTGGTGCCCTGAGACTGCGACCAGGTGCCAGCCCACCCCAGAAAAAGAGTTCACGAGACAGTGTAGCAGCAGTGTTTCAGGGATTATGGAAAATCACAATACACATCTGGCACCAGGCTTCACCCTTAACGACCTTGCCCCAGCACCAGTGAATGTGGCCGTTTTCTGGGGTCTGCTGGGACCAGGAGGCTTCAACAGTCTCCACCGAATGTCCTTTCAGCAGTGGAACTGCTTTTCCCCATGTGGCCCGAGAACCTCCCAGACCCCACTCTGTTCCTGGGGATTCGCCCTTCCCACCAGAGCACCACCAGGTATGGAACTGCGGAGTTGCAGCCTTTGCTCTCCCCTTGTTTACAGTCTTAATGGAATTTAAACTCTCTCCTTTCTCCCTTTTTAGTGTTTCCCTGTGGCTGCTTCCAATTTTCCACTTTCTCTCCAGCTGCTTTTGGGGGAGGGGTGCTTTTCCCATATTCTCCCCCCTTCCCCAGTCTCCATCCTCTCTCCCATCTCAGCGGGTTCCCTACCCTCAGTGGCTTCTCGCTCCCCAAATTCACCTCTCCATGCCACGTACCTGCTGAATTCTGTGGTTCAGGTTGTGCAGATTGTTGTGTTAATCCTCCAATCAGTTTTCTAAGTGTGTAGGATGGTTTCGTGTTGGTCTGGTTGTATTTCATGCACACGAGACACACAAAAAGCTTCCATGCTGTTCTGCCATCTTGGCTCCTCCCCCAATGTTTTATTTATTTTTGAGAGAGAGAGAGAGACAGAGACAGAGACAGAGTATGAGTTGGGGGAGGGACAGAGAGAAAGGGAGACACAGAATCTGAAGCAGGGTCCAGCCTCTGAGCTGTCAGCACAGAACCTAACACGGGGCTCAAACTCATGAACCATGATATCATGACCTGAGCCAAAGTGGGACACTTAACTGACTGAGCCCCGCCAGGCCCTCCAGTCATTATTTCTTTAAATAAATTTTCTGACCCTTCTTTTCTCTCCTCCACCTCTGGGAGTCCAATAAGGCTTGTAAGGCATTTCTAGTGGTGATTCTCTTCTGCTGCTGCTGCTGCTGCTTTTTCTTCTTTCCTTTTATCTCTTCTTCATTTCTGAAAGACATCTTTGGCAGATATAGTATTCTCTGTCATCAACTTTACTTTCAGTGCTTTGAATATGTCATCCACTTCTCTTGGCTTGTAAAGTTTCTGCTGAGAAATCTGCTTATAATCTTATGGGTGTTCTTTTGTATATGATGACTCACTTTTTGCTTGCTGATTTCAATATTCTCTCTTTGTCTTTGATTTATGACACTTTGGTCAGTGTAGACCTCTTTTGATTTGTCTTAATGGTATTCTTGAAGCTTCACAAATCTGGATGTCCATTTACCTATTTCAGATATGGGATGCTTTTCTTTCTTTCTTTTTTATTGAATATAATTGGCATATAACATTTTGTTAGTTGCAGGTATACAGCATAATTATTCAATATTTGTATATATTGTAAAATTATCACTACCATATGTCTAGTTAATATCCATCCCTATACATAGTTACAATTTTTTTTCTTTGGGATGAGAACTTTTAAGATCTACTCTCAGTAACTTCCAAATATACAAAACAGTATTGCTAATTATAGGCACCAGAATGTACATGATATCTCCATTACATTTATTTTATAATTGAAAGTTTGTACTTTGGACCACTTTCACCCATTTCACTCACCCCTCATCCTTACCTCTTGGAACCACCAATTTGTTCTCTATATCTGTGATTTCAGTTGGGTTGTTTTGTGTTGTTTTTAGTGAGATCATATGGTGTTTATCTTTCTCTATCTTACTTAATTTAGCATAAATGCCCTCAAGTTCCCTCCATGTTGTTGCAAATGCTGAAATTTCATTCTTTTTTATGGATGAATAATATTCCATTGCATATTACATACCACAATGTATTTATCCATTTATCTATTGAGGGACACTTAGGTTGTTTCTATGTCTTGGCTGTTGTACATAATGCCACAATGAACATGGGAGTACAGATATCTTTTTGAATTAACATTTTTGTTTCCTTTGGATGAATACCAAGAAGTGGAATTTCTAGATTAGATGGCAATTCTATTTTTAATTTTTTGAGGAACCTCTATATTGTTGTCATAGTGATTGCACCAATTTACATTCCCATCAATAGTGCACAAGTGTTTTTATTTTCTCTATATCCCTGCCAATGCTTGTTATTTCTTGTCTTTTTGATAATAGACATTCTTAACAGATGTGAGATGGCAGCACATTGTAGTTTTGGCTTGCATTTGTCTGATGAGTAATGACATTGAGCACATTTTCGTGTTGGCCAAGTGTGTCTTCTTTGGAAAATGTCTATTTAGATCTTGTGTCCATTTTAAAATCAGGTTGTTTGTGTTTTGTTTTGTTTTGTTTTTGCTATGAATTGTAGAGTTCTTTATAGATTTTGGATATTAGCACCTTATTGGGTATATGATTTGAAAACATTTTATTCCATTCAGTAGCTTGCTATTTTTTGGTTTCTTTTGCTGTGCAGAAGCTTTCTAGTTTGATATAGTCCTATTTACTTATTTTTGCTTTTGTTGCCTTGGCTTTTCAATTCCAAAAAATTGTTGCCAAGACTAATTTCAGTGAGGATTTATATGATTTAAAATCTTACATTCAAATTTTAAATCCATTTTGAGTTACTGTTTGTGTATGGTATAAGATAATGGTCCAATTTTATTCTTTTGCATGTGCCCAATTTTCCTAACATTTATTAGAGTGATAGTTTCCCATTGTATATTTTTGGCCCCTTTGTCTTAAATTAATTGATCATATCTGCATGGCGTTAAATCTGGGCTCTATTCTGGGCCATAGACCTATGTATCTACTTTTATGTTAGTACCATATCATTTTGACTATTATAGTTTTATAATACAATTTAAAATCAGATCTTGGAGTGCTTGGGTGGCTCAGTTGGTTGAGTGTCCGACTCTTGATTTCAGCTTAGGTCATGATCCCAGAGTTGTGAGATCGAGCATTGCATCAGGCTTAACACAGAGTGTGGAGACTGCTTAAGATTCTTTCTATCCCCCTCTTCCACCTTGGCACTCTCTCAAAAAAATATAAATAAATAAAATAATTAAATAAATAAATAAATAAATAAAATCAGGAAATGTGATACCTCTAATTTTGTTCTACTTTCTCACGATTGCTTTGGCTACTTGGGATCTTTTGTGGTTGCATGTGAATTATAGCATTTTTTTTTTAATTTATGTGGAAAATGTCATTGGAATTTTAATAGGGATAGTGCTGGGCCTTTCAATTGATCTGGATAGTATGGACCTTTTAACAATGCTATTTCTTCTAATCCATGAACATTGAATAATTTCTTATTTGCATCTTCTTAATTCTTTCAGCAATATCTTATTGTTTTTAGCATACAGGTCTGTCATTTTTTTGGTTATATTTATTCTGAGGTATTTTATTATTTTTGATGTAATCAAAAATGGTATTTTTTCTTAATTTCTCTTTCAAATTGTTGTTAGTGGATAGAAATACAACTGATATTTGTATCAAATTTGCATCCTGAAACTTTGCTGAATTCATTTATTAGTTCCAAGTTATTTTGTGGAGTGTTTAAGATTTTCTATGTATAAGAGAGTGTCACCTGCAAACAGATACAGTATTACTTTCTTTCTGATTTGGATGCTGTTTATTTCTTTTTCTTGCTTAATTGCTCTAGTGACTACTTTCAGTACTATACTTGAATAAAAGTGAAGAGAGTAGGTATCAATGTCTTATTCCTCCTGATCTTACAGGAAAAGCTTTCAGCTTTTCACTGTTGCATATAATTAAATGGTTGAGTCAGGATTTAGAGCCCAGCAAATCAGATTTTCTCTCTACATGATGCTAAATTTTATAGTCTAAAGATTTAAATATGAATTAATTAATTTTATTCAATATGCAACAGATGTGTATTGAATGTTTTTGATACATATTATTCTAGATCCAGGGAACACAGTAGTAAAAAAGGCCAATAAGAATCTTTTTTTTTTCCCATGAAATTCACATTATACAAGGAGCAGGCACTAAATAAACAACTAAATAAATAAACATAATGATTTCAAAGCTTTAAAGGTAATTAAAATAATAAAAGAGTGTCATGGAATTGGTAGGTATTTGGGTTAGATGAATTATTTTAGACTCTGATCAGATCAGATAAGATCTCTTTGAAAAGGTGATATTTGAGAGAGATACATGAATCACCAACACTAATATAAAAAATAAGAGAAAACATAGGAAGTTAATCATTGAAGGTAACCAGTGACATACACTCATTAAAAATGTAAGTGTTTCAGAAAAAAAGATAGAAGTCTAGCATTGTGAAGCTAGATTTTATGGGGCATGTGAGTCTTGAGAATGTGTTGGATTTGAAAACAAAGAGGGCAAAGTGTTTAGGATAATAACTCAAAGTATAGAAGTAGAAATAAGTATGGTATGTCAGTGGATATTACACCAAGACTATTTTGTAAACAAAACAAAACAAAAAAAAAAACTAGATAAAAGAATTGCCATTGTTGATTTGCCAATCCCCAGAACTGTCATTTTGTATGTTTGTTTTGTTGAAAGTAAAGTTTAAAAAAGGGATATAGTGCTTTTTATTCCACTTGAAAGTTCTAATTCCTTCATATATATATATATATATATATATATATATATGGTCACTAGGAGGTGGTGGAAAGTAGAGATGGATAAATGGAAAATGGGGAACTGGAATCAATTTAAGGGGTGCCTTCAAAACCAGTAAATGGGGCTCTTGGGCATTTATTATTATGTAGGACTAAGGAGATATTATTGTATTCTTTATATTGCCACTTAACAGTTAGTGGAGGAAAGGAGTGAATGGGTCAGAGAGGCAGGAGGCTAACTCCCAAAATTCTTCATAAAATGTATTAATTATTGCAAAATATGACATTAATGACTAAAAAAATGGCATTACTAACAGTGTAGCACTATAATGCGGTGTAAAGGGCATAGACCTAGCAGGTCAGTAAATCTATGTCTGCCATTAGCTGCATGTGTGACCATAAATAGGTCACTTTACATCACTTAGCTTCAGTTATTTCATTTTTAAATTAACCTCTTAAGGTCATCTGAGTTTAAAAATTCTATGATTTTATGATACGTGCTTTGTAATAAGATTTAGTCATAATTTGTGTTAAACCTTCTACAGAAAAAAAAATCAGAGAGTGAAAGTGTTTGCAAATTCATACTATGAAGGGTTGCATTTGCTGAGTCTTCTTAAATTACCTATATACCTTAATGTGTTTGTCCATTAACAGTTATTGTGAATAGTATATAGGAAAGAGGGTTTGCTCTTTTTATTCCTGGTAATTCTATGACTTAATTTCCTCTTCCTCTCTACCTTTAATACAGTTAATGTTATACTTTTGTATATGCTTTACACAGATTTCAAGACACTATTAAATAACATGACATGTTTATTTGTGATTTTACCATCATGGGAATAATATCAGACACAATGTTTCGAGTAGCATGTGCTTTATGAATGAATGAGATGAATCATGGATTGACAAATCTCTTTTTTGGGGGGGGGGGGAGAGAGAGAGAGAGAGAGAGAGAGAGCACTCAAGTGAGGAAGAGTGGCAAAGGGAGAGAGCGAGAGAATCTTAAGCAGGCTCCGCATGGAGCCCAATGTGGGGCTCAGTCCCATGACCCTGGTATCTTGACCTGAGCAGAAATCAAGAGTCAGATGCTCAACCAACTGAGCCATCCCGGTGCCCCTCGTGGGTAAATCTTTTAAAGGAAGAAAAATTCAATTGTAGAATTACAGAACTGCCTAAGGATGTCCTGTTGAAACTCTGTCATTGTCATATTGTTAATCTTCTCTCTGTTCTCTCTTCATTACTAATTTTAAAAGGAGCTATTCTTTGAGCGGCAAAATCTTTATGTATGTACATGGCAATTATAAAGGAAAAAACCCAAAGTGTTAGTTAATATAGTAAGAATTCTAAACCAATAGATGGTTATATACCGTATATATGTTACATTTTTACTTTTGGAAAATAGTAACCTTTTCATAAGAAGTTTAGGTATTTCTATTACTGTAATATTTTTGTCTGTTAGAATGATAGATAATTTCCTGGAACCACAATTTTTTTCATTATTCCAAGTGATTATAATCAGCTACAGTATTTGTATATTTAAGATATCATGCAAATTATCAATACGCTGATATAATTGACACCAACACATTCATGTAATTGACGCAAAGACAAGTACAGGGTCATGAGAAGATAATATTCTATTAAATCAAATATTCTATACCTTTGAGCATAACATTTAGAAAACTAATTAACTTTTTTCAAGCAAGCTCCCTCCTCACCCCAACAACAATTGTTAACCTTGAAATTATTTCAGTCTTACGCATATATGCCTACTCAACTTCCATCTCTATATGGAATGTTTAGCAACTACTGAATCCAAGAAATAAGATTTCAAACTCTCCATGCTCTAGTGCACATGCACACATCCCCTAAGTTGTAAATAGCTGTTATCACTTGTTAGGATAACTTAATTAAACTTGCTTATTAAAAACCTTTAATTCGTTAGTGATAAAATCTTGATTAGTACATTTTCCTGCTAGGTGACCTTCTAATTTAATAGAAAATGAATTTTTAAATGGGGAAAAATGCCTGTGGCAGAGATTTTGTGCTAGTGAATAGAGTTTGCAATACACATAGGGATATATTTGAGCCTAATTAGTAAGGGTGCAAATGAATTTTTATTTCATACACCAGAAGTGTCATTGACGAACCACGGTGAGGAATTTGAAATGCATTCAGATTGGCAGTGTGGGACTGAAATCTGTGGGAAAATCACAAGCTAATTCATTGATTGCCCCTTGGAAATTACTGCTGTTAATTGTTAGGTAATTAACATGGAGCTACAATTATATTGGCCTAAGGGGGTGATTAATGTTTCAACATGTCACATTAGCAGTGGCTGGATTTTCAAAGCTTTTCTTTTCACATGGTTTAAGAGACAGATGGTATATTGTGTATGGATTTTTTTTTTTTTACTAAAGTTTATGCTGACAGTAAGTGTGTGAATTTTCTGTTCTTGAATCTCCTTTAATAGATATGAATTTTAACACAAGAATTTGATAACTTCTATGACATAATGTAATATTTGCTAATAATATTCCTCTACCTAAAATATATATTGTTAAACAGGAAAGTTATTTTAATTTTATGTAGTGGTGTAAAATCAAAACTGTCAAATTTGAGGAGTTGGCATTTTTCTTTATGATAGGTCTTAAATTATTTAGTGATGGTAAGAAGAAAAAGAATTGTACAATATCATATTTATAACAATCAATATAATTTAAGCAGAAACCAAATAAACCATGCTGAACAAATGCATTTAGTAACAGTAATATAGAGTACATTAATATTTCTATCCTTCAGCATTTCACTACCTCTGTCATCTTTTTTTTTCCCTTAAAGCTATGTATTCCAAATCCCATTTTAGCCACATTTACTGTAGCATGGATTTCTTAGAACTATCCTCTGAAATCACGTTGATCCCTAAACATCAAGGCTAAAAATGAATAGACAGAATGGATCAAATGAATTGTTTATTTAGGGAGGAGTCACACAGAAAGCAACACTACTTATTATAAAGTTAGTTTAAGATATTCATTATAGGTTAAGTATTTGCCTACACCAATACTTTTTATCTCGATATCACGGTTTATTAAACTGTCATCAAGTTTTGGGGGCAGCTATCTTATGAAAATAACTATGGAAAATCAGACCAAAACTATAGTTACTTCTATAATTGAGAAAATTATTTTTGAACATGCAAAATTAATTTTATTTGAAAATCAATCAACCCTTTGTGGATTCCACAAAGACAGATTTCTAAAGCAATATTCTTTAGCCATCTGTTTTCATTTGAAGCCTGTTATGGCTGAAACGGTTAAAAAAGTTTTCAAAATATTTTATTTTTTAATACAAGTCTATGTGGTGCATTACCTCTTGTTAAAAAGATATATTCAATACTAAACTTAAGTGAATTCCAAAAAATTTGTAAGGTCTCCAAAGGTGGCCTTTAAAAAATCCAATTAAGGTACATTATCTAAAAAGTAGAACGGATTTCTAGCAGTTCAAAGAACAGCTTCTTTTATAATTTTTTTTCTGTGAAAATTTGAGATGTCATCTTTCTTGGTAGCCTCATACTGAGGTCTTTGTTGTGACTGCAGTCTCTAGCTTTTATATTGATTTGGACTACTTCAACAAATGACAGAAATCTTTATTATCTACAGCCAAGCCATCTATTAACTTTTAATGTCCATTAAAACCAAAAAATTGTGAAAGAAAGCCAGTACTCCTAATTTAGCCTTTTAAAAATAGAGAATTACTGAAATCTTGATTTTAGACAACCCTGTATTCAGATCTTTCTGCATTTCTTTTACATTCAAAATCAATTGCAATTGTTCAAATGCCTATTTTACTGCCAAGTTGACATTTCACCTTAGCTCTTCTTTACTTTGCTTATTATAATTTTATTTAAAAAAATGCTTGCCATGCTAGAAATAGCAGAATATGCAGCAAGGCTAAATTAGGTGCATACATTTTTATTGGATGGAAACTTTCATCAAATGTCTCCTTTCATCCTGTTCTAATAATGGGTGTAAGGTGAAGCAAGGAATCCTGACTTTGATTAGAAATGGTAAGCAATAAGTTAAAATTTGCATTTAAAAGTTCCCAAAGGAGAATGAAGAAGCTATCTACTTAACTTGGACAGTAGGGGTCACTCTAATTCTTTTAAGATAAAGCCATAGGAAGATTATTAGCCATAATTAAGACTGCTCTTAAAGCTACTTTAGGGGAGCAAAGAAAAGTCTTTTCCAAATAGAAAGACCCATTAACGGAGTTATAAATTTGATGAACATACCACACACACACACACACACACACACACCCTTACCCATATGTATAGTTGAATAGATTTTTAAATGAACACTATGGTTAGTTATCCTGCATTAATCTTTGATGATATTTTAGGGCTACTGTCTTTGTAATTCCAGCATTGTGGTTTGCCATATACCAAACACTCCATGATATCCATGACTAGCCCACTTCCTGAATGTTATTTGCACATTGCTATTGGTTCTTTTTATTTTACCCTAATTATAACAATCTTCATGTTTTTTCATCTCGAGTAAGTAGCAGTCAGAAAATTGTTTAGACTTAAAAAATTAAGCTTTTATTGTGAATATCTATGTTGGCTTGATATTCTTTGTGATCTGTTCAGTCTAAACTGTAGAAGATATGGACTGGCCATCAAGAATGACATGGCACATCATATCATCATGTTGTATGCCTGAAAATGATATGATATATCTGTAAATTAGATCTCAAAAAAAGTTTTATTTTTTTTAATGGCATGACACAGGGGCTCCTGGGTGGTTCAGTGGTTAAACATCCAACTCTTGATTTCGACTCAGGTTGTGGTCTTGCAGTTTGTGGGATCGAGCCTACATTGGGTTCTGCATTGAGCATGGAGTCTGCTTGGGATATTCTCTCTCTCTCTCTCTCTCTCTCTCTCTCTCTCTGTCTCCCTTCCCCTCCCCCACTCATGCTTGTGCTTTCTCTCTCCGTCTCTCTCTCTCTCAAACTAAATAGATAATTAAACATTAAAAAGTTGCTTAAAAAAAAGACATTGCATAGTAAAATTAGCCATTCTCAAGTCCATTATTTTGTGATCCAAGCCTTTGACGATCTCAACTTCTGGTGAGTGAGACAGATATGAAAATAACCATTACAGTGTTATTTTTTAAAATATATACACATATTTTAATGTTATTTATTTTTGAGAGAGAGAGAGAGAGAGAGCAGAAAAAGGGCAGAGAGAGATGGAGATGGTATCTGAAGCAGGCTGCACTCTCTGATCTGTCAGCACAGAGTCTGATGTGGGGCTTGAGTCCACAAACCATGAGATCATGACGTGAGCCAAAGTCAGATGCCCAACTGACTGAGCCACCCAGGCACCCCCATTATAGTGTTATGAGTAAGGGCTGTTCTTGAGATGCAAGCAAAGTTCTGGGGAAGAGAAGAGGAAAAACTGAGCCTACTGAGATGAATTAGTGGCAGGTTTTCAGCCAAAGGAGGGTAGGCTATTTCACAAAATGTGACATGCAAGGCCCTGAAAATGAAAGGCCACAGGAGTAGTTGAAATATGAGTAAAACATGGGGACTGGAGCTCACAGTTCATGATTGTAGGTGTTATATTTGGTGGGAGGGGTCATGACAATGGATGGAAATGAAGAAGCTCAACAAGGATTTGGTACAAATTATTTAGTAATATTTACTTAGTTCCATGGAAAGTGAGGATCCAGCATGATGGTATGTAGTCCTTTTGAAAAACAGTCACAAAAAAAGAAAAAAATTATATTTTGGCATCTAAAAAGATATTCCTTTATAGTTGCTTCTTTGTTTTATTAATCTTTTCCTTATCTCTATTTTTGTTTTCTTCTTTGGGGAGAAGAGTAGTGGCATTAATCTAATACTGTTCTGCTAACTTCTTTAATAGCGTGAGAGCTTTCACTTTGTATTGGTTTTGACTGACATATTTCAACAACTTTTTTTTTTGCAATAAATATCATGTTATAGCGTCCAAAAAAAGTCACAAAACTATCAGTTTAGCTATTACCCAAAAAATGATTTAAGAAAATCAAGGTTAGACAATTTTTCCTTATTTATAAATTCAGCACAAGTTTATTAAGTACCTTCTATGTGCTAAGTGCTAAATTTACAGGGATTAACACTACAGATGAGAATACTGCTCTCATACAGCTTCCCTGATAGAGGAAGGAGACAGATTACAGAGAAGTAAAAAGAAAATGATTAGGTTAATTTTAAAATACTGAAAAGCCTGTGGGGAAGAAAACAGCGCTGTTGGGGGGTGGGGAATGGCCTGGGTAGAGCAGTCACTTGGCTTAACTCAGAGGAAGAAGGTCTCTAGAGAAAGGGGCAGATGAATTGTCACCTGCACCATGAAAAGAAAGCAGCTCAGTGAGGATTTGGAAGACTGGCTTTTCAGGAAGAGAGAATAGTAAGCACAAAAGCCTGAAAGCAGTTTAACATGAAACATTTGGAGAATTGCAAAAGCATGGTTCTCTTCCCTACTTGGAGACAGATAACACAGTGGAACAATTATGAGTATAGAATCTGGTGTTCATTTAATCTGAATTCAAATTTGGGTCAGCCCCTCCTGGGAACTTTGGCAGATTATTTCTGTATTCTGATTGTGAACTTTGTCTTCTCAAAAATGTAATAATACCATATATGTTAGAGAATTTTTGTCAACAGTGAATGACGAAACAGTGATAGGACTTAGCAGAGTGCCCCACACATAGGCAGGCAGTTAATAAGTTGAGTTTACGTTGCCTTAACCTCTTCTGATTCATCACCTCCTCCGCAGCAGGGAAACGTATTGCTTATTAACCCATCATGTTTTTGTTTGTTAATCCTCAAACAACATGTGTTTATCTTTTCAATGAACTCTTTCTTTCATCTTATTCATTCAAGATTAGATTGATATAGAAGAAACGCTGGTCAGTAGAAGGGAAATTGTTCTCTGCTATTCTTGATTCTTAATCATTGTCAATATCATTCTTAATTTATGAGAAAAAAAACCCCAACATATTTCAGGTCTTTTGGGAATAAATAATATTGTAGAGTTTTTACAATTTTTTAAGTGAAGGAACTGCTAAAAGAGGCTATTTCTACAGGCCTGCCAATTTTGAGTGAGGCTTTTAAAATCACTTAGCTAGCTGCTATTGTTATTGCTGTACCTCTGATTTATTTGTAGACATTGCTTCTAAATAAGACTTTTCTTATCCCATAACTAAAACACTTCCTTTGGCTTCAGCATTTCCAACAATCCTGTTCTTAACTTTTCTTCCCTTCTTTTGTTGACAATATATCTCTTACTATTGAGCCTCATTGCTGATTCCCTAAACCTCTTCTTCAAAATAAATCCTCTGACCTTCTTTTTCTAAAGTCTAATGACCAAAACAGACTCCTCACCAGCCCTCCAAGTAATCTTATCTTTTCTGTCACTGCCTGTATAAATTTACTCCTGCCACAGGCAAACTGACTTCAGTCATGTTTTGTGAATACTTACCACAGAACTTCCTTGGACAATGGTGTCCAATTTATTCTTCTTTTCTCTTTTCTCCATAACCTTCTCTTGCCTTTTTCTATAATAGACTACACAGTGTATTTCTGGAATGTTCCAAGGGCTATATAAGTAAACATCCTTATTTTATGGCCTAGGTCTATATTTCACACATTTTTCTGCATACAATAAAAAGATAAGTTGTTACAGCAGAAAGGAACCTTACCAATAATGTAATTCAATCTCTATTTTATATAAGAAACCTGAAATAAGAGGAATTTAGGTTATATTTACTATCCAGACTTTGTCATTCTTACTCTCTTTTCTTTGCAGTTTACAAAAGATCATAAAGTTATAGCTGGGGGACTAGCTCCCATCAGCAGACAGGCTTTGTTTGGTCTTCATAGAGACTTTTTGTTTTTAGTTTTCTTCACACTTTAATATTCTGATATTTCATGTAAAACTCTGAAATTCTAGATTCTCTTAGAAATCAGATGATTTGGTAATACTGAATGCTCATGACTAAATGGCAGTATTTGGCTAAAGCTAATAGTTAGCAGCCCTATTGGTGAGAGGGTGCTCTCCAGTTGGCCAGTTTCAATTACTGTAATATTTCATGCTCTTCTCTGTATTACTTATTTATATTACTTGCCTCCCCCCATAGCAATTTGACTTACGTCATTCTTTTTCTGTAACCAAGTGCTTTTCATTTGAGCTGATTAAAATGTGAATAATTTGACCCAGGTCCTATGTCTTTGGGAATCTAGGACTGTGAAGAAATACCAGTCAGGCAGCTCATAGGTGTTCTGTTGACCTGGGGGTGCACAAGGTTGCTTCAATGGCTCAGTGCAATACCACAAACAAACAATACCACAATACTTAGAGTCTTTTTGTAAGGCATTGAATTAGGCACTCAGTTCCCAATGGCAAATGAAACCATCCTCAGAGGATTTCATTCGATGACAAAACTGGATTGAAATATCTTCAGGGGTGTGTGTGTGCTCATGCGCTATGTCTTATTTGCATCAAAACTGTAGAATAACCAGCAAACCAGCACAAGATATATTTATTTACGTTAACAACGTAACATAATCATAAGAATACGGTTTGTTTAATGAAAAGTACTACGTAAAGCAAATAGTGTTAAAAATAATCAACCAACAACAGCACAAATGATGAAACTTTACTGGGCCATTTGACCATTGGTTGTTATCAATTCAGATGAGTATTCCTACTGGTCATATTAAACAGAGTACTTTAATAAGTAATTCCTTGTTTAAAGGTGTGCAGACATTTCATAATGGAAATGTGACCCTAAGGTTTTTATGTGTTTGCATCCCTAATGTTTGCTATTACGTAGGGATTCTTAGAACTTTAAACAGTTTATATATCATATAGCAAGCACATTGGCATTGCTCTGGTTAAACTAAACTTTGATGGAAAGCTAACAAACTAGCTCTTCTTTATTAGCCAAACAGATGCTATTCATTCACTATTAGTAGTGTATGCACACTAAATAATTTAGTCAATAGTGATGATAGATTTTTGCAGATCTATTTACATTCTGTGGCTTACTTACCCTTTTGACTTAATGGAGATATGTGTTAGGCATCTATTTATGTTATGGGCAGAACTAGTGGCTTAAGAAAAACAGAGCCATTGTTCAGCACAGGATTGTGCCTTCAATTACCACCACAATCTAATCAACTGAGGACACCAACATCCAGCATATTCAAGACATCAAAATTCTTTGCATCACCAAACTTTGTTTGCCTTAATTATTTCATTGAGTGAAAAAGAATATATTGAAGTCATTTATAATATTTATTCTCATTTCCTTTCTAGAGTGTGTTGAAACATAGGATGGCAGTTACAGTATGGGAAATACAATGCTTTCTATATACCCTTTAAAAGCTCAGTGAAATCATTCATGCAAATAATAATACAGTGAATTATGGCAAATACTAGAGATGGAAAGACTACAAAAGTTAAGGTCTTCATGATTTCTGTTTGTTGAGTGCCAGGTGAGCCCAATACCCTATAAACCATACTGAAGGACCAGATTAAATTAAACAGGCAAGGACAACTGAATTAGCTAAGCAGGTGGTTGGCTCTAAAATAGGTCTTTTTTCCCTAAATATTTGTTTAGAATATTTTGTCTAAATATTTTTTTCTAAATGTTATTTCTGAACATTTCTAAATAAATGCCTATTTTTTGGCATTCTACACTTTTGTTTCTCATACTTTTGTCTTTTCAAAATAAAACAAAGTAAAGCCTTGCGTCTGACAAGGATCATAGCAAATTTGATTTAGTGAAAAGAATTTTTTTAAGTAAATGTAAAAATAGACTGGATATATGGAGGGAGACGGATTGGTAAAAGCATGGCTAGAAAAATAGCAATGCAAAGTCGGCATGGAGAGATGAAACGTATAAGGAATGTTTCTGCATAGATAAAAAGAATGTTGAGAATCAAAGAGTGGAAAGCTGACTTAGCAACAACTTACAAGTCTGGTTTACTTCAAAATGAAAATGATGGTTTGCCAAACTGAATTTCTATCTGTTCCAGGGTTGTCCAGCTCTGCCTATTATGCTCTTTTAACAAACAACAATGGTGACAGGTTTTTAAAATTTATTTATCTATTTTGAGACAGAGAGAGAAGGAGAGAGAGAAGAATCCCAAGCAAGTCCCATGCTCTCAGCACAGGGCCTGATGCAGGGCTCGATCTCACAAACTGTGACATCACTACCTGGGTGGATATCAAGAGTCAGATGCTTAACTGACTCAGTCACTCAGGCGCCCCAACAATGGGAACTTTTTGAAAGCATTTAATAAAATATATTGTTTGGATTCTTTGTTTACCTCAATCTTCTCTAAATTTCATTTGCATGAAAAATAGCTTGCCCAGCTAATTAGGTAGCTTTTATTATTATTCCATTATAAAGTGTACAAGTTTCATATTTAGTAAGAAAATGAACAATCTGTTCACCCAAATTAAAGAGACATCTTCCATTTGAATTATGCTTTCAAATTATGATTTTACTTTAAATTAGTGATTGTAAAACACATAGGCATTTTTTTTTCTGTAATATGTAACATCTGGTTTTGTTAAAAATATTAGTTTTGCAATTTCTTTAACATTTAAAGTATTTTATTTTGCCTTGATTAGTTTAGTTTTTGAAAGAAATGTTCCTCAATTCCTTTTCCCAAATTATGACAAATCAGAATATGTAACAAGGATTAAGCTAAATGGGTATTAGAAGAGTAAAGAATTCACTGAGGCAAGACTAATCATCATTAAGATTATCAATAGAAAATGATTAATAAACAATGCATTGTGTGACAAGTTCGGTTGATTCTGTGTTTGGGTAGCCAAATGCTTTAGCTTTACAAATGGAAAAAAAAAAATTCCTAAGCAGCTTATGGGAGAAAGTAATCATTCCAGTTACAAACTTAAGAATTTCAAATTGCATACTTCATCAAGCTGAGCTTATTTTAACTTACTGAGTAGATTTGGTATAACAGAATAAAGTAATTACTTAGTGTTTCAAGTAAATGGAAATCAGTATTCCTATGCTTATCATTTCTTTTCTGTACAATTGCAACTGTAGATATCTTGGGAAAATTATTGAGAACGCATCTCTAGAAGATAGTGGTCAGAAATATCCAAAGTATGCTCATTTATAAGCTTTTATACAGATATTTTTTCTTAGAAATTTCTTTTGCCAAGGTAAATTTTTTGAAATAGTTCTACTTTTTGGAAATCTGATTTTGAAAAACAAATCTGATGAGATAGTAGGGGAGAGACATAAAGAAGATTTTTTTTTTCACAATAAGTTCTTTGAATTGAAGCCAAATATTTGGTTCAATAGTTTTTCAACACATTGTGTGTGTATGTGTGTGTGTGTGTGTGTGTGTGTGTGTGTGTGTGTGTATGCATATGAACTTAATATTCCCCAGTTACTTTTTTATTGATTAAAATCTTTATTAATTTCTAAAGGATGATTAAGAGTAAAAACTCCTGGAGTTGCATAATTTGTGTTCCAATCCTAGTTTACCACCTAAATAATGCTGCTGAGCAAATTATTAAATTTTCCAAAAAGACACAATATTTTTACCTGTAAAATGATGGTAATAACAACACTTATCTCATTATTGCTATTATGATAGCAATGAAGTAGGGGGTGTAAAACATTCGGTACTTAAGATATTCAATGCACTTAGCTCATAGTCAATATAGGTTGTTACTATTATTATTATCAGAATTTCTTTTAGTTGTTAACATGTTGTAATTTTAGGTCATTTCATATTGTCTCAGACCCTCAAAAGAGTGCAGAAACTGTCCTAGTTCGTGAGTTTTTTTTTTTTTAATTCCATGAAAGAAGGCAAGTTAACAATACCATGAGACTAAAAAAAAAAATTCTAAATGAGTGTTCCCTAGAAGTCCTTCCTCAGTTTCTACAAATAATTCACTAAAATATAGGTTTCAAAGTATTTTTTCATAGAGATTTGAAAAAGGTGGCAGTTTGGATTATTTTTTAAAAATTAACCTTAATTTCACTGGCATCATGGTCTTTCTATGGTTCTTGTGAGACTATTGAATTTTTCTAGCAGCGCCTTATGCTATACAATGCTATGAAACATTAAGATTTGTATGGTGGTTAAAAGAAATTGAGAAATCATGATCTCTCAAGTCTAGCTTTGAACTGATGCTTTGTCAGTCATCCTTAACTTTCAGAAACTTATGGCTTGACCCTTACTTATGTGACACTATTACCCTAGCAATAACCTGCTACCACAAGATAAATATTACTACAATACCAAATGTAAAATCTAGCTCTCTGGGAGGGGGTGGCTGGATCAGAATTAAAACATTAATGTCACAAATTGCTGTGGAGACTGAAGAAGAGCTATCACTGTTTTTTTATGTTGAATCTATGATATTAAATGAAAGTAAACACATTCAAATTAAGAGTGACTGACTGAGCTCTGTAGTTGTGTGTAAAGCAACATTAATTGCAGATTTATCTTGTTAATTTATTTCCTTTTGGTATTTTTAAGTTTATCTCATATTGTCTTCTAATACACCCTCTTCATGCAGGTTATTAGGGCCTTGAATTCCTTTATACTCAAATTGTTTCTTTGCTTTACCTGAAAGAGAAGTAGCAGTTCAAACTTTTGTTGTAAGTGGGTCTCTAAAGAAGAGATTGAGGGCCAATGCTTACCTGTATTCTTGCGACAATTTTCTTCTGGCTGACAACTTCATAAAAGAATGATGGTAGATTAAGGGATATAGGTTGCAAGAGACTTTTTGATTTGATACTGCTGTATTTCACACAAAATTTATGATACAAAACTTTTTAATAGATATGGCTTTGAACCTATCTTCTGCAATCAGGAGCAGACATATATCACCACCTTGCAACTTGTGAGAAGTTAATAAATAATAATTCATGGTTGTTTTTTAAACTCCCATATAAACAAGAAAAAGAAAGACAAGTATGCAAGAAAAGACTTCAAAATCATACAAGAGGTGGATGAATAAGCATATTCTTAATAGATAGTTCAAATCTTGGAGTTGACCTCTTATAGAAGCTTGTACCCTTCAAAAGAAACCTGAATTACATGTTACTATTTATTTATTTATAATTAAAAAAAAATTAAATCTTTTATTTGTATTTTTGAGAGAGACAGAGGGAGACAAAATTCTATCAGGGGAGGGGGAGAGAGAGAGAGAGGGAGGAACAGAATCAGAAGCAGGCTCCAGGCTCTGAGCTGTTGGCACAGAGCCTGACGCAGGACCCGAGCTCACGAGCCATTAGATCATGACTTGAGCCAAAGTCAGACCTTTAACTGACAGAGTCACCCAGGTACCCCTTACTTTCTTACTGTGTGCTGGGTTATAGCAACTTCAGCACACTTGTGTGATTGAACATTTTATGACCATTTTATCACTTGCCCAAGCCCATTCTCTTCATAACTATGCTAAACGATCTCTTACACAGATAGCCCTGTATTAAATACTTCATATATATATTGCTTAATTTAATTCTCCCCAAAACTTTTTGAGGTGATTAGAGTAGTATCGTTAACTCTAGTTTATGGTTGAAAATATAGAAGACGAGAAATGGCTGAAGGTATCAGGCAGGTCTTTGTCTTACCCCTACCTTTGCCACCCAGTTCCAAATATTTTCAGTTCAAGAACTATTTCCCAGCATCTGTGGGAATTAGTGCTTTAGTCCTGAAGAAGTGATCTGACTGGACCCTAGAGCATCCTCTGTATCATTTAACACCTATACACCCTCCAAGTTTAGTTCAACCTTCATTTTCATATGGAATTACTCCCTGGTCCCCATAACTAGGTCAAATTTTCTCTTATATGCTGTCAGAGTACCATGCAATTTCACTTTGTAGCATTTATCAGAGTTGCAATTCAGTTTACTTGCGAGCTAATATAATTGTCTGTCTTCTATGTGTCTCATGCTCCATGAGGGTCTGGCCAATGATCGTTTTTACCCAACATTAGATCCCAGAATCAAGTACAATATCAAGTACATCGTAAAGGGACTATGAATAGAAAAGAACTGGCAAGCATTCAACTGGGCCAAGCCAAACAAATCAGGGTTTCTTTAACACAGGACTATTGGTGACAACAAAGTGGGAAATGTTTCCTACTTTTCTGACTTGACCAACATAAAAGAGGCCAGAATGAGACACCTGAAAGAAGAAGCTGAAACTAATATTACACTATATGTTAACTGGAATTTAAATAAAAATTAAAAAAAAAAGAAGCATAGGAGTGGGGTAGCCAGAGTCCTATATTTTACCATTAGGGGGACTGATTCAGGAACTAGGTCGTATTAATGGATCTAGCTAGGAAAAAAGGCAGGGCTTTCTATGTGCATTGGCTCTCTCTGTGGTCATGGTCTTTCTGCCTAGGGCAGCATATGAAAACTTGGGTTGACAATGGCTCCTCATCAGCTAGTCATCAGCTCTTGACAGCTTCTGGGGGCAACAGTTCAGATTGCTTGTCGCTACAAGTAAATTGCAGTCATGGAAAACTTAATAGTGGTTTCTTCTTGCTGTCTTTTTTAGGGTTCACTATAAGTGCATTGTGACTTTCCCCAAGTTTCCTAGGTAATTGGAGTTTGTAACTCAAGGTTATTGTCAATACCTAAGCTAGAGGACAATCCTTCTAGTGGCAACTCCAGGCTGTGCTATTTTTTTTTTTTAGAACACATTTGAGGCCTTCTGGAGTTGTATTACTATGTAATAGTTACATTATTGTATATAATAATGCAGTGTCCCATAACCAGCCACTCATTTGATTCATTTTCCTTTGTCTTCAGGCAGAGCACCATTCTGTTCATATTCTGCTAGTTAAGGCTGAATTACCCTATATTCTGAGGGTGCTGTGCTACTGTAGGAGTTTACTTTGTAAAAGAACCCCTCTTCCCAGCCTCTCCAGATATCAACCTACTCTTGTTTGGTCAAAGATAAGTGGATGTCTGGCATGGGATGGAGTCTGAACATCTATATTTTGATGGAACCAATCTAAGTTGTCTGGGGCAGAGGACCCTGATAAACTTCCTCAATTACAGAATATACTTCAGAAGTATGTAATATAATCAAAAACAGTGTAATTTGGTCTCAATCAGAACTAATCACTTCATTTTTATAATAAATATTTTGCAATAACCCTTACTATTATGCAATAAATTAAGTCATGTTTTCAGTTACCAATATATGTGATTAAACAAAAAGAATCATCTAATATCTTAACTATAAAGGAGAAATACAGAAGAAAATACTGTTTAATAAAGTAGTATAATTTGCAAAAGACTGGTCATGACTGTAATGAAAGACAAACAATTAGTAAGAGGCTAGCACTTGTATGTAGAAATTCATGAATATGACAATTATAGGTAAGATCTGTCCAGATGCTTACTGACAACTCAAATCCCATGGACAACCTTGCCTTTAAACACCTACTATTCAAAATGGTGATTAACTCTTGGTAAAATTTCAGGTAAGACACAGTATAATCTTCTTTGATTTATATGGTAGGTGTAGTTCTGGAAATTTCAATACATACTAAAAACTTGCTCCAAATATTTTAAATTTATATATAAAATGGACCTTATTTTTAGGATAAGGTGAATTTAAACAGATTATGCATACACACACACACACACACACACACATATATATATATATATATATGCATATAGTGATATAATGTCTGGTAGAGCATTTAAAAGTTGTGTGGGACTAACTATTACATTGCAGGGCACTGAACATCTCAGACTCCTACCACCTAAATGATGCAACATATCTTATCATTGTTACAATCCAAAATGTCTCCACAGATTACCAAACCAGAAATTGAGAATAATAGTTGAGAACCACTATTTTTGATCTTCTGAGATGCTTATTGGTTTAATGCATGCACTCAAATTGTCTACTGAGGACCCAGAGGGAAAAGCTTTATTGGTTGCAAAAGATCCTCAGACCCATAGTCTCAACAAATAGCCTTTACATTTACAAATGTGTGTGCAGAAGTGGGTATTGTACAATATGAAAATTTTGGGTAATTTTCAAATGTGTGTAGTATATCCTGTTATAATTCATAAAGTAACAAATTTAAAATCATTTCAATATTTGTGGAAAAATTTTTTATTTCATATTGTGTTAGCTCAAGGAATAATAAAAACTGTTATGTGGAAGAGCAAGAATATGTCTTCAAGTAAAAAGAGGTCTTCAAAAAAATTTTGGTTTTAAAGTGGAAGCAGTAATTGTGAAGGAAAAGTTGATTTATTGTCAACAGTGTAATAAAGATGATATCAAGGTGTGGGCCAGAATAAAAGGTAAGAAATCATACTATAATGGCCACGGTTTGTAGCAGATAAATGGAGGCCATGCAGTAGCAGCTGACAAGTTAGTTAGGAGGCAGATAAGCAGCCAAAGTGCCCTAAAGGCTGTCAGAAATGCTATTGATTAGTCAATGATCGATTTTATCAATGTTAGTAGGGTGGAGAGGGCAAATTGACTTCTTCTCCTTTTTAATGTCTCATTGCCCTCACAACTTATGGATACACTTAAGCTTTTTATAAACTAAACAACTCACCCGTTTTAATATAATCAGTACATTTGCTATCAAATATATGAAGCTATTTAGTTGGCTTTGCATGAAAAGGTGACAAGTTGATTAAAAGATACTTTACTTACTATTAAGCACTTTGTAGCAGGTACTTTTCTGTATTTAGCTTATTTTAGCTGCCAATTATGCTGTCCTGGAAGTGTGATCACACCCACTTACAAATAAGCCAACCAGAGACTCCAGGGACTCGTGTCTCACTCAAGGTCACACTTAAGTATGCCAAGAATTATATCAATCTTAACAAAAGTTCAGGGTGGCTTGATTTAGGGCAGCCTCGAACAGTGAATGAGAAGTTCTGGGGTGTCTCATCTATAAGACAAATACTAAATTGAAACCTGTCTTACAAGCTGATCAAGTTTGTGAGTGATTCAATTGCTAAGACTCTCATTTTTAAAGTTCCTCTGTTTCTCTCTTACACTTTTCAGGTATGACCCAAAAGAAGAATTTAAAAAAACACAACAAATGAACAGCATGCATACTTCATAATAGACATTTGTAGTGATAATTTTAGATCTAGGCTTTGCAATGAGAGCTAAAATAAATATTAATAAAAATAAAGCAATGGGAGTTGTCAGAGTTGATGTCAATTAAATCACGTTACACTAAATAGATGGAGAATTCTACATTTGTGAATGGTCAGTTTTATTTTTATTTATTTATTTATTTATTTTTAATATATGAAATTTACTGTCAAATTGGTTTCCATACAACACCCAGTGCTCATCCCAAAAGGTGCCCTCCTCAATACCCATCACCCACCCTGCCCTCCCTCCCACCCCCCATCAACCCTCAGTTTGTTCTCAGTTTTTAACAGTCTCTTATGCTTTGGCTCTCTCCCACTCTAACCTCTTTTTTTTTT